>NC_053444.1:67747182-68075589 GCF_007990345.1 Gossypium hirsutum
ATTCGACCTGATCTTTATCCGAATCTACTTTCGAATGGTAAATATCGGTTGCCGCCTTCTATTTTCTCAATGTCGAAGACAGAGAAAGAAGTGTTTTGCATGGTGTTGAAGGATATAAAGGTTCCAGATGCGTATGCATCAAATATATCTCGATGTGTTAGTGTCAAAGATCGAAGACTATATTCGCTAAAATTACATGACTATCACATCTTGATGTAAGGTTTACTGCCAGTTGCTCTACGATGTTGTATTTCGAAGAAGGTGACGTCTTGTATAATTGAACTATCCAATATAATGAAATTCATTTGTGGCAAAGTTTTGGATGTTCAAGAACTTCAGAAGGTATATGATCGAGCCGCTTTAACTTTATGCAACATGGAAAAAATCTTCCCACCTTCCTTCTTCACTATTATGGTTCACTTGATAATCCATCTCCCGCATGAAGTAATTCTTGGCGGACCCGTTTTCTATCGATGGATGTATCCCATAGAAAGGTGTTAATTACAATTTTTAAAATTTTCCTTCATTCACCTATATGCCTTTAGTTACAACTTTTGATAATGTTGTATATCGTGTTTAGGTTCCTATCCAAATTAAAGTCTTATTGCCGCAACAAGCGTTATCCAAAAGGATCGATTGCTGAAGGCTACTTGGCAGAGGAATGTATGACCTTCTGTTCAAGATATTTGGAAGATGTTGAAACAAGGTTGAACAGACCAAATAGAAATGCTGGACTCACGGATCATAACTTTGCCGATAATTATTTGTTCCAAAGTTTTGGAGAACCAATCGGTAAAGTTGAAATTGCAGAATTAGATGATTTATCGTGGGTACAAGCACATCGATATGTTCTGTTTCACCACGAATCAATGGAACCTTTACGCAAGTAAGTTCTAGAAATTTGATAAATATTCATCATTTAAAAATTGTTTATAGTCTAACAAACTGAACATATTTTTAACATAGTGAGTACAAACAAATATTGAGATCTCGTTCGCGCTCTCGAAGAACACAACATCGAGATATCAATAAGTTGTTTACAGAATCTTTTCATGAATGGTTAAGCCAAACGGTATGTAATTGGAGCTTTCACCGACAAATAATAATATTTACTCAAAACATTTTTAATGACTCAGTTTACTTTCCATTCAATAGGTTTGGAGTGGGAAGAACGTCACCGACGAAGTTAATGGCTTTCCCAAGGTCCAAATCGGGTGGTTAAAAGATGTAGTGCGTTCCTCATAAACGAATTCAGATTTTATACAAAATATCGCGAGAGATTGAGGAGAACGCAAAATTGTGGAATAGTTGTTAATTCCTCAATTACAAGTTATGCTAGTGCTAGGGACAATAATCCTGTGGAGGGAAATGTGAAATATTTTGGACTTCTTACTGACATATTTGAGTTGGATTACTACGGCAAATGGAAAGTTGTCTTATTTCGAGGTGATTGGGCCGATGTTAATACTGCATGTGGAATCAAGCAAGATCAATTTGGTTTCACAATGGTAAACTTCACTCGATTGGTTCACACAGGACAACAATTGATTGATGAGCCGTATGTATTTTCTTCTCAAGTCAAACAAGTTTTTTACTCAAAAGATCCAACTGATGAGGGTTGGTACGTTATACTCCGTAACATCCCCAGAGACTTGTTTGACATGGGCAGTGGAAGTAGAGATGACATTGACGACAGAACACAAACTTTGCCATTTCCAGAACAGAACTTAAACGAAAACATCCCTAGTACTAGTACACAATTTCAATGGGTCCGCCAGGATACAGATGAAGATATTTACGAATTATAATGTAGTAAGCTTTTACGATTATCTAATTATATTTACGAATGATGATATTTCAACTATTTTATATGTGATATTATTGTTGTAATTGTATACTATGTTTTCAACTAGTTTATTTGTATTGCAGATAAAATGCCTAGAAAAAAAGTGCGATCGCACAGCATTGTTCAAGGTACTCTAAACTCGGTGGAAACAAACAGCACTGAACAACAGACTGCTATTGGATCTTCGAATGTTCCGGTTACACCTGAGGAACCTATAGAAGTTCAAAGTAATTTAACATTTAATTTACATGTGTGTTGACTTCTTATTTATTTTTTTTTAATTTCATATATTACAATACTTTTATTTTTCAGATGAAACTGGTGGGACGCGGAGAGTTCGCGGACGTACGGTACTGAGCGATTTATACAAGCTAGATCCAGTCGAGCGTGTCCAAGTATCCAGTAATAGCTTTGGTCAGCCTGTTGGATCAGAAGCAAATATGTTGCCAATTAACTTCGAGTCATGGCATAAAGTGCTCGAGAGTAACAAGAACCAAGCTCTCGATAACATTAAGGTAACAAAACGTGTATGTCATTTATAATACTTGGGTTTAAGTTTCGTTTACATTTACTTTTTTAAGTTGTGTTTTTTGTAGGCGAGATTTGTTCTAGATGTCTCCGATGCTTATGTAAAGAAGGCATTGGGAAAAAGATGGAGAGACCATAAGAGCACTTTAAAGAAAGACTATTTTAAGACAAAAACAACACTCGATGAGAGATTACAAAATGTCCCGCCGGGAATGCTAAGGTACCAGTGGGAAGAGGTCTTAGATTTTGGACTTCATAGAAAGGAGAGGTATGTGCAACTTATAAAATTTTGTAATTATTTTAGTGTATAGTATTTCCTAATTAATGTACTAATAATTTCATAATGTAGGATCGTGAACAAGTTGGAAAAAATAGTAGGCAGCAACAAAAATTCACTCACACAGCTGGGTCGAAAAGTTTTGCGTGTGTAGCTCATTCAGAGGTATTTTGAATTTTTTAATATTGGCAGATATTTATTACTTTCTATCAATTAATATTTTTACTATTGTATTGTAGGAACTGTCGTCCGGTTAAAAAGTTGGACGCCTTTAACTTTTTGACATTACACATAGGAAGAAAGATGGAAAGCCTATGACTCCTGAAGCTGCAGAAATTATGGTACATTTGCTTAATACAATTTCACTTGTTTTAATTATTTATAGTGTTTATTTTCTAATTATTTATTTCATTTATTGTAATGCAAATATTTTTAAGTTATGTTGCATTGGGTTTTTTAATATATATTGCGTTCCTAACTATGTGATTTATTTTTTAGGAAAAATTAAAGGATAAAAAGACGGAGTACGAAGCGATTGCTTCCAGTGATAGTTCTGTTCATATTGACGACATTGATAACCGGATTATCACTGAAGTTTTGGGTCTTGAAAGGTATGGTCGGGTTCGATTTCAAGGATCTTTTGTTAACCCATCCCAATATTTTGGATCTAGCTCGCAACAATATATGCCTTCGGGGAGTCGAGCTGAAGCTGAAGTTCAGAGGTTAAGAGACCAGATGGCTTAGATGCAAGCGACAACAACTGAGCAAATTACACAACTTAAAGCGGAGGCAACATCGAGAGAAGCTGAGGTTCAAAAAAGATATGAAGAACTCCAGCTACAACTTAAAGCAGATGCAGCAGCGAGAGAAGCTGAGGTTCCACGAAAGTATGAAGAACTCCAACAGCAGCTTAAAGCAGATGCGACAGCAAAAGAAACAGAGGCGGCAGCGAGAGAAGTACAGGCTGCAGCGAGGGAAGCAAAGTAGCTTCAAAAGTTCGATGAACTCCAGTAGCAGCTTCAGAGTATGATGAAGATGTTTCAACAGTCGCAACAGTCGCCGTCTTAGACTATCGTGTAAATATACTTCAATTTTGACTTTTAATTATCATTTTAACTTTTAACATTTTTGTAAGAATAATACGAATTTTATTTTATTTATTGATATTTATTATATTATTTGTTTAATATATAGATTTATTACTTTTGGCTGGTTTAGATATGATTTCTTCTGATTTGTTTTTACAGGAGGGCTGAAAATATAAAAAAATTTATTTTACAAATCTGCCAAATTTAGTGGCGTTTTTCAAAAAAACGCCACTAAAGGTGTTGGCATTTAGTGGCATTTTTGGTAAAAGCGCCACTAAATATAAGGGTCTTTAGCGGCGTTTCTGGAAAAAGCGCCACTAAAGATCATGGTCTTTAGCGGCGTTTGTGGGGAAAAGCGCCGCTAAAGATTAGGTTCTTTAGCGGCGCTTGTCGCAAAAACGCCGCTAAAGACCCTGATCTTTAGCGGCACTTCTAGCAAAAACGCCGCTAAAGAACCTGATCTTTAGCGGCGCTTCCACTAAAGCGCCGCTAAAGGTCTTAGTCTTCAGCGGCGTTTGTGCTAGAAGCGCCGCTATAGACCAACACCTTTAGCGGCGCAGTCATTAGCGGCTTCTGAAAAGCGCCGCTAAAAGTATTTGCGGCACTTTTAAGGCCTAAAAAAGCGTCGCTAAAAGCCTGTTTTGGTGTAGTGCTAAGACCTACAACTAATGTTACACCAACTCTCCGAAGTTGGTTAAACTTTTACCTTCTAACCTCTTAATGCACTATCATACTTAGGTGGCAGGGTCAACCATATATCATTCATGTGGCAAAACCGACCATATATAAAAGCTAACCCAAGTGCACTAAGTGTTAAAAAACTTAAGGCTTAACTGAGACTTACAATTACAAGAAAAGAGAATACTTTTATTAATACACAATACAATTACAATATGACACACAGTTTTATTAAATACATAAAAAGCATCGATAAGTGCCATTTGCATATGTCACATTGTGATATTAGGAAAAACATTTAGGTTAAAATTTTAGAGACAGACAGTCATGAATACAACTTGTGTAGTAGCTAGCTCGAGAAAGCAACCAGCAATATCTCGGAAGATGAAGATGAGATTGAAGAATTAAACACATAAATGAAAACCAGCTTAATATCCCATCACTGGGATATTAAATATCCATTCCATCGTAAAAGATTATAACATTTAATTTATGACAGTAATGACTATTCCATTAGATTAAAACAGGATGCTGAAGAACAAGTAAAAGATGAACTCATAATTTCTTTTATATTTTATTTAAAATATTTAATTATTTAATAAAATTAATGGGTTTCTATTTTTTGGTGTTGAGATGATCAAGAAGCAGAAGAAATTGATGATGAACAATTACCTAGATGAATCTTGATTTTTTTAGTTTAAAATATTTAATTATATTTTTATATTTTTTTAAAATTTTTGATATTTTTATATATGTATTATTTATTTATATACATTTTAAGTTTATATATAATAAAAATTTATATATTTCTGTAATAAGATAGGTGACACAATCCAATTGGCTTTTTATTTTTTAACGTTGTTTATTTGGAGTGGAAATACTAACAAAAGCAAAGTGAAAAAAAAAATTAAAGTACCAATGTGAAAAAGTAATATAAATTGGAGGCTAAAATATGAATAAAAAAAAGTTTGAGAATAAAATAATTGAAGTGAAAACAAACCCAACCTATTCTATTTTATAGGTTGCTTTCATTAAAGTTTATTTCCATTTTTATTTATTTTAATTTTCATTTGTTGTCACTATCATTAATATAAAATTAAGATGTATTTACACATCATAATTTGTTGTAGGGTTAATATTTAATAAGTCAATTTATTATTTTTTAAATATTTGTTTTATGTACAAAACATTTAAACCATTAAATATATAAAATATATATCAGTATGTATAATATTTTAGACTTATGTGATAGAAATATTAGATAGTGGGAGAAAACCTAGAAATTGGTTTGGAGGGTCCTCCAAAAGTAAATTAAAAATGTTTGGGGGCCAAAATGAAATTATACCATTATATTAATTTGCATTCCTACAATTTTTAAAGGCTTTTTGGGGCTCAAGGCAACTAAAAACAACTAGCAAGTTGTTTATTATATTAATAAATAGAGGGATGAATTTCCAACTAAAGTTGGCATGCTCACCCACAAGGCCACTACACCTAATCCGGTAGTCACCATCCACCATGACAGAAATTGTCCAATTATCCGCATGAAAAACAAAATCAAGAAAGATGGGAGGGATCTCCCACTCCAAATGATTTGCATGACCCGAATAGTTTATAAATTACGAAAATAATACTACAAATCAGCCTAAAAATAAAGAAATTAAAGAGAAGTTATCTTCAAAATAGGCGGCTATAATAAATAAATAAATAAACTAAAAAAAACCAAGATTAGTTGAAGAAGAGAAACTCAAAATTGGCCTAAACGAAAGAGAATCCCAATTCCCATCTTATTAAAACTTTTAACAGAGGACACGAGATAAAGTTGAAGAAGAAAATAAATGTACAGTAATTTGGAACTAAAGGGAGAGGATAGCAACAATAGTTTGAATCATAGTAAGCACAAGTAAGATAATTGCAGCAACGGTAGCAACCCCTCTCCAAAGAGATGAAAAATATTGGTGCTTAAGTATTGCAAGCCAACTATGGTGAGGAACAGCATTGTATGCATTAAGCTTCAAGAAAAGACTTGAATATCGGTTCTTCTTCTCCACATCAATATATTTGCAGAGATTGTTGAACATTTTCACTATTGCTTTATGGCTGCCAAGCTGGTTAGTTAATCATAATCCTTCTTCGAACAAGTATACCCACATCTTTTAAATGAATTGCCGTGGTCTTTTAAATGAATCATCCCAATTCCTGTAATACAAATTTTCGTAACACCCTCGGATCTTTGCTAAAGACCCTTTAATCAATGTGATAAAATCGATCAAGCTAGTGTTGGGTTGAGCACGGAGGAGAAAGGCAGCCAGGTATCTCTGTTTTTCTTCTTCACGGTGGGCTGAAAGATAGGAGGAGTAAACGAGAGGGCCGATAAAGGCGTAACGGTAACGATAGGGAGCCGAATTTTCGTCGGAAATTTTACCAGGAATTCTGAATATGCAATAATCAGGCGTGACATGCTGAGGATTATGTAATGAATTGAATTTGGATGCAATCTCTTGGACTAATTCCTGGACTGATAAGTTTTCTGAGGCTGAACAATTGGTATCCTCTGAAATTTCAGGCTTTTTGTCTCTTCTAGACTGTCGCTTTTCTTCTGCTTTTGCATTCGTATGAGCATTATTTTCCATTTCTCGGCTTGTAGTTTTTGGAATCAAAAAAATAAATGATAAGCAACTAATCTACCCTTTTAAATAGAGGGATTAAAAATGTTATTTAAATCCTAATAAAAGCACCTTTATGATTTTACCTAATAAATTGCAAAAAAGTACAAAAGAAAATCATCAGCATCAGTAATAGATCCAATATAATCCCAAATACAAAAGGAATCCATCAACTTCAACTAACCCCACTAATATTTGCATTGCCTTTATAAATTTTTTTTCTAGTGAAAAGGATTTTTGCCTTTATTTTTTAATGAGATTTTAATTTTTTTTTAAAAATACCATCAAAGTCATTTTTGGTTGTAATATTTTATATGGAATTTGGGTAAACTATATGAGTAGTTATCCTACTATTGGTAAGTTTAGTTTTTGGTTACTTAATTATGAAAAGTTATAAAATGGTTACTCAATTATTCGATTTTTATATTTTTTGGTCAGGCTGATGGAAAAGTGACTCAACATCTTTAAAATTTGGCATGATTGCAGCTTTAAACTTAAATATTTATATACCGTGTCAATTTAGTCTTGATTCTAAAATATTTAACCCTTAATATTTACACATTGTGTAATTTAATTTTTCTTTTAATTTAGTTTTTCTTTGTAACCCTTCCACCTAAAAAGCTAAAAAAAACAATTTTATCAGCTAAATTTATTGAAAATATACTAAAAATAGAAATACCAAAAAAATATAAAATAATAATTTTTATCTTTTCTTATTCTTTTAAAATCAACTCTTAATGTCACAAAAAAAAAATAAAACTATAAAAAAAGAGTCAAATTGCACAATGTTAAATATTAAAAATTAATTTTTTTTTAGAATTAAAATTGATTTGACACAATGTCTAATGTATTAATATTGAGGACTAAAATTATTAATATATAAAATTTTAAAAGATTTCAAGTTACCTCTTCATTAGTAAATCTGTAGATAAACTAAAGGAGAAGATAAAAAATGTTCTAGGAATTTTCTTTTCTAAAAATAAATACTCGATGGTAGTTGGTGGTAGTGGCCGACAGCTTATGTAACAAAAGATTGGCAGAATCTTAATTAAAAATTATGATGAACAGAGAGAAATTGAGAGAGCATCTTTTAATTTTTAAGTAATGATTAAAAATTTTAAAGTGTTAGGTGATTAAATTAATGAAATTTTCAAGCTCAGAAATTAACAAAAATTTTAGCTGTAAAGTTCAGATATCTAGATTAAAAAAATTCAAGTACTAAAATGCCCAAAATTATATCATCTTTCAATTAATTATTACAAATCATAAAGATTAAAAAAATATAAAACTTGATTTAATATACCAAGCCCAAGACAACATTAGGATATCCTATTTCTCTCCATTGAACCAGGCCCAAATTAGCCCAATTGCTTGTTCGCTGTTATGTACCCAAAAGAATAATGCATGGCCCGTACTCAATAAAGCCTATTCCAAGCCCATGGCCTTGGCAACCAATAGGTCCATAACTTATCCTGGGCTTTGAACAAAATAAAAAAAGAAAATGTTGAGAGTGGGATTTGAACCCACGCCCTTTCGGACCAGAACCTTAATCTGGCGCCTTAGACCAACTCGGCCATCTCAACAGTTTTAGGAATTTGCGATTAGGATAGAATGAGAATTCCCAAATATTATGGAAGACCTAACTAAATTTTCCAAAAGTTTTCTCCCTATTATTAACAAATATTTTAATTTTTGTTGAAGACACGTCACTTTTTATGTTTATATAAATAGAGTTTTTTTTTTATCCTCATTTATTTAGACATGAAATAGTAATCAATAAACCTAATTGAGAGTATTCAACTCATCTTCTATGAGTAAGAGATTGCATTAGTCATTATTGTTTGGAATGGATTTCACTAGTACATCATATACATGTCATTATTGGTGATAATATTAAAGGTTTTAAACTGCATCTTAATCTTTCTTCTATTTTATTCATAGTTATTATCAGTCTTGTTCTTTGGGAACTTCAAAATAAATCCTTCCTCACTTAACCATAAAAAAGAAAAGAAAGAAATTACTAGTTTGTTGACTTCATAGTTTTAGAAACTTAATAGCTAAAGAAATTTTGACTTGAAAGTTGATTGAGTTTTAGTTCAACTGACATTATTGTTATTGTAACAATAAGCAGGACGTGAGTTTAAAAATAATAGACATATTTTTCTTCCGTTTTAAGGGTTTAAAGAAGTTTTGAGTAGAAGTAAATATTGTATAAAAAATTCTTATTTGAAAAATCATACTTTTCACCAGTTAATTAATTGATTTTGAATCAGGTACCCCACCATACTTCACAGAATGGAATCTAAGAAAACAATGCAAAGGTTAAGTTTTCTGTTAAAAA
Organism: Gossypium hirsutum; assembly: GCF_007990345.1. NCBI lineage: Eukaryota > Viridiplantae > Streptophyta > Magnoliopsida > Malvales > Malvaceae > Gossypium > Gossypium hirsutum. The sequence continues at coordinate 67,756,607 of NC_053444.1, forward strand.
TACTGGTTTTACTTGCTTTTTTATTTGATGCTAAATTAGTACTATTTTCTTTAAATTAAAAAAAATTATTAGTTTTGTTGCAATCTAGACTATATGTTTGCCATTTTAAGAATATGCTTTTCTATTTTAGTTGTGTTTTACCATAGTGTTCTTATCCACTAACGTCATATATGGGTATAAGTTCGAATCAGATTCGTCCATGAATTAGGTCACTCAGCCTAACTCAAAGGCCTGCCCGAAAAATGAGAAGGTTTGGGCAAAAATACAAGTCCAAAAAAGGGACTTTGATAAAAAAAACAAGGCATGTTATGTTTTTATAGCATGTGACTTTTCAAACGCGGTAAGATATAACTACTACCTAATAATTAAACTTTTTCTCAATTATTTTGTAGTATCTTAACACCATTATTTTTTTTCCTTGCTAATTGCAGTTGTCAATTGACTTTGTTTTTATAGTTGTTTTGGAATCTTGAAGAGAAATTCTTAATTTGTTGTCTCGATATTTTAGAAACCTAATATAGTTGGCTGTGCTACCCAGTCCTCCAACATTGAATGTGTTTTGTATGAACTCTAATTATTACATAATATTTTAGCTGATTCCCAATGTATGAACTTACATATTTATCACATAGTATATATCCAATATTATATAAGTTAGAAGATTGCAACCCTCCCTGCCATTATGTTTCCACTCTCAAGCACTTGCTGTTAATTGCATTGAATTCCTTTTGTTTGGATTCCCGGAAAATACTGCAAGCTAAGAAATGGAAAATACTGGTACTAAGGAATGGTCTAAAAGAGACGAAGAAGAGCCTGAAACTTCAACGAACAAGAGATGCTGTTCACCACCATTCGAAAATTTATCGGTCGACGAATTAGCCCAACAAATTCAATCCAAATTAGATTCATTAAACAATATTTCTCAGCACGTCAAGCCAGATTATTGCATCTTCCGAATCCCCGGTAAATTTTCCGACGAAAATTTAGCTCCTTATCGCCCTCGATACACCGTTATCGGCCCTCTCGTTTACTACTACTATACGTGGCCTCGTTTCTCCGCTGTGCTAAACCCAACACTAGCTTGAACGATTTCATTGAATTGATTGAAAAGTATCTATCAAAGATCCAAGGGTGTTACGAGAAGATGTATTACAGGTGTTGGGATGATTCAGTGGGAAGAGCACGGCAAGACAAACGGGCCGGGACTCAATCACATTCGTCGTTGCTCATCGGAATGATTTTAGTTGATGCCGGTTTCATCCTTGAACTCTTGTTAAGAGCTTACTCCGAAGGATTGAGAGCTGAAAACGATCTCATCTTTGCCAAATCAGGGACAATCCATGATCTAAAACGAGACTTGATGTTGCTTGAAAACCAGCTTCCTTTCTTTCTTCTCAAGAAAATGTATAAACGTGCCTTGAAATGTAATCCACATTACCCTTCTTTTCTTCATCTCACCTGTCATTTCTTTAGCCATTATTACAACCAAAGCATCTCCATTGATGAAGTTCTATCACCAAACAATCCCCGTAGTTCTGAATATAGATCCAACCTGGAAGACCCTAAGCATTTCACTGATTTGATAAGAACATTTTCAGCAACCATACTACACTATTCAGAAGCAGCAGCAGTGTGGAAAATGGAACATTCTGAGAGGAAATACACACTTCATGAATTTGATATCATTCCAAAAGCTGGAGGAAGGGAAGGTGCAGCAGCAGCAACAAGGTGCGTATTTATACAGTGCAGTTCTACTGCGTGAAGCAGGCGTCAAATTCAAGGTGAGCTTAAACACATGCTTATTCGATATAGAATTTGATGAAAACAATGGAGAATTGAAGATCCCTCCTCTCAAGGTCGACGACTCCACGGAATCGTTTTATGGGAACCTCATGGTGTGGGAGCAATGCTATTATCCGAACGACACTTTCATTTGCGATTACATCTTTCTGATAGGATATCTCATCAAATCTGCTGAGGATGTGAGCATTCTTGTTCGGAAAAGAATTCTGATTAACCAGCTTGGCAGCCCTATTGAAATAGTAGCCATGTTTAACCGTCTCTGCAAATATATTAACGTGGGGACTGAGAACCGATATTCAAGTCTTTTCATGAAGCTCAATGCATACAATGCTGTTCCCCACCATAGTTGGATAGCAATACTTAAGCTCGAGTATTTTTCTACTCCTTGGAGAGGGGTTGCTACCATTGCTGCAATTATCTTGCTTGTTCTTACTATGATTCAAACCATTTGTGCTCTCATCTCCCTTTAGTTTCAAACCAAATGTAAGTTCAAATGTCCTTTGTTGAAAGTTTAATAAGATTGGATTATGTTTCATTTGGGCCTATTTTGAGGTTCTCTTCAACTATTTTGGTGCAAATTTAAAGGTCAACAAGGTTTTTAAAATTTAACAATTTGATTCGATTAAATAAATTATTAAAAAATTAAAAAATATTTGAATTCAATCAAGACATTAATTCTTAAATCAATTTTTCTGATGTCTTTCTTCAAATTGATAGGATTTACTGCAAAACTCCATTGGCCGGTGAATATTTCAAACGATAGAGCAAAAAACTTGGTGAATAACCATTATACTTTAATTTGATATAATTTGGTCCTATCTACTATTACAATATCATTAGTTATTTAATATAATAACGATTCCATAAGATTAATTTTTACTAGTTTAATTTGGTCTTTGTTGGTATTTTACCAAATATGTTTTCTATCAATCATTACACTAAATAAATATTAAAATTACCATTCGGTCACTCAATTTCTAATGTTATAGGTTTTTATTTGGCTTTGTTGGTAGAGCCAGGAGCGAATTTAGGGGGCTAGCAAATCTCGGTCTGCCTAAATTAAATCATTTTGGTCCTTTAAATTTAAAAAAAAAATTAAATTAATAAAGATAAAATTACACTTTGATCCCTCCTAAAAATGATAAAAATTTAATTTAATATTTTAAACTGGACTCCTTCTTTAAGGTTGAGACGAGAGCCTTGCTAGAGGGGCTCATTATTGCCTAGGAAGGCTTTCGGCAAGTGGAACTAATTAAGAGCGACAATGCTATGCTAGTGAAAACAATCCTTGCTGGAGGTGTAGCTGAAAGCATATTATGGAAGTTGCGGAATATTCACCAACTATTTCGCCGCAATTGGAAGGTGCATGGTGCATGTTCGACACATCTCTTGATTTCATAACGGAGTAGCAGATCATATGGCCAATATCTTAGTTACTGGTAGCAACAGTATGCGAATATTCGAGACGGCCCCAATTTTAGTTCTGAGTTCACTGATGAAAGATCGGAATAATTCTATTATTGTGTTGTCTTAATTTTTTTATTGTGATCACTTTTGCTGTTTCTTTTCTACCATAAATAAATAAATAATACCAACAAAAGCTGTTTCTTTTAAACCGTGTAGCCATAAGGCTACTTAAAGCCCAAAAAATTGGCATTTGCATGTAAAAGAAATGGCCTTATTTCTTTTCTTTTGTATATAAAATATAATAAGCTTAAAATCGCAAATTAATGGACCAACAATCCTAATCGGAATCAAAAGTGTCGAGAAATTAAATGTTAACTCAAATTTAATATAAAGAATGTTGAAAGTATGTTGATTAAATTTTAAATATATGTATTATCTTAATCATGTATAATTTTGATTTCATATGTTGAAAAACATAGGGATTAAAATTTAAAACCGCATTTCATTTTCGTTTAATACATTATATTCAATTTGCTTATTTGATAAGTAATTTATGTCATAAAAAATTAAATATATTACATTGTAATATAATATTAAAAAATTGAACTTGTTTTCTCTATTTTTAATTAGTTTTAATTTTTTTAATTTTTTTATTTATAATTTATTTGATCAAATGGGATGAAGCGATCAAATATAGAACAATGACCATCGATCCAATTATGAAAATTTTAATCAAAACTATGAAACTCAAATACTCACACTTGTAGAAAAAGTTCAATTGAGAGGAGAAGAAAGAAAAAATACAAAGTAAAAAGAATATGTAAACAAATACAAAGAGAAAGTAATATTATTTTTTGCTACATGGTAAATTTCAATTATTTTTTTTAAAAAAATAAACTTATCAATTTAACTAACGGTTGAATTAACATACATGCCACTTTAAAAAAAATAAGAACTAAGTACTACTTATAATAAAAAAAATTAATACCAAAATAAATATATATATAATTTAAATACCAAATTAATAAAAAATTTGAATATCTAATCAGGTCAATTTTGAGTTTTTTTAATATTAATTTCATGATAAATTCTTATTATATTTGTTCTTGTTGATACAATGCCTAGAACTACCTATAATTCTTCATCAACCCTTAAATAGGAAGATAATGTGCTTTAGTGCTTTCAAACACATGTCTTTCTGCATTAACAACAATACCAATACTAATCGAGTTAAAACTTAATCGACGAGTCTTATTTATTTTAAGATTGAACTAAAATGGGAAATACCTTAAAAATATCTTCATAAGCCCTTTATTTGTTGTAACACACAGGTAGGAAATGCCCATCAACATTTTTGAACCATAGATAAAATTTGGCTCCTCATAAATAAATAATGGACACGTACATGGACCAACAATCATTCATTATATACAAAATTCTAAATATTTGCTTCTTTGAAAGCCATAAAAAATCCATAATTGAGTATAAGGTTGGAAGAATAGCACTTCATGTGACTATCTCAAGGAGACACCATGGTTGGTGCATATTGAATGTTTGTAGCAATGTTGGAAAGGAGACGGATTGCAGTGATGGGTGAAATTGGTTTGATTGAAAATTATTGATTTATTTAAAACGAAATATTTTCGAGAATTAAGGATTATAAATTGATAGAAAATTAAATTATCTCTCAAAATACCAACAAAAACTAAATTAAACATGTAAAAACCAATTTCATTATTTTTTAGGGTTAATATATTATGTGGCACTTTGATTTTAATATTCAATTTGGTACTTGATTTTTTTTACCTTAATTTGGTACTTGAGTTTAGTTTCAATGTTTAGTTTGATATCTGAAATTTTTTTTCTAATTTGATACTTGAGTTTTTCTTTGTCCCATTTAACTACCTAAAATTGAGCGCCAAAATCATTAGGCTACATGATATTGTTGGGTTTGAGTACCAAATTGAACATTAAAATCAAACCCAGATACAATTTTTTTCTAATGGATGAAATTTAAACATTTTATCTTCAATCATATGTTAAAAAGATCATACAATTAAATCAAATATATTAATTGAATAATCTGATTGGATTAATGATCCGAAGGTTATACCAGTCGATTCAATTTTTATTCACCGAATTTATAGGGTCAACTTGTAAAGTTGGGGCACTTATGTTAGACATTTTTAGGGGTAGATTGATGTTGAATTTTTGAGGTCCATATTCTGCAAACATAAAAGATAAAACCTTTGAATATTTTTCACTTTATTTCTTCCCCCTTTATGCCTTGTGGATATTAAACGTTAGCAAAATACAAAGTCCAGCTTTGAAAGAAAAGGAAAGGAAAAAAACTTTAACCATAACAGGTCATTAGCCTGCAAAAGGGGATAATGTCTGCTGATAATGTAAAGCTTTCTTCTCCTTTTGAAAAATACATTTATGCTTTATTTCAATGTTTATAGGATGATAAAACTCGAATCATTTTATCAATTTTTATTCATTTAAAAAGAAGAAAAATTTATAGGAGTATAAATATATATATATATATATATAAGAAATTAAACAAAGAGTTTTAGTAAATGTTTACTCTATTCCACCGTATCATGTTTTTTAAAATTAATATTTTATCTCTTAAAATATTTGTATTTATATTTATATTTATATTTATAAATATATATACTAAATGTATAAACTAAAATCATATTCCTAGGAATATGAGTGAAGTCAAAAAATTTCATTAGAAGATAAAAAATTAATAATAATTTTTTGGGGACAAAGTGTAATTTTACTATTATATTAACTTATGATTTCATAAAATTGAAAGATACTATAAATTAATTTACCATTTTTGGAGGGCCAAGTCGACTGCATACATCCGTGTTTGCCCTTGGATACAAATATAATATGTATATTATATATATTAAAAAATTAAATATAAAAACTATATAGCAAAATGTTTATATAAAATTTAGATGATATTTTGTTGAAATGGTAAAATTAAATGCTTAAATTTCATTGTGTCGTGGATTCAAATCTCATTACAATTGAATATTTATTGATTTATCAAAATATAAAAAAGACAAAAACACTCTCATAATAATATAACTTCCTTCGTATATAAAAGGATATTTTAAAAAATTTTCATCTAAGTTTGTGCTTGATTGACTTATGATATCAACTCAATTAAAATTGATGTGAAGCAATTATAAACAAGGTTTTCAAAATTGAACTGGTGGTAAAATCGGTTAGGTCACCGGTTCGTTCGATCGATTAAATAAATTATTAAAAATTTATTAAAAAATAAAAATATTAAAAATCTGATTCAACCGTTTATTTGTCTGATTCAACTAGTCTGTACCAGTTTTCGAGTCAACTAATTCAATGTCCCTCTTTGAATCGATACCTCAATCACTTCTCAATTCGACCGACCGACCTACCTAGTTCAAACAACCTTGATTAAAGATGTAATCAACCTTCATGGACGAGGTTATTTTCAACGTCATATAAAATTGAGACTAAAATATGTAAAATATCTTATATGTATATCCTCATCCCCCTTCATTAACATCTAAAAATTTAGAAATCCGTATGTTGTGTTTAATATTAAGTTTTTGGTTAAACTACATAATTAATCATTTGCCACTAAAGTTTTCAAAATCTTCCATTAAATGGTTGACATAAATAATAACATAATATATATTTAATTGATATAATAACATATTTAAACCTTAATACTTATACATTCTATTAATTTAATCATAATTCTAAATAATTAATCAAACTTATCTCTCAGTTGAAATAGTAAGAAATTGAGAAGATATTTTAGGGGAAAGGTAAAGCATGGTTGGCTCCAACTTATGATTTTTGGAATAAATGGTCATTTGATACAAAATCAAAATCTTGTCATGTATATAAATGTTTTCCTTTTCCATAGCAACGGTTTCTGGTGTCGGGACAAGACCCCTAAAGCCCGACAAATCTGTCACATACACTTAACATATGTCTATTGTTGGATCATATACGTTTAGACGTACCACAATTTAATTTGATGAAATTTGAACGAAAAATTGAATATTATTTTGAGTATTAACTCAATTGGTATGGATATTGTTGCTTATATAGGAGAACGTGGGTTTGAGTGTGTTAAAGTACATTATCTTCATATTTATGGGTTTGGAAGGAACTATTGGTAATTCTAGATATTGTATCAGAAAGAATAAATATAATCCGAACCTACAAAAAGATTGTAAAAAAAATTTATTTAAAATATAAGAAATTTTAATAAAAGTATATTGTTTGAAAAAAATGAGCATAAGTAAAAGAAATGAAGTCTATTTAAGATCGGCCCAACTCGACACATTTTTTACTATATACTATATATTTTATTGTTTTATTTTCACATATTACCTAACTTATATGAAATAAAATTAAAAATATAATACAATAATATAAATGTTAAAAAGTATGTTAAGTGATCTGTGTTTCACATTTTAATAAAAGAAAATATAGAAAATTAAAAATAGTATAAATTTTAAAAAATAATAATACGGATGAGAGTAAAATGGGGTTGGCCGTTAATTTTATAAATATGGATGAGCTTGGGTAAATTTTGAAGTTTACATTTCGAGTAAGGTCAAGTTTCAGTAAATATAAAGTGTACTAATATAATGCATAGGTCGAAAGTTTTTATTCACTGAAATATTCATTTAAGTCACTACACTATTCAAAAAATTTCATTTAAGTCATTAAACTATTTGAAAGTTTTTATTCATTGAACTATTCGAAAGTTTTCGTTTACGTTTTTGTTTCAGCCACTGAATTATTTGAAGGTTTTGGTCACTCAATAACTCGATCTACTTGACACGATAATAACTAATCGAATTTGTTTTTTTGTTTTTGTTTTTGTAAAAACTTATGTAATTTGCAAGCATCAAAATCTCATTTACATTTGGAGTTGAGTGGCAAATTGAAATTATTTTGTCTCTCTCAACGAAAAGCTACTAAATACATGTTAGTATTTTGAAAAAAAAAAGTATATATGTATATTTATAATTAGGCTTAGGGGTGTGATTACTAGAGATTAAACCTAAGCTCTTATACATTACAATACAATATTCTTATCACAAGACTGAGATACTATTACCATTTAAAACATATTTATATAAATATAAAATTTGTTAAAATAAATATAATATAACAAAATATATTATACATTATACTTTTATCATCAGGTCAACATACGAGATTCACTAACAATTGTGTTTTAAATTATGTTTTAAATAAAATGGTTATATTATTAGATTGAAACAATTGTGTGTGCTGAATTTTTAGAGTCCACCCATTTATTTAGTTTGATAAATATGATACAAATTGTTGGAATATTCTAAAATTGGTCCCTTTTGATTTACTTTTTGAAATATTATTAATTTAATTAAAATATTTTTATATATAAATATTAAAAATGACAATTTTGGGATAACGGTTGAAAATTAATTTACTAAAACACCATATGATTGGAAAGTCTCATTCATGGTTAATAACAACTGTATTCTAAAATAGGGTTTTTGTTAGATAGTTTTGATGGGTATGTATAAAATGTTGTTCCTTCGTGTATCCTGATACGATCTCGTCCAAGGGCTCAACCGAATCTGTTTGTAAATCAATCGAGTACCAACTGCAGGTCCAATTACTCGAGCTTGGACGAGATCGTATCATATCCTTCCACAATTTGCCTTGAATGCTTTGATTGTATTTATTGTTAATCTTGTAAGTGCTACAGAAATTGCAAGGTTACAAGGACTTAAGGATGTTGCCGATTTCAGCAACTCAGTGTTTGATAAGCATCTTTGTCTTTGTTTTGTTTACTTGCTTGTGTTCCAATTGCCAATCAACTCAAGAACCTCAAAAAGAATATGTGAGTATTAAAAGATCAGATTTTCCAAATAATTTTCTTTTCGGAGCAACGACTTCTGCTGCGCAGATCGAAGGATCAGCTAAATCTGGAGGGAAAGGACCGAGTGTTTGGGACCAATTTATTCGAGAATTCCCAGAAAAAATAAAAGATAATAGCAACTTGGAGGTAGCTGCTGATTCATATAATCGCTACAAGGAAGATGTATCGATTTTAAAAGATCTTGGCGTTAATGCTTATAGGTTTTCCATTCCCTGGACAAGGATTTTGCCTGATGGAACTTTGGGTGGTGGAATAAATCAAGAGGGTATCAGTCATTACAATAGTTTCATAGATGAGTTGATTAAAAATGACATCGAGCCTTTTGTCACAATTCTGCACTTTGATTCACCGGAAGCCCTTGAAAACAAGTATGGAGGCTTCTTAAATTACAGTATTGTGAATGATTTCAAGGATTATGCTGAAATTTGTTTTAAAACATTCGGAGATCGAGTTAAAAATTGGATTACAATTAATGAGCCACTAATTATGGCTAAAATGGGGTATGGCTTGGGAGTGGCTCCACCAGGCAGATGTTCAGATAGGAAAATGTGTCCCAATGGTAATGCAGCCACAGAACCTTACATTGTTGCCCATAACGTTCTTCTTGCTCATGCAACAGCTGCTAAGCTTTACATAAAGGAGTACCAGGAAACACAAGGTGGACAAATTGGAATAGCCCTGAATTCCCATTATTATGAGCCATATTCAAAGTCATCACTTGATAAAGAGGCAGCAAAAAGAGGTATGGATTTTGAGTTGGGGTGGTTTATGGAACCATTAATGCACGGAGAATACCCAGAAAGCATGAGAAGATTGGTTAAAGATAGGCTACCTGTTTTCACACCGGAACAAAATGAGCTTGTCAAAGGATCTTTTGATTTCATCGCCATCAATTATTACACCTCAAGATATGCTAAAAGCATTCCATCTACTCCAAATGCTGCACCAGCTAGCTGCTTGCTAGATCCAAATGTTAATGCCACAGTTGACAAAGATGGAGTCCTTATTGGTCCAAATGCAGGAGGGAATGTAATTTACGTTTATCCCGAAGGGCTTTATAAACTTTTGACATTTATGAAGAAAAACTACAGCAAAAACCTTACAATTTACATTACTGAGAATGGTTATCCGGAGAAAAGCAACATGTCGATCTCCGAGACACTAAAGGATCAAAGCAGAATTGAATTTATTCAGAAACATTTACATCAACTCCAAATTGCAATAAAAAATGGCGTGAATGTCGAAGGATATTTCTATTATAGTTTACTAGATAGTTTGGAATGGGGAGATGCCTCCACCATCGGATTTGGATTGTATCATGTTGATTTCAAGAACTTTACTCGTTCGCGTAAGGAATCTGCTAAATGGTACCATAATTTTATTAAAGGTATAAAATAATACATATTTCGAAGATGGAAATAACTTTTTCAAAGATTTTACCTTTGTTGATAATATATTTGTAAGCTTATAAGCCTTCCAATTTTAATATAATGGATACATAAGTTATGTTTATGTATTTTGTTCTAATGCAGTTTTATATATTCAAGTCTCGCTCTCTCTATTTATATCAACCCTATACTTTTTTTTAATACATTTTAAATAGATTTATTTAGTAATTGAATTATTTTATAGCTCGAAATTGATTTGACCTTATACAATAGTTGGATAATTTTTTTGTCAACTAATTTAGATTGATATTTAATAATAAAATATATATTATAATTTATATTTAAATTTAATTATGGGTTTATTTAACCCGCTAAGCGGTTAATTTTTTTAAAAAAAAATTGATTAGTTAGCTCTAAGTGATAATTGGACAATCGATACTGTGGACCAATACCTATTAACGAGTAGCGGTTAAGTTTTTTTTTAAAAAAAAATTGATTAGCTAGCTCTAAGTGATAATTGGATAATCAGTACAATAGACCAATACCCATTGACGAGTAAAAGAACATACTTTAGATCCAAGTTGATCTAATGATAATCTTAAAAATCAGATAAGCAAGCTGTTTAGATTTTAGTTCATAGATTCATGATGTTAAAAGTTGTTTTATAAAAAAAATAGAACTATAAAAGAGAATAAGAAAGAGAACTTTCTATTGATGCAGATAGTATAAATAAGCGTCATCCATCAACGATTTTATCAATTTAATAACTTCAATTAAACTTTCAAATGCTTTTAAAATGAATTCATCTATTTAAACCGAGTTTTGCCCCATTGAACTTTTCATGCAAAAAGAGAACCACGTAAATTTTGGATATTTACCTGGAGATATTTTGCATTGCTAAATTATTTTGCTTTTTTATTTAAAAAATTAAATAAATATATATTGCCCATTAGAAAGTTAACAAAAAGTGCCAGATAAGCGGTCCGGTCTGCTCTCCCAGTCAAAGACACAATTGAAAATTCGCCACGTGTACCCTCAAAAATATCATCCCCCGACACTCCTTATATAAACACAATCAAATTCCAAAATTTAATTAAAAAAACATTCTCAAATTCAAAAAAGAAAAAGAAAAAGATCCGTTGGCTCGCGCCTTCCTTAAACCACAAATTATATAAATTAAATAAATAAATTTTCGAGAGAGAGATGAGGATACAGTGCAACCTGTGTGAGGCGGCGGTGGCGAAGGTGCTGTGCTGCGCCGACGAGGCAGCGCTGTGTTTAGAATGCGACGAGAAAGTCCACGCGGCCAATAAATTGGTCAGCGAACACCAGCGCCTCCCTCTCTTTTCTTCTTCTTCTTTTCAAATGCCTAAATGTGACATTTGTCAGGTAAGTACTTCCATTTTTTTTTTTAAAATCGAATTAAAAGGTAAAAAATTTTATCATGTAACGTTGATAAAATCGACCCTTTTTTTATTTGGACAGGAAATATCTGGGTTTTTCTTTTGTTTGCAAGACCGGGCATTACTATGTCGAAAATGTGATGTTGCTATCCATACAGTGAATTCAGTTGTGTCATGTCATCAGAGGTTTTTGCTTACTGGGGTTGAAGTTGATGTTGGAACCAAAACTGATCACACCATTGGTGCCTCTTGTTTCAATGCTAAGTGACCTTTCAATATACACCAAATGTTGGAAGAGAAATATAATAAAACTGGAAAGCATTCAGTAATGGCAAATGGCAAATGGATGCTTCTTTTTTTGGCTTTAATCAATGGAAAAATGGAACATCTAAGGTGTGGTTTATTGTTCTAGTTTTTGTACTATGCTTAATGTTGTTTGTTCTAATACTAGAGAGTGGAGATCACCGCCCATCTTCTTTAGTAACATTTCTGTGTGTCTCACCTACAAATACAGACATCAGTGAGTGAAAGCACTCACCTGTCTTGCTTCCAATATTTTCAATGGTGTGTGTAACTGAGCAAGGACTGTATTGCACAAAAAGTTTCTCGCAATCAATCTAATGGTGTGAAAAATCCCTTTCCATGTGCGGTAAACTGGCTCCATGAATGAGCCGCTAAAGTCTTTAATACATAAGTTAGTCTTCCCACGGTTTTCACATCAAACTTCTGAAGTGTGGTTTTAACCCAACATCTCCATCCTTTCAATTGTCTTTTTCTGGTAGAATCACAGCTATCCCATCGGTTTTATGGTCTGAGTCTAATCTTATTTTAGGAAAGGATAGAATTTAGGTAATACTCTCTTAACAATGATAATTCTAAGATTTAAATTCAGAACCCCATTTTTCTAATCACTTGTTAGTATCCTCCTTTCAACTACTTTTTGTGGTTTGAGAACTTGCTTAACCGATGTCAACTATGCTACTTTCTTTTATGTTAATACTTTTTCAAACTCAAGATGAGTGTATCAAGATGAGTGTCTATACAAGAATGTTTCAATTTTTCACATGTTACGAGTATCTTACTTAAAAGAAAAATAGGACTTGGACATCGAAGATGTGTCGAAGAACCACCTCTTGTACTTCCATTGCCTCTTATTCAGCAAATGAGGTTAAATTCTTTAAATATAGCCTCTAATGATTTTTAATATCTATAAATTTTGGCATTTTAATATAAAAAAGTAGAAGGGAGGAAGTATGATGAGGTGTTTATGTATATTTTAAGTAGATGGAACCATAAGCTCCCATGAGGTCAGCTGCCACTAGGTAATTAGCTTGTTGAGTTATGGTAGGTCTTTGGTACGTGTCGTGGGAGGTTACTAGCGGTCTTGTCTTTGTAGACTGTCTTAGATTAATTTTGATGTGATTAAGCGAGATTCACATGTTGAGCATGCAAAGGACAAATGTCAATGGCCATATGAGACGAGATACATTTCATAGAAAAATTTCACTGATTAATTTGGTGAGGTCAATATTATACCGTTGGCTTGGCAAGGTCCTCGTATCGAGATGAAGAAATATAGCTGATTTATCAAAAAAAATTGTTACATTTTTTTAGGGTAAACTAGATTAAAGTCTCTCAATGATTAGTAAATTTACACTTTGATCGCCTAATTTCAAAAAATTACAAATTGATTATTGAATCATTCGAAAGTCTAGCCCATTAACTTGGTAATGGAAGTAAGATGTGGGACTTGTAAATTTACAATTTGATCACTCAATTATTAGTAAATTTATAATTTACTCACTCAAATTTAAAAAAATTATAAGTTAGTCATTGAACTTTTAATAAGTGTACATTTTAGTTTCTCAATCTTTAAACCATTAGTGCCTAACCTGATAATCCAAACAACCCCAAACCCTAACAAAGCCACTGTCAACCCCATGGCTTGCCTCTAGTTCAACCAACTCAACAAACATTCATTCTTAACCACTCACCATTTTTCCTTTGGCCAAAACAATAACCTAAGAAAATTCACAATCAAATTATTCACACTGTAATGACCTGAAAGTCAGTGGTTTCGGAATCTCATTTTCAATGTTCAAGCCTGTAAATATTATTATTTAATATTTAGAAGGTTAGTGTGAAATTTAATTAAATTTTGTTCCTTTAATTTTTTTTAATTGGATAGTTACTTAAGATACAAGTGTATCAATCCTTAAGTCAGTGGTGCTAGAAAATTCAGCTTCAGGATCCCGTTTCCATAAATCGGGATCATAAATATTTTTATTAAATATTTAGGGAGTTATATTAGTAGTGAATTGAATTTTGGATAAGTAATTTTATTAAATTAGTGATTAATTAAGGTATAGGGACTAAATTGTAAAAGTAGTACAAGTTCAATCATGAAGGACTTTCTTAATAATAAAAAGAACTAAGGATCTAAATGGAAATTATACCATTTTATATATAAGGTGGACGGTAAGTGGATTAAATTCATTATAATTTTGAAAATAAAAATAAAAAGAAAATAAATGATAAATGGTTAAAATAACAAGACATAGTGGAATGAAAGAGAAAGTCCTTTCTTCCCCATGCAACCAAACTGTGAAGAGAAAAAAAGAAAGAAGAACACATTCGGCCCTAAGGTTTTGAGATTTTAAAGATTGGTTAGTGTAATTTTGTTTTTTTTTTTGTAATTTTTATGTTTTCGAGATCTTGGGAATTTAAGTTTTATTGACTCGTGTGTTATTTTTCAAAACTCTTAACGTTTTGAAAATATTACATTGATGATTTCTTGAAGTTTTAGGTATTAAATTGATAAATTTTAAGCTTAGAAGTGAAAAAGAACTAAATTGTGAAGTTAATTGATAATTTTGTTTAATAGGGGCTAAAATTCATAAATTGTGAAATTGGTTGTAGAATTGAAAAATAGGAGGTTCTAAATAGACTGTAGTGAAATCGGATTGCAATTTGAGTTCTACATTGAAAGCTAGGTTAGTTCCGATTTTAAGGACTAAATTGAATAAAATGAACAATTTTAGGAGACATCTAAAATATAAAACTGAATTGATACATGCTTAACATAGGTTGTTATAAGGTATTTGGAACTGATAAATTGAAATTAATTATTATTTATATAGGGAATTGAACTAATCGGAGGATAATCACGAAAAAGGAAAAATTACAAATTAGTCATCAACGTCTTGCTAGTATATGTTTTGTCTGGTAAGTTCATATGTAAATTACTATGTAAATTTTATGATATGTTTGATTATATTTAATTTTTATTAGTTATATTAATTATAACTTCAATGATATTGGCTTATAAAGAACTAAACTATAAATTATGAATTGTATGGCAAGTGCCAATAGGCACATGGATGCTGGCTTAAATTGATTATATTTTTAATATTAGTAGATGATATGCTAGAATTATATAAGTTGGGAATGGAAATGTGGTATAAATAATTGGTGTCTTATTGAGTTGGGTGAGTTGGAACGATTATACAAATGAGAATGTTGTAGGTCAGAAATCGTATGTATGTAGGGCTAATATATATATGTTTATTTTGGGATGATAGTTTCTGTTTGACCCTTGATGAATGTTTACTTTTGAAATGGTAAAGAATATATGATAATATGTATGTGATGGTAGCTTGTTAAATGGCATATGTATCATTTGAATGGAAAATTTTGGTAGATTTATAATCAGATTGAACTTGATTATATATGACATATATTTAGGAGATATCATATTATCTTGTTATGCTTTGTTTGGTTGAGAACTTAGTTGATATTGAACCTATAATGTAATTGGCAAATGTTTAATATGCACAAGTTTATTATCAAGTTGTGGTGTGTATATATATATGTCGGTTTCTAAGTTACATGACTGAGCATGAATGAAGATGTGTATGTGATGGTAGCTTGTTAAATGACATATGTATAATTTGAATGGCAAATTTTTGTAGATTTATAATTGCTTGAACTTGGTTATATGTGGCATGTATTTAGAAGATGTCATATTATCTTGTTATGCTTTGTTTGGTTGGAAACTTAGTTGATATTGAGCCTATAATGTAATTGGCAGATGTTCAATATGCACAAGTTTATTATCATGTTGTGGTATATATATATATGTCGGTTTCTAAGCTACATGACTGAGCATAAATAAAATGAAGAATTGGATGGTTAATTAATTAAAATGGTATGTTAAAGTTATTGTCAATCGGTGGCTTTGAGGTACATTGGTTAGTTGATTATTAGGTTATTCAAATAGGAATTTTTGTGTATCTTTTAAGACGATTTTATGCAAGTTTTAGGTGTCTAAGACACTAATTGCAAAGGGTTTGAGTTTGGGGTATGAAAAGTAATAAAAACATGTGATTGTTGGTCATCTGGGAAAAAGGTATCGATACATTGGTTTGAGGTATCGGTACTTTACCAAATGAACATTGTTTTAAAAACGACAGAATGCCAATATGGCCTGTATCGGTATCTGGCCTTGGTATCGATACCTACACTTGAATTCTAAAACTTTTTCAGTTTGGTCCTTTTGCAAGCTCGGGATAACTCCAGAGCCCTCGTAAACTCGTTTAAGGCTCGATTTTAATTGAATATTAATTTATGCATGAATTTATACATTGAATCGATGATGGAATAAATTGTTTCTATATTTGTATATACCTTGCAGGTGTTACACGAACTGGGTTTATATGCAAATTTAGTCAATATGTGGACCCTGTAAATGTGCAAGTTGTGTCAAGGCGCAAACTATCACTGTAACATAAGTGTGAACTGATTCTATAAGTAGTCATGTGCTAATTGATTTTGTCATATATACACGTACTGGCTTTGTCAAGTATGTGCAAACTAATTATATTCATTAAAGTTGTTATATGTGAACTGACTTGGTATGATGTGTAGAAGCGAGCTCTTGGTAAAGTATTTGTGCAAGTTGAACTATTGAAGTGTCCTATAGCTTAGGTCTGACGGCCGAATCGGGTGCGGGGTCTTACAAGTTTTGTTTACCTAACATGTTTATATCGAGAATGTTAAGCTTGGTAACTTCAAGTTATAAGTAAATGGTAGATATGTGCATGAAGATATACATATTTACTTATATTAGAACGATTAATGCTAATATTATCTTTTTAAATTATAGAAATACCATTGAATGCTTTACCTAGCATATGGATTGTTTTTCCCATGCGCAAGTTAGATTTAATGCAAGATTTTCGTGCATCAACTTGAGCATCCAATCCGCAGTCTCGGCCTTAGCAATGTTGTTGTTTCAAATGTTACTTATGGTTGGCATGTACCTAATAGATTAAGTTTCGTGGTAGTTGGATGATGTTTTAATTAAATGTTATACTTTGTATTCTAGTAAGAAAATATATATATTGGATTTATTGTATGTTATTAGGTGCTTTTATAAAATAAATATTGATTTTCTTTAGTATGATTAAGGAATGTTTATTGTCAGATAATTATCATATAAATTGTATAATTAAATTGTGAATTGACCGCAGTTGCTCCGACAATGAATGTGTCATCCCATTGCTTAGACTTGACAATCTGGTCGGATATAGGGTGTTACGCACACCCCCTTTCCCCGAAATAACAACCAAATATCACTACAAATCAAAGCAAACATAAATACAAATAAAAAGAAGGAAGATCTTGTTTCAACGATCCCAAAAAGGGCCCACCGAAGTAAAGGGACAAAATAAAATCAAAGAAAAGAGAATAAAGATATAAAAAAGAGACTCAAACATGTAAAATTCAATTAGGAGTTAGTCGAAGAGTTTTAAGCAATGAAGGCTCAATCCAAAAGGTCAAGGAGAAAGTCTCGCTAAGAAGAGGAACATATTAAAATGAGCCAGTCATTCAATGATCGTGAACAGAGATGAAAGAGCTTCTTCTTTAGGGCTTTAGGTTTAAATAATGAAATTTAAGTTCATTTAAGAAAAAAAACTAAACCATTAAGTTGAAATTCCAATTCAATGTATGATTCTTTTTGTTGGAGAAAAAGACCAAAAAGTGAAGAGATTGTTGGAAAACAACCACCAATATTTCAAAACCCCTAAAATATTAAAATAATTTAATGATCAATTTATAATTTTAAAAAAAATTAAATATGACACAACTATACTATAGAAATATGACAAAAAAAATAATTAAAACGCAAAACAAAGGATCATAAATTAAAAAATAATATAAATACATGAATATCTTATTAAAAAAAATAAAATGAATTTGACTAATTAAAACATTCTGAACCAAAAGTCACTCTCAAAAAAATATTATTATATATTTGTCTCATTCCTTGGAAGTTAAAACTCTTAAATTCTTACACAAAAGTTTCAACAGTTACGTATTTTAATAAAATAATAATCTTATAGAAATAAAATAAAAAATTGTATTAATCTATCACCTTCTTCCACGTAAACCGACACGCGCCGATCATAGACAAACCAACCGGTTCAAACCCCCCCATAAAGCCCGAAGTGCCCCCAAAAAACCACCACAGCTCCGCCGGAAAAAACCCAAATTCCCTCCAAAATGAGCACCTTCACCGCCTTTTACACCGCCTGGAGCGACCAACTCCAACAACTCCTACGACAACTCTGTTCAGCCCCAAAACCACCCACTACCCAAGATCACCTTCACCACTTAAACCACTTAGTGAACAAAGTCCTCTCCCACTACGCAGAGTACTACAGGGTGAAAGCCGCCGCCGCCGAACGCGACGTCCTCGACATTTTCGCCGCCCCCTGGGCTTCAGCTTTCGAGAAAAGCCTCCATTGGATCGCTGGGTGGAGACCCACCACGGCTTTCCATTTGGTTTACACCGAGTCAAGTATTTTGTTTGAATCCCACATCGTCGATATTCTTCGTGGTGTTCGGACCGGCGATCTTGGTGACTTATCGCCTACTCAGTTCAGGTTAAGCCGAAGTACTTGCATGCAAACCAATGGTTTTTATTTTTTTGGGTCAAATTCTATAACAAGCCCCTCTACTAATTTGTTAATAGTTTTTTTTACTATAATTTGGTTTACCCTTTTTTAAAATTTGTAAAATTGCCCTACTCAAGCATGCATGCATAACAAGTTTTAGTAGTTCATACTTCATCATACATATAATTTTCTTAACAATTTTAGTTGTTTTCATTATTTTGTTTTATTTAATTATCCTTTCAAAAAAATATTTTATTTAATTATGTATGTAAAATATTGAAGTAAAATGTTAATGTAAAATTTGAAAGAGAAGAAAAAAATGTTGCATGCTGTCATTATAAAATCTATATAATTTCAAAATTATTTTTATTTAATATTTTTACTGAACTTAATAAAGGGATAAAACAACATTTAGTCCTTGATCTTGACATTTTTTTCAATTTAGTCTTTGAATTTTTTTTCCACATTAATCTTAAAATTGGACAATTTTTCTGTTTGTCATATTTGTGATGATGTTGCATTTTGATACTTTGTCACATCGTCTAAAATAATTTTTCAATAGAATATGACAGGTCTTAATGTGGAAAAAAATGTTTCTCGGAAAAAATTTAGGGACTAATTTGAGAAAATTTGTTAAGTTCGGGACTAAATGTTGTATTATCCCTTTATAAAAATGGAACAGGCGAGTGAGTGAGCTACAATGCGAAACGGTGAAGGAAGAGAATGCCATAACTGATGAATTATCTGAGTGGCAGCACAGCGTAAGTGATCTAATGGGAGCAACCACCGACGTTGATAAAATGATCGAACGGTTGGTAACCGTTGTTCGAAAAGCAGATGATCTACGGTTGAGAACGCTCAAGAGAGTGGTTGACTTGTTGACCCCACAACAAGCTGTAGAGTTCTTGATTGCTGCGGTGGAGTTACAGCAGGGGATCAGAGAGTGGGGAATGAATCAGGACCGTGAATGCAGTTACTGATGTGTCGCAGTGATTTTTTTTCCTGAATAAATGTGCCACTGATTTAGGGTTTGGGGGGTAAATTATGATATGTTCTTTTTTATTTTGTGGGGTTGTTAATTAACTCTGAATTTTTATGTGAAGAATGGATTTCTTATGTTGCACTTCAAATTTGGGTTAATTATCTTTTTACTAAGGTTATTTTTGGTTGATTAAATTTATAAATAAAAAGGAACTTCAGATATTAAAATGCAGACAAAATAAATGTTTAAAATCGAATTTTATTTATAAGTTCTTTATTTTTAAAAAAATAAAATAATAATTCAAGATATAATTATTAGGATATGAATAAAGTTGAGGCACAGCTTATTTTGTGGCCAAAGGTTACGCCGTACGTGTCTTGTCTGTGAGTGTATTGCAGCATGCATGGCGACACTTGTTGTTAGTATTATATGTTATTTTAAAATTAATATTTAAGTATTTCTTAGAATATGTTTGAGTAACTACAAAGTAAAGATGGATAAAAAAAATTAAAATATAATTAAACAATACCCACATATACAGTCCAGCCATTTTTGATAAAATTTTAATTCTACTCTCGTATAAATTACAATTTAATTTAAATTTTGACATCACCCCTGCACACGTAGCAATAGTAAATATGAATGCTCAAGTACCCAATTCCTAAGCCTTGACAAATACCAAAGTCTCGTATATAATATAAGGGGATAGATTACATTTTGGCTCATCTACTTAATAAATGAGTAAACTAATCCATTTATATATTACATCAAAGAGTAAATTGGTCATTTTGTTAAAAATTTGTCATTATACGTCAACATGAGCTAAGCATGGCACGCCAAATGTCATTGTCTGATTATTTCATTACCTATGTCAATTTTTAATAATACAAATGGATGATTTTTAATAAAAATAACTAATTTACTATTTTATTTAATATGCAAAGATTAACTTACTTATTTTTTAAATAAAAGAGATAAAATGTAATCATAATCTTAATATAGGATTCTCCATAATACTTTTACCCAATTATTTTCTATGTTTCGACGTTTAACCATATAAAAGCAAAGTTTTTTTTTCCGAGATATTAAGATTAAAATATATAGTTTTGTACAAAGATTTGATCCTATGAATTTAGAATTTTTGTAGATAAGATTAGTAGGTAGTCATACAACAAATTTCAAGGAAGGTTAATGTTATAGTGCATGAATTGGTTAGTTCGATGAGGAATTTCCTTGCGCATAAATGCTCAACATGCAATTACTTAATATTTCAGTACTCTAAAAATTTTCAAGGTTAAAATATTCTTCAATTTGTTATAACCTTTGGATATTTGAAATTTAATCTCTTTATTTTTCAAATTTCAAATTTCAAATTTTTGTAATATTGTTATAACTATCCTGTTAAATTTATTGGTGTGACATTTTTTAAATTAAAGAAATTGTCACTTAGTCATATAAACAATAAAATGGTATTGTAATAGATATGAATTTAACTGGAGTATTAATTTAACAATATTAATAATTATATTTGAATTTAAATTTAAAAAGTAATAAGATTAAATTCTTAAAAATAAAAACAGTAAAACTAAATTTCAAATATATAAAAAGCGTAAAAGTTGTAACATATTTCAACCACCTTTAAATGTATCTTCCATTATAGATTAATTTTAATCGAGTTCTATAGAAAGTCGTTGTATTATGTGTTATTGATTGATTTAGGCTGTGTTCTTTTGGGTGTTTGAAAATTACTTTTACATATAAAAATGCTTTTGGGTGAAAAGTAATAAAGAACAAACTTCGGTGGTAGTAAAATTTTAACTTATTTGAAGTGCTTTTGGGGCAGATAAAAACGCAAAATTTTTTAACTTTTTCAGCCAAAAAGTGTTTTTGGGCTGATTTTTTTACTTTTTTAGCCAACACACACGCTAGTTCTTTTATATTTTCTCCTAGAAAATTGACCATAACCATCTTTGTTCTTATGGATAACTAATCTATTGGAATATTATGCAAAAAGCACTTTGCTTTCATCTTTGGTTCTTTGCTTTCATCTATTGAAATATAATATTTAATTATTATATTTAAATATTTTAAATATCATTTTTATATATTCTAATTAAATTTAATAAATAATTAATATTAATTACTTAAAAATTTAAAATTAATATTATTTTTTATATATTTACTAAAATATCATAATATTAACTAATTTAAACATTATTTAAATACATATTTGTTACTTTATAATATCATGTCTAAAATAAATATTTTATTATTCAAAAGTACTTTTTGACAACAATACCAAACACTCAAATTTCTCAAAAACACTTTTTAAAATCATTTTTCACAGCATTTTTCAAAAATATTTTTCAAAAACAATGAAGAACTAGATATTAGTTCCTCTTCTACGATTTAACTATCATAGTACTGTTACCTTTCAAAATATATATTTTCAATTCCAAGGCCAACATTTTTCCACTAATTCTATCAAATAATTTTGAATATTTATTTTTAATTAAAAAATTATATACATATAGAAGTAAGAAAATAAAAGAAATATTTTTTTAAATTTTAAGATTATTTTTATTTGCAAACAACTAATATATTTTTTAAACAATAATTTGAAAACAGAAATTTGCAGAATCGGACATAAATTAACATAAATTTGTTGACCTAATAAATAAAAAATAGGAAATAATTTTTTTAATAAATTTAAATATTTAATAGATTTGAAGTTTCCTTTTTTAGAATTTTGGGTGAATTTAAACAATAAAAATAAAACGACAACTCAAACGGAACTCATTTTAGGAAATATAACAGTCAAGTCTTCATCATAACGAATTAGCGACCGATTCAAAAGTAAGAAAACCGAAAACAAATAAAAATATCCATCACCACCAATCAAGTGCTGCCACGTTTCAAAACTCTAAATTCTTATTTGTCTTTCTTCCCTTTATCTCACCGCCACTTCATTTTAACGACCATCATCAATTTTTCCTCCAATTTTTTTTTAATTCGAACAAAATCCCCCATCCATCTCTCCTTTTTTATCTTTCAATCTTTTTTTCTCTCCAAAAGAAAATTTTTTAGGCACCAAAAAGCGAAAATTTATTCTTCGAAACGATGTCGTGTTCTTCGTCTTTCAAGAAATCATCGTGCCTTTCGCGGCGGTTGTCGAGATCGTTAAGATCGTATACGAAATCGGCGTCGTCAGGAACAATTTCGACGGCGGCGAGTCAACCGGAATTTAATTTGGCTTCGGCGGAAGAGGAAGAGGAGGGAGGAGAATCGTGGTCGACGATGCTGCCGGAGTTGTTAAGCGATATACTAGAGCGCGTAGAGGCGAGTGAAGATCAGTGGCCTTCAAGGCAAAACGTCGTCGCGTCCGCTTGCGTGTGTAAGAAGTGGAGAGAAGTTGCGAGAGAAATCGTTAAGGCTTCTCCTGCTAGTGGAAAAATCACTTTCCCTTCTTGTCTTAAACAGGTAATTTGAATTTTCCTCTTAATTTTCTTTGATTTATTTCTGTCATTGAATTTGATATATACACTTTCTTAATCCGGCATTGCTTTATCAGGTAATATATAGAAATATCTTTAAAGGTTTAAGAATTTGTAATTTTAGAGGCTTTTTTAAGTGTTTTTTTATTTTAAATTTTTTTAGGATTTCAAATTTCTTGCAGCTCGACAATTTGTGCTCTAGTGTTGAAAAATTAGTTCATTTTTTGTTCATTTGTTTGGATTTTAGTTTGCGGTAATGTCCTTTATAGTTAGATCTTATCGATGCAATTTTTTTTCTTAGCATCAAGTAATTTTAAGGAAATGTATGAGGCGAAGAGGTTCAAATTTTTGAATCAAATGACATTTTTGAACATTTATGTAAGTAAATTATGCTTTGAGGGCTAGAATTGTTTTCTAAGCAACTTGGAAATCTTGTGATTATCCCCCCCAAATCCCAATCATCACAACATGATCTGTTGCTTTGAGTAGTACAAAAGAGAATTCAAAAACAAAATAAAGCTTTTAGAATTGCTGTCTTTTGTGATCTTCAAGTCCTATTTGCTACAAAGATGAATTGCTTTTGTGGTTGCTGCTATTGGAACGGGAATGCATTTAGAATTTACAGTTACCGATCAATGGATTTGTTTCAAGTTCTTTGGCTTATTTTTTTATTGTTTTTTTTTTCTTATTGCAGCCTGGTCCGCGTAATTTACCAAACCAGTGTATTATAACCCGAAACAAAAAGAACTCAACGTTCTACCTTTACCTTGCTCTTTCACCATGTAAGTGATATTTTGGTGTTCAGCGGTAAAACATGATGACAACTTAGGGTGTGAAAAAGATACTTGCTCCCAAGCTACTTGGGTTTGGCTTGAATTTGGTCCGGTCATTGTTGAGCTTCCGCTCGATCTATTGAGCAAGCTGAATTTGAGCATCCTAATGCTCAACTCAAGTAGCTCACGAGACTAATCAAGTTGAGCATGGGAATGAGCTCTTTTTTTACTAGGTAAACGAGCTTAATTGAGTGAGCTTAAGTAATTTGATTTTTATCTCAAATTCAGCACAACCTTTTAGTGCAATTCAGTCGAGCATCAATCAACCCTTGAATTTTGATTCGACCTCGAGCCTTTTACAGCTGTTTACATGCTATGTTTAGAAGTGAAAAGGAGAGCTGGGGAGGTCGAAAGGGACATATGATTCTTTTTGTCAAAGCTTTTAAATTACATTTTTGGCCAAAAAAAAAAGCTTTTAAATTACATTTGACTTTTTTGTACAGGCAGGCCATAACTGTGCTGACCTAATACCTTAGCTTAAGTCAGCTTGACTTGGTCTAAATCTTGAAAATATCTAGAATGGTTGACTATCAATTTGCTTGAGTTAATGGTCTTGCACGCCCTTTGATTATAGAAGGGTAATGATTTAGTCCTTTGGACCTGTCTATACTACAGATGGGATATCATTATCTTAGATTTAGAGTTAGTGCCCACCCACCCCTTTCACTTCAGAACAATGTATGGTGGCAGCTGCTGATGTTATTTTATTAGAGCTGGTCTAGTCTTCCCTTATCCAGTCTATGACGAATGATTTTTTTGGTAAAAGTATCATGGAGGCCTCTATATTAGAAGTTAGATTGTATTTTGCCCCGTTTTATGCAAAAAATGAGCAAATTAGTCCCTATACGTTAAATCAAAGAGCAAACTAGTCCTTTTAGTTAAAAATTTCATTCATTTCTATTGTTAAAAAATTGGCGTTGCTGGAATAACCAAATAGTTACACATGATGTGCCACGGGTACCTCATGTTGACATATAGGAACCAATTTTTAATAATAGAAATGGATGAAACTTTTAACAAAACGAACAATTTACTCTTTGATTTAATATATAGGGACTAATATTCTCATTTTGTAGTAGATGGGACAAAATGCAATCTAACTCCTAGTATAAAGGCCTCTATGCTTCTTTACCCAATTTTATTCACTAATATCTTTAACTAATGGACCGATGCTACATGCATTTGGGCTTTTCTTTTTCTTGTTTTCATATTTTAGTAATGCTTTGTGCCTGTATAATACCATTATAATATAAGTTTGTTACCAGATGTGATTTGAATTCTTAAGAACAAATAGTGTTCACTGTTATTATCCAATCTATAGCAGTTCTCGTTTTTTATTGTTGTAAATTGTCATCATGCAACCGGATGGTGGTTGTGGTTGAAATCTAGCTTAGTTGAGTTATTTTCCCGATCATTTGCAGCATTTACCGACAAGGGGAAGTTTCTGTTGGCTGCACGAAGATATCGACAAGGTGCTCATATCGAGTATATTATATCCCTTGATGCGGATGATCTATCTCAAGGCAGTAATGCCTATGTTGGGAAGTTGAGGTAAGGGGTTCAAATTTCGGATGAGGTATTTTGTAATATGAATTTTCTCTTGCTGACATGTAGGAACTCGGTTAACAATATGCTCTTTGAATTTAGTGAATGTGTTTATTTGTTCTTTAAAAAACTACTTATATTGTGCATTGGAAAGCATTTTTTGGCGAGTGCTTAAATACATTTAAAATCTTTGCAGTTCGGATTTTCTAGGCACCAACTTTACGATCTTTGATAGTCAGCCGCCTCACAGTGGTGCAAAGCCTGGAAGTAGCAGAGCCAGTCGGAGATTTGCGAGTAAGCAAATCAGTCCCCAAGTCCCAGCCGGCAATTTCAAGGTTGGACAACTGTCTTACAAGTTCAATCTCTTAAAATCAAGAGGTCCTAGGAGGATGGTTTGCTCGATAAAATGCCCTTTGCCGGAAGAAAACACTGCTGAATACAAGCATTTGGACAACGGCAAGATGAAAATGCCTGCAAACACCACCTCCAGCCATACAGTTTTGAAGAACAAAGCTCCAAGATGGCATGAACATTTACAATGCTGGTGTTTGAATTTCCATGGACGTGTAACAGTAGCATCGGTGAAGAACTTTCAACTGTCTGCTACTGTAGACCCAAACTCGGGAGGGGAAGTAGACAACGAAACGGTTGTCCTCCAGTTCGGAAAAGTAGGGGATCATACATTCACCATGGATTATAGGCAGCCTTTATCAGCCTTTCTTGCTTTTGCCATCTGCCTTACAAGCTTTGGTACAAAACTGGCTTGTGAGTGATTTTATTTTTGATACGTACAGTATTTATATTCCATAGTAACAAGCTTTAACATATCTTTGTTTTCCACTAAATATCACCTTTTAAGTTTCTGTAACTATTGGCTGCAAATTATATATATTTTTGAAGAACACACTTCATTTCATGGTCACCACAAAGTCCAAAACACTGTTCTTACAAGCAAAACCATAATGGTAGAGAACATTCATTTACACCACAAAAGGAAAAAAGACCCAACTCGCCTTACTTCTTACCTCGCAGCTTTGCACCAAGAGCCCTCTCGAGTTTACCGATTATCTGTTGGTTAGGAATGGCTTTTCCAGATTCGTACTCTTGTATGATCTGAGGTTTCTCATTGATCAACTGTGAGAACGAGAAGAAAGATCCAGTGAAAAAATTTAAGATCAAATCAGTTCATCGACAGGAAAACGGGGAATAAGCATATGGAGAGAGAAGGGAAAAATACCTGAGCAAGTTGTGCTTGGGTAAGTTTCTTTTCAACTCGAGCATGCATGATCGCTTTCTTCAGTTCGGTTGGCACTCGATCATCTGGTCATAAGTTTCAACAATGATAAGAATTTACAATGGAATCATCATTCTCGAAAACTAAAAACTCGTTATGGCGGAGATTCACAGAAATGTTTAAAAAGGTTAGCCAAGGTTGTTATAAAAGAATATGGCAAGTTACAAAAGCAATACTAATTCAAACACATACCCATGTCCGACCCATACCCGAGTGCCGAGTCAGTGTAATGTGGGATAAATCATATAAGATCACTCCAACATCCAGGACAACAAACAGAGAGAAAGAGTAATTCAGGGTGTGCAACTAAGTACATATCACTATATTTAAATTTGTATTGCTTCTTAAACCTAGGGGAATGAAGAACTGAATTCAAAAACCTCTCCGTATCGACACCAAAACCATTCAATAAAAACTACTAGCTATAGAAGATTAAGCTGGGAAATTAGAGTACTGTCATGGATGTATTTTCGATCGCTTACGAACAAAACAACTTCGAACCAATCCCATCTAAAGACATACACACAAATTCCTTTTGAGAAATATAAAAAAGGATCTTCATACATAAGGACTAAACCATTTCGGGTTTTTCTAATACAATTTCTATTACTACCCGTAACCTCAAACCCTTAAAACCAAGAAAAGTAGTACTCGACCCCACGCCCTCCTCTTTGTTGCAATGGCAACTGTGCTAGCTGAGCTAAGCTATCAATCAAACCATTATATTTTAGATATTATCTACAGAATATATATATATAAAAACACAAAAGAAAGATGAAATTATTTCTTACGAGCAAGATTTTCAGTTTCTTCATCAAGCTTCCTTGTGTTCAGAGATGTACTACTTGATGCGGCCCTGTTCGTCCCAGCATTTGCTGCAGATTTCCATTTAAACAAAAAATATATTATTTTATCATTAAACAAAAGAACCCTAATTGAGATTTATCATATTGGGAGCTTTGGTCCGATGCTCTTTTAAATTGATTTAAAAAATTGCCTTTCAAATGAAAAGGGTAAAAAAAATACATTTTTTGACGGATTCGATCTCGGCACCAGCACGACGAGCGGCGTTTACGACTTTCTCATCCTTCTTGGCGGCGGCGGTTGGGGCTTTTTTACGAATAACAACGGGTTCCCAGTCTTGGGTTAAAGGTCCGATTCCGGCCATTGCTTGTCAAATGAAAAAGGTAAGGTTTTTAGGAATCTTATAACAGTGATGAGCTTTATATATAGAGGTGAACATATTAAAACCTAGGTCGGCCCATGGTATTTAGATCCGGGCTGACCCGTAAAATACAAAAAAGAATTTTAAAGAGCAGTACATTGAGAGCAATATTAAGTATTGGGACTAGAAGTACTCATGGGTCGGGTTGGGAAGCGACATGTTTGGATCGGGTCTAAGTATAATATTGACATACTTTATGTTTATCTTAGTCCCGCCTGACCTAAAATATGGATTTAAAATTTTGTTTAAACCCTCACATATTTGTAAAAGATTAACCTAAGCCTATTTTAGACCCGTCTATATTATTTTTTAAAAATTATTTATTTTATTTTATTTTATATTTAATATTTAATATTTTATACATTTTTTATTTATTAAAAATTTTTATACAGTCATCTTAACATTAAAATAATGTTTACATTAGAATAGTATTATATATTTAGTATAAGTTTATTTTTTAAATGTGTTTTAAATTACATAATATATATAAAAATGACATAATATAAAGTATTATAAACTTAAAAATGAGTTAGGTCGAGCTTGGGCCTTGAACATTCAAGCTTAAGTTCGGCCCATATTTTAAACGGACCTATTTTTTTTTACCCAAGCTTAATATTTTTGTCCAAACCCTCTTAAATTTTGAACGGACCTTCGGGCTTGGGTGCGTAGCCCAGCCCATGAACAAGTCTAGTTGGGACTAACAATGAACATCAATGTCCATTCCTTCTGCAGCTTTTGCTAAGCAATCAACCACCCTATTTCATTCTCAATACACATGTTTTAAGATAGTATGCTGATCACGGCTCAACAAATCTCGAATCGCATTAACTATATGCGATTCCGACTAATTTATCATTAGGTTCCCCTTAATATGGTGCAGCTCTTTCAAACAATATGTTTCTAACAAAACATCTCGACATGTAAACTTCCAAATTTAGTTAAAACCATTCAGAATGCCCCAAAATTCTACTTTAGGTTATTATAATAAAATATACTTTAAATAAAACAGATTAATGATTGAATGAGATATTTGAATCATATGAATATACAATATTTTAAATAATATTCCCCAATAAATAGATAATACTAACTTCTTTAATAATAACAATAATAATTAAGCTTAGAAAAAACAAACCACTAGATTTCCTCTTTCTCCTATAGTTAGACCCCTCATTGGCTTGCAAGCTTAAATGCTGTAAATTAGCTCAACATGCCATGGATGCCAAATCAAGATTCCATTTTGTTATCTGTTCTCCTCTTTTCTTTTCTTTTTTTAACTTTGTATGTTTTTTTTTTATTTTTTAAAATTCAAAATTTAAGTTTAACTGTTAAAATTATTAAAGTGTTTATGTTAAATTTGTTAATGCGACATTTTGAAATAAAAAAAATATTCATTTAGTAGCCATATAACTAAAAAAATAATATTATAATGAACTTGAATTTAACAAAATAGTTTTAACAGTATTAATAATTTAATTTAAATTTTAAAATCTGAGAAAAAAGGGACTTGATTCCTAAAAATAGAAGCACAATAACTAAATTCTAAATTTACGAAGAGTACGAAAGTTAATGCCATGTTTAATACCGCATGTACTAACTGAATTAAATTATATCCGAAAGAAGTTGAATTTTACGTTACTTAAGCAAACTCGAAAATAAAACTCTTAGCTAGGGCTAAGAATTAAACAAATGTAGTATCATAATGCAATTGCATCGGTTCCAAAATCAAAATGTCGGATATTGGTATATGTCCTACATGGATATATGAAACTTTTTTTTTAAGAATAGGGACGAGCAAAGGTCATCTTCATCATGAATCGAAAAGAAAATGAAAGATATAGAATTCCGGGTTAATTTTTTATTTGGTATTTGAGTTTAGTTTCAATGTTTAATTTGATATCTAAATCAAATTACATCATGTGATCTAATGAATATTTGACACTTGCGCTCTAGTAAAAGGAAAGCTTAGGTATCAAATTAAAATTGAAACTAAATTGGGGCCAAAAAAATTTAAGTGTCAATTTGAAAAAACATAAATATCAAATTGAACATTAAACCAAAATCAAGAATCAAATTATAATAAATGCTTTTCAAATTCATATGTTAATATGATTAAAATCAAGTCCTGCCGACTGATAAATTTAAAAAAAAAGTTGTACCCGTAACGCAGCAAAAATTTTTAAAAAAATCAAGATTTTTAAAATCAAACTAAACCGGCTAGATTATTGGATTGTTGATTTGATCGATTTAATCAGTCTAATTTGTCTGATTCAATTGAATAAATCATTAAAAGTTGATAAAAAGTAAAATGAAAGTTAATATAAATGGTTATGAATTTTTAATTTGCACTAATAGTGCACCTTATAATAATCTGGGTTCGTTTTTTATATATTGATGGTAACTTTTTTAATTCCAGGTGGAGTTAAAAAACTACTATATGTTCATTTATATATTTTTTACTATACTTTAAATATATATCATTTTTCTAATAGTGCTCGTTAAGTCTAAAAACTTCATTGATAATATGTTACTTGTATTATTTTTTGGTCCAACGTGATATTCATATTTGACAAAGTTATACATTTTGGTACCTAAAGTTAACAGTTCGGGTTTTATAGTTGATTTGATGAAAAATCGTAATTAACTTTCATCAAATTAACCTTAATTAAAAGCCGAAACATTAGGTTGTATTTAACAAATTAAATCCAAAATTAAACAAATTCATAATTAACATTAAATTTATTCTATTAACAAAATAACAAAATTCAAACATAATGATATTAACAAGTAATTTTCATCAAATCAATCCTAAAACTCGAATTGAACACTAACAAGTCAATATTATTACCTTTGGATACCAAAATGTAAATCTTACCAAATATAGGTATCACATTGAACCAAAAAATAATATAAGTACCTCATTAAAAAAAGTTTCAAATACCAAATAATATAATAAGAGTATAATCTTATATTATTTATAATAATAACAAATGAATGGAAAATGATAAGACTTATCTAGGATAACCAAAAGCTCAAAGGGTTGCAATGTAAAAGATAAAAAATGAACCATTGAGAGGAAAAAGAAATTATAGTAATTAATTAATACCTTCAGTAATTATTCATTAACCTTGGAAGAGGAAGCCAAATGATGTTCAATAAATCAAAGAACATTATGAAGAGGTGGGACAAGATATTATATAAGTGGGGGATGCCATTGGTAACTATGAAATAGGGGAAATTTTTTAAAATTTGTCACCAATAAACTTATATAGGATACAATAGTCCTCCTAATGTCTTTTTTTTTTCTTTGGAATAGAGTTTGTAGCCTAAATATTAAGGAAAGGATTGTAGATATCAAAATTCGAAAATTTAAATTTATTGTTTTCATGTAGGAGGATGTGGGTTTGAGCACATTGAAACACGTTTATCCTCCTATAGGTTAGGGAGAAATTATGGGTAGTTCTAGACATTATATAAAAAAAACTATAATAATACTTTATATTCCTCGATATTTCAATATACAAAAAAAATGTATACCAAACATCTTCAAACTATGATCCGAATTCTAAATTGGTTTCAAAGTTCAAAAAGTTCTAATTGAATATTGTGTTTATTAATATCATATCAATCAACTCTTTCTATACGTGTAAATACTAATTTGAATATAATGTTGAGCAAATTTAGAACACATGTGGATTGAACTTTAAACACATTTGTATTTATTGCATGAACAACTCAGATATAACATATTAAAAAAATGATCCTCTTAAATTTAGATTGGCGTTGTCTATTCTTTTAACTCGTTAGATACAAATTGTTCATGCAATAGGTACAAACATTTTAATATTTTGATCCACGTGTTTTAAATTTATTTTACATTAGATCTAAGCTAAAATTTGATGCACAAGTTGACAATGGGCTAATAGGACTTTATTAATACAACGCTAATACTTTAAAGACTTAATTCAAAGTTTAGAAACCACATTAAAATTTATGTCATGCTTTGGGGATTTTTGGTGGAATTAATCCTTTTTAGAAATGTGGAGTAGATTATTCAATATTATAAGATATGTACTAGGGACCTAATCAATCATTCATTCATTTTTATGCTAATAATATAATTAAGATACTATCCCTTAATAAATACTTTTACCAATAAATATCGAATGTAATGGTAAAGCACATTGCACTCTCAAAGAGAACTCAAATTCGAATATTAGAAATGGTATATATTATTGTGAGGAACAACCATGAACCTCGAAAGAGTTTTCATAAACTGTAAGCATACATAAAAATATACGTTATAATTCATATATATATATATAAAAAGTAACATTCTACTTTTCATGCAAAAATCATAAACCAAAATTTGAGACAGCTAAAAGTTGAATATACTATAATAGTGATTAATTTGCAACACTATAACATGTACTAGTTCATGGGACAACATTGTACTTGTAATTAACTGACATGGAAAAGGAAATATAACAAAAGACAAAAGCAACTTACCTCTTCAAATCCGGTTCCATCTATACATATATATATAGTCCCATTTCCAGCTTTGCTTCTCATTTTAAAACACAGAATAAAGACCCAATATTTATGTTGAATATCCAAGGAGGAAATGGTAGCAATTTCTGAGTAAAGATGGGAGCTTGGCGTACTGATACGTAATTGCAACTCTTGGAATTTTTTTTGGGGCCTGAAATGAAACAAAATGAAATGAAAAGGACCTAATCATGAGATTAATAAGCTTTTGAAGGGTTTTTAGAGCTACTATATAAATGGTGGTCAACTTTGTTAATAAATTGGGGCAACTTGACAGTAGCTGCAAAGCATTTCTGGGTTAATATGAAGATTATTAATTAACACCATTTAAAAGAAAAGAAAATGAATAATAATTTGGGTTTACCTTATTATTTATAGAATTTTTTTAAGTTACTAAGTAGTACTAAATCAACACTTATATATCATTAAAATTAATTATTACAAAGATTAAAATTTAAATAATTAATTTACTTTGGTGTAATTTATACATGTAAAACTCCAACCTTAACACTTAAAATCATGTAACTTCGATCACAATTTTTCCTTAATATCATGAAAAGTACATATTATATATATTAATTTTATGGCCTACAAACAGAATCTATTCATCAGAGAAAATTTAAAGGAGGTTAGAAAATTGAGATTTATCTTAATCTTTATATATCAAAAATTAGAAAAAAAATTATCACAAAATATTGAAATTTTATATATTTTCATTATGATCATAGAAAAATAATTTTTATTATTGATATTATTAAGGTAAAGTTACTCAGTACTGTTAATATTTTGTCTTTCTTAAAGTAAACTACTATACAAAATTAGGGTTTCCAGATCCTTTCCTTCTAGGGTTTTATTGTGAAACTAAAAAAAGATTAAAAAAATTGTCACTAAAAATCACTGTTCTTCTTTCGTTTCAACATCAATTTTCTTCTATTTTTTCAGCTAAACCACAGATCTTAAAATATTTGTATCAAATAAAAAAAATTCCATGAAGACAAAGTTCCATGCAGACAAAAGTAATTTTTTATTACCAGTTTCAAGTTTGCTGTGTAGGGAAGCTCGAGTTATCTTCATTACCCTTCAAGGGGTTCTTCTTTTTTTTCTTCTTCTTATAAGGGATACCCCTTGCTTTAGCTTGTGAATCCCTCACTTCACGAAGGTGAATCCTTATGGCGCCGTTAGCGAACGGATTCGTCTCCGGCGACCCACCGTTTTCTTCGTAAGCGGCACGTAATCGGCCAATAAGCGCGTCGAGACTACCCCATGCTTGCCTAAGGGAACAAGCACAAGGTCCCGGTGGTTCAGGTTGGCCGAAGAACATACAACCTTGTAAGTGTACCTTAGTCTTACCGAACTGATCTAGATAACCGAGGAAATCGAGTACATGGTTAGCGTTACACTGAGAAATCGCCACCGGTGGCCTTCGGTTTCGCAAGTATTGCCCGAATGTGATCCAATCCCTCCGTTTCTGTGACTCGTATCGGCTCAACCGCGGCGGGTTTTCAACCCCCACCACGGCTGTAACCGATCTCGAAGACCCTTCAATTATTTCTTTTCCTTTGTTGAAAGACATCATTCTTTTCTCATGAAGGGCTTTTTTTCTTTGTTGTTGTTCTTTTTAAGGTAAAAGAAAATAGGTGAAAAATGAAAATGAAGATCACATCAATGGAGGTAAGGTAATGAGAGGACAAGCAGTGGGTCCATTTGAAAGTGCTTTACTATACGACATTTTTTCCTTTCTTTAATTTACTATTAGCGTTAAGTATGTATTTATTTCTTAAAAAAAAAGTATTTGTTGATAATTATGTTTCCATCATCAAAGCAATCATTTTGGAGTACATTATAGCTTAATTAAGCACTATACGGTTTGATAAGGTTCTCTTTTTCCTTTGTGGATTGAACCACTTTGATTATTTGAGTGGGTTTGATTAATGAGCAGTTTCCAATTTGGTTAACAAAATTTGGACAGCGGAGAGCCTATGATTTTAAGATAGGATTATAAGATAAGAAGGATTTCATGGTGAAATTTGGGTATATGATTATAATAATGTGTTAGAGTTTGTTTAAAATAATTCGTCAACTTATTATACAGTACACCTCGGGTGAAGTTGGAATTTCGATTTTAATTGAGGGTTAAAATAAAATTTTAAAAGTTTAGAGGTTGAATATGAAATTTTATTTAATTAGGAGGGACTAAAGTAGCTATTAGTCTATTTAATCAAGGACCTACATCCTGAATTGAAGTCATAAGAATCGTCAAAGGACTTGCATTCACATAATCGAAAAATCCATAATAGTGTAATTAATTATGTTTTAATTCAAAGTTTTTCAAACTGAACCAATGATCAAACTGATTAGGTTATAGGTTTGTTGATCTGATTAAAATTTTATTAAAATTTTAAAAAAAAAATCTAAAAACCTGGTTCAATCAGTTTTTAGTTGATTTAATCGCCAGTTTAATTGGTTTTTTAGTCGGTTTGTATTTATTCCCATTCTAATCGGTTCAAAACAATTTTTCGGACTGGTCCCTCAACCAATTCCTAATATAGTTAGCCAATCTGTATTCAAACAATACTACTTTAATTATTAAAACAAAAAAGGAAACCAAATTTCTTGGATTAAATTTCAATTGTGAGAAAAGTATAAGGATTAATAGCATAATTAACCTATTTGTATTTGTTGGGATTTCAATTTCCAAGTGATGCATGCATATAAAAGGAATATAGAAATGGTACAAGAAAGTAATATATATCAACAATCTATCGTTAATCATTCCACGTAAAATATGTATTAAGAAATGTGAGTTTATTTTTTAATCAATTTAATTAAACGACTGTAATCTTTTTATCATAACCGCTACCATCTTTCTCTATAATAAGATATCACCTTAAAAGTTTTGATGAAAAAAAAGGAATTGTGGGCAGCAAACATGAAAAGAAATTACTGTGGTTTTGGTGTTGGAGAATCAATGGCTTTACACTGTGTTAAAAGAGGAAAATGTTAAGGAATGGAAGCTAGGCAAAAGCCAATAATTCCAAAGAAATAATGGCTCAAAGCTGGCTATTGACCATGTAATAATTAATAAATCTATAAAGGAAAACTTGTGGTATTAAAAAAGTGGAAATTTTGTCAACATCCTCTTTCAATAAAACCTAAAAATCAAAGGCTAATTATTCCCTTTTCAGGTGGTGAAGGCTTTAAAAATATTCTTGCCTTACAAATGTATTCCACCTTTTCTATCATTCAAATCCTTGAAAGATTTAAGGTTTTCTTTTGAGATTTCGCATACTATATTATGTATTTCAAATAAAGCACAATTGGATTATGTATCTGAAATCAAATCAAAATAGTTCTACAGAAATTCATAGTTGTTTATATTGGACACAACCAATTGGTCAAGATACTGACTTGGAGAGGGGGATTAGATTTGTTAAAATCAAACTACCCCTAAATTCATTAACTAATTGGCCCAAACCCAATTTAAATAAAAAAAAATTGTGATTTTTTTGGGGGGTTTTTTATTATCTTTTTCTATTTCCCCAATTTTTTAAATATTGAGAATGAGAATCGAAATAATTTTTAAAAAAACCCACATCTAATTTGTAAATGATAGGACTCAAATCTGATCCTAAGATGCCAATGATTCATCAACATATATTTTTGGTCTATTATACTTTCTTAGTGGAATTAATAAATCTAGCATGGAGAAAATTTATGCTATAGTTATTGGGATGGGTAAGCTATGTCATTTTTCCACTTAGAGCCCCAATCCCTTGGGCTTAGTGATGCAACCAAGCTTGTAGTTTGGCCTATAATTTTAACCATTTCGAAGAGCCCTATAGCCTAATCGTGGACTTGAATGCACTAATGTTGTACTACAAATTTGTTTATTTCAATCACCACTTTTACATGAAGGTAAACAAACACACTTTCTACGGATTGAGTCTTAGTTTAATTAGTATGAATATTTTTGTCAATATAAAAAGACATGGGTTGGAGTGTGGTGAAGCACATTATCCTCCTAATTATGGGTTAGGAAGAAACTATTAATAGTTCTAGGCATTATGTCAAAAAGAATAGATATTATCAGAACCTATATATAAAGATTGTTAATAAAATAAAATAAAGGCACCTTTGTATATTTCAAGAATTTTCTAGTTTTTTTTAATATTTTGAATTTAAAAATATAAATTCAATTGTTAATATTGTTAAAATTCTTTTGTTAAATTCAGTTTCATTATAATATTTTTTTTGTTACATGGTTAGTCTGTCAAGTGAGTTTTTTTTTTATTTCAATATATCACATCAATAAATTTATTAATAAAATTAATTATGTTAATAATTGAATTTAAATTTTAAAATTTGAACAGTAAAATGTCTAAATTCATAAAAATAAAAATAAAAACTTGTCCTAAAAGTTTATCTCTAGAAAATTTATTTGAAAATATGGATTTAAAATTATTAATTTTTATTGCATTTGGTGAATACATTGTATATTAAGTAAATTGAAATATATTAAAAGAATTATTATCTATTTTGAAATGGATAAACTACAACAATAGTAATCCGAGTATTCGAAGATTTAGAATTTGGTCACTTGACTTTCAAAAATTTCGTTTTAATAATTAATGTTAATAAAATTGAAAAAAAATAGTCCGCCTAGTCATTAAATGAGTAATATATATAAAATATTGAAAGGGATAATTATTCTAATTTTATTGTATACGTTTTGTCCTTTCACTTCTATAAATGAATTTGATGTTACACTTTTATTTTACTTGAGAGACAAGCCAAAACTTTCTTTTAAGAAGGTCAAAATTGAATTTTAAATTTTTTAAAGGATAAAAAATAATTATACCAATGTATTAATTTATAATTATATAAATTTTAAAGGAATTATATTAAAATTTACCATTCTGTCTGTCCCCTAAATTTAATTGTAAAATTAACCTTATGAATAATATAGATAGGCTAAAATAGAAGAAATAATGAGAGATTGATATTATTATCATGTTATTAGTAATTTAAGTAATTATATTAACTCGATTGGACCTGCAGAAGCATTGACGTGAGTTAATTCCCATTTAATTAATCAATTTGTATTTTTTTAATATCATAATTATATTGTTTTAGGTAGTTGATTATGTGGCGAGCAGTTCTCCCATCTTTTATAATTTATCATTATGATGATGATGTTTATATTTATAATGGAGTCGCAAAGAGTTGTATTTAGTTTTTTAATTAATATCAATTTTTTTTATGGAACAATAAATAAATTTAATAATTTCTTTTTAAATTTGATTCGTGAAATTGGATTTCAGATATTAAATGTCTCACATCAAGTCAAATAAATAAAATAAATAAATTATGCATAATCCAAAGAAAATATGAAGTGTAATTGAAAGGTACCCTTCAAGTCAACCAAAGCTACTCCATACTTTTGCATGCTCAACTATGAAGATAACCTTAATGTAATTAAAAATGGTCATTTTCTAATTTATTAATGAAATTACCATCATTCTCATCATATAACTTTTTAAGAAAATTGTCCAATACGAAGATGTTGCATGGCATGAAAATAATAATAATTAAAATGTGATAGGACATAATATCAAGGGTGAGTTCATTTTTTAGTGGAATTGAATAATAAATTTTTGAGAGATCGGAATATAAATTTATAATATAATAATGGGTAAAGTATAAAAATAGTCATTTTTGTTTGAAATATTTTTTTTGTATAATGTCTAGAACTACCCGTAGCTCCTTCCCAACTCATGAATAGGAGGATAATGTGTTACAGCACACTCGAACTCATGTCCACGTACATTGATAATAATACCTATACCAGTCCAGCTAAGACTTAATTAATTACTTATATATTACATCTTAAATGAAAGAGATTCTACAATTTTAAAATATATTTTCGGATAGGTTTACCCACGTAATTTGTTAATTTCATAATAAGTACAAGGCTAATAATATCAAAATTATCAATTATAATTTGCTAAGATAAATTAAAACAATTAATTATTATCCAAATTAAAAAAGAATTAAAATAAAAAACTAAAAGTGGGTAAAAAGTAGAAATGTTTACGAGTTTAGCAACTTATTTATCCAATCGATCTAGCCAGGTTTAAGGTGGGCTTGATCTTATATTTTTCAATCTTAGATTGGCTTAATTTGATTATTTTATTGTTTAAAAACAAAAATTATTTATATATTTTTATAATCTAATTTAAATAATTTTTATCATTTCTAAATGGTGATTAAAAAAATGCGAATATGTATTTTTTATTTTAAAAAATAGTAAAATATATGAATATATTGTTCTAAGAATAAAAATAAACATTTTGTTTTACATTTTCTATAAATTAATAAATTTTATTTTAAATCTTACATAATTACAATAAAAAGTAGTGGTAATATTATAAACTAATTTCTTTCTTGGGCAGTGTACGGACTTGTATGTATAAATTAAAATACAATTTATTTTTAATTTAATGCTAAAAAATAAAAATAAAAATGATGACAGACAAAGGTGAAAGTAAGAATATTTTAAAAGATATGTTAAAAAATGAAAAAGTTTAAAATACTATTCTTTAAAACAGTTTGTGGACATATATATAGTTTTTATTTAAAAAATTTAAAATTTACTTATCCATCTATCTTAAAATTTTAAATATAATGAAATAATTTAGAAAATGTAAAAAATTAAATCAAATTATAATGGTAATTTTTTTAAAAATATAATTATAACAAATTTAAACATTGAAATAAATAATATTTATTTTTCTAATAATTAAATAATAATTATGATAATTTTACCTAAATTTATTTTAAAATTTTAAAAATAATAATTATTCACATCTCAATTAACACAAACTTCACGAATTTTAGTTCTTAGACTTTGTAATATATATTAAAAAAAAAAACATACTCTCGCTAAATAAAAAGTAAAAGAGAAGCATCTTTGAAGAATATATTTTATTCTCTTCAACTATTTCTTTTTGAAAAACATGTTTACTTTTTATTTAAAAATATTTAGTGACGGATAATTATATTAAGTGTCCATTAAATTGAATTAGGGGTGTAGCTAGGGGCTGGTAGGAAATTTTTTTTATTTAAACTCTTTAAAATTTTTTAAAATTTTAAATTAGTAAAGATAAAATTATACTTTGATCACCTAAAAATTAAAAAAATTAAAAAAATATAAGTTATTAAAATAGTAAAATTGTATTTTTACAATAGTAAAAATTAAAATTTAATTTCGGTCCTCCCTAAACAAAATTTCCTGACTTCATAATTGAATGGAACAAGACCAACTCTTCCAATATCTTTTTTTTTAATTATAAAATGAACTTGAACTTAGTAATTAGATCTACTTTGATACTTATACTTTTTTTATCTATTTTGATGCCTGAACTTGACAATTAAAATTATTTTAGTCCTGGAATTTAAATTCCATCAATTCTTTATATATATTTATATATTATTCATGTCTTTTTTGTTGTTAATATTCGAAATTTGTGTATCATCTCTAATGTTTAAATCTGAATCTTCTCTTTAGAAGTACAATTTATCTTATTATTACACTCAATTATTTATTGATTCATTAATTTTAATTTTTTAAATTTCGAGATGATTTATCGTTACATCCAATCACATCACATCACATGTGCCATCAATGTGACCTTGAATCGGAATCAATTTCATCAAAATTTTTATGTTGCAGTCAAAAGAGAGAGAGAGAATGTAAAGACCGCAACAAAGAACGAAGTCCAAACTATGATTCGCTGCCTTTTTACTTCAACTTCCAACACTGGTTTTTGCCAATAAAACCGCCTGAAAAAAAAAATAAATAAAGATTGAACCTTTAATATAGCTGAATCAGAATCTTGTCTCTTCTATAAATAAAATTTATTTTTCTTCAGTCCTTCTCACAATCCCCCCCTTCTCTTTGATCCACAGTTTCAGTTTTTCTCATTAGCAGTTTTTAAGGTAATTCATTTCTTGAAAAAAAATCCCAAATCTAGGTCTCTTTTTTTTTCTCTCAAAAATCAAAACTTTTTATAGATTTTATTTTCTGGGTATTAATCAGATTCTATATCTATTACCGTATATCCAATCTTTGATCTTTGCTTCTTCTTCTTCTTCTTCTTCTTCTTCTTCTTCTTTAAGAAAAAGGCTAAAGTTCCAATCTTTAAGTGAGATATGGCGAGTACTAGTAATTCAAACAAGATGCAAAAATTAGCTTCCATTGATGCACAGTTACGACTATTGGTTCCTTCTAAAGTAAGTGAAGATGATAAATTAGTTGAATACGATGCTTTGCTTTTAGATCGATTCCTTGATATTCTTCAAGATTTACATGGCGAAGATCTTAAAGAAACTGTATGTTCTTCTTCCTTTTTTAATCAATATCTGTTTTGGGATTGTTTTGCACTATTTTTTAATGTTTGGGATTTTTTTTTAAAAAACTTTTAGGTTCAAGAGTGTTATGAACTGTCAGCTGAATATGAAGGGAAAAATGATCCCAAAAAACTTGAGGAATTAGGGAATGTATTAACCAGTTTAGATCCAGGTGATTCCATTGTCGTAGCTAAAGCTTTTTCACATATGCTTAACTTAGCTAACCTCGCCGAAGAAGTTCAAATTGCATATCGGCGAAGGATTGAGTTGAAAAAGGGCGATTTCGTTGACGAGAATTCGGCTACGACCGAATCCGATATCGAAGAAACTTTAAAGAGACTTGTGGTTGATTTGAATAAGTCACCGGAAGAAGTTTTCGATGCTCTTAAGAATCAAACCGTTGATCTCGTCTTTACTGCGCATCCTACGCAATCGGTTCGTAGATCGTTGTTGCAAAAACATGGAAGGTGTGTGTGGTTTTTTCCCTATGCAAGAAAATTTCAATTCAATGCCTAAGTTTTTCGGTTTCTGGCAGGATAAGAAATTGTTTAGCGCAGTTGTATGGTAAAGATATTTCTCCGGACGATAAGCAAGAGCTCGACGAGGCTTTACAGCGCGAGGTACGTGTCGGGTTTTCGTGATATTCGTTTGATAAACATGTGTGATCCCCTGTCTTGCAACTCTGTTTTTGCTTGTCTTTTATGTGTAGATTCAAGCCGCATTTCGTACGGACGAGATTCGAAGGACACAACCGACTCCTCAAGATGAAATGAGGGCCGGAATGAGTTACTTCCATGAAACGATATGGAAGGGTGTCCCTAAATTTTTATTACGAGTTGATACAGCTTTGAAGAATATCGGGATTAATGAACGTGTTCCTTATAATGCTCCGCTTATTCAATTTTCTTCATGGATGGGCGGTGATCGTGATGGTATGGTCACACAAGTAAATAAATAGTAAAAGATGGTATATATTCGGGGGCATTTATATCGTTTTCTTGGTCTATAATGCAGGTAATCCGAGGGTAACGCCCGAGGTCACAAGGGATGTTTGCTTGTTGGCTAGATTGATGGCTGCTAATTTATACTACTCCCAAATCGAGGACCTGATGTTCGAGGTATTTTAGCTTCCATTCTTTAACTTAAAGTTCCCGTTTGAGGCTCGGTTCTTATTGATGTTTGTGTGTTTAGTTGTCGATGTGGCGTTGCAGCGATGAGCTTCGTGTTCGTGCTGAAGGACTTCATAGATCATCAAGGAGAGATGCTAAACATTACATAGGTATACTATTATGTTCAACTGATCTCGTATTCTCGTACCATTAGTTTAGTTCTTATTGGTGTTACTTGTATTGCAGAGTTCTGGAAACAAGTTCCTCCGAATGAACCGTACCGTGTTATTCTCGGTGATGTTAGGGACAAGCTGTATCAGACACGAGAACGGTCTCGTCAAATGTTATCTCACGGTATCTCCGATATTCCAGTGGAAGCAACTTTCACCAACATTGAGCAGGTCTCGTCAAACCTGGTTATGTAGTTCCGTTGTATCAGTAGTTTAGTAGCCTCTTCATAAGTGGCATCGATGCTAATGAAAGTCGTAAGTTTTATGCAGTTCCTGGAGCCGCTCGAACTGTGTTATAGATCTCTTTGCTCGTGTGGTGACCAACCGATTGCTGATGGAAGCCTTCTCGATTTCTTGAGGCAAGTTTCGACTTTCGGGCTCTCACTTGTTAGACTTGACATTAGGCAAGAGTCTGATCGCCACACTGATGTCATAGATGCCATTACCAAGTACTTGGAAATCGGTTCCTATCGAGAATGGTCTGAAGAACAAAAGCAGGAATGGTTGTTATCTGAACTGCATGGCAAGCGCCCGTTGTTTGGTCTCGATCTTCCTAAAACCGAAGAAATTGCCGATGTTTTGGACACGTTCCATGTCATAGCGGAACTCCCGGCAGACAGCTTCGGAGCATACATCATTTCAATGGCGACTACACCTTCGGATGTTCTTGCTGTTGAGCTCCTACAGCGTGAATGCCATGTGCAGCAACCATTAAGAGTTGTACCACTTTTCGAGAAGCTTGCGGATTTAGAGGCTGCACCTGCTGCATTGGCTCGACTTTTCTCTATAGATTGGTATAGAAACCGGATCAACGGCAAACAAGAAGTTATGATTGGGTACTCAGATTCGGGCAAAGATGCTGGGCGTTTCTCTGCTGCGTGGCAGTTGTACAAAGCTCAAGAGGAGCTTATAAAGGTAGCTAAGCAGTTCGGTGTGAAGCTAACGATGTTCCATGGTCGCGGTGGAACTGTTGGAAGAGGAGGTGGTCCCACCCATCTTGCTATATTATCTCAACCACCGGAAACTATTCACGGGTCACTTCGTGTTACAGTTCAAGGTGAAGTTATTGAGAAATCGTTCGGAGAAGAGCATTTGTGCTTTAGAACACTCCAACGTTTTACAGCTGCCACACTTGAGCATGGTATGCACCCTCCGGTTTCACCGAAACCTGAATGGCGTGCTTTGATGGATGAAATGGCGGTCGTTGCTACGGAGGAGTACCGTTCCATTGTCTTCAAAGAACCTCGATTTGTTGAATATTTCCGCCTCGTAAGTGAACTTGCATACTCACATTCTTAGCAGTTTTTGATTGAATAATACTGTTTCTTTTGGTTGTAGGCTACACCCGAGTTAGAGTACGGTAGGATGAATATTGGTAGCAGACCATCGAAGCGGAAGCCAAGTGGGGGCATTGAATCTCTCCGAGCTATCCCGTGGATCTTTGCCTGGACACAGACGAGATTTCATCTTCCTGTTTGGCTCGGTTTTAGAGCAGCATTCAAACATGCCATTCAAAAGGACATTAAGAATCTCCATATGCTGCGGCAGATGTACAACGAATGGCCTTTCTTCCGGGTAACGATCGATTTGGTTGAAATGGTCTTCGCAAAAGGAGATCCCGGGATCGCCGCCTTATATGATAATCTCCTTGTTTCTCAAGAACTATGGTCATTTGGAGAGCGGTTGAGGACTAACTATGAAGAAACTAAAAGCCTTCTCCTACAAGTAAACTCACTAGAACACAATTCCCTGCTTCGATTTATTTCTTTCGAACAACGTATTTGGCTAACGAATGTTGATGCTATTTCCAGATTGCTGGGCACAAGGATCTTCTCGAAGGTGATCCGTACTTGAAGCAAAGACTACGGCTCCGAGATTCATACATAACAACACTAAATGTCTGCCAAGCCTACACACTCAAACGTATCCGTGACCCGAGCTACGATGTCAAGTTCCGTCCACATATCTCCAAAGAGATCATGGAATCAAACAAATCCGCGGATGAACTCGTGAAACTAAACCCAACAAGTGAATACGCCCCCGGTTTAGAAGACACCCTCATCTTGACCATGAAGGGTATTGCTGCCGGCTTGCAAAACACGGGTTAAACCCCACTTCGGCTAACTCTTAAGTCGATTTAGTCCCGAGAATAAGAATTACACACATTGACGACGGGTTAAAAAATGTGGATGATGCTATTTAAATTCCTAGTTACAGTGTTTATTGTTGCACCAAAACTTATTATATTATATGCTTTTTAAATAT
Organism: Gossypium hirsutum; assembly: GCF_007990345.1. NCBI lineage: Eukaryota > Viridiplantae > Streptophyta > Magnoliopsida > Malvales > Malvaceae > Gossypium > Gossypium hirsutum. The sequence continues at coordinate 67,801,454 of NC_053444.1, forward strand.
TATGTAAGCAATCTGGCCAATATATATATAATGTAAGCAAGTCTTGGTTTGGTTCTAATTATAGCCACTTATGTGGCAATACATTCACCCAACTATTAAAAAAATTTCTTTTTGTTACTCAACTATGAAAAGTTATAAAATGGTAACTTTACTCTTAGTAAATTTCTTTTTTGGTCATCCAACTATGAAAAGTTATAAAGTGGTCCCAATTATTCAGATTTGTCTTTTTTGGTGACTAGTTGACTAATGTCGATAGCTTTTAAAATTAACATAATAGCAATTTTAACTTCAACATTTATACATTATGTCAATTTAGTCTTGATTCTAAAAAAATAACTCTCAACGTTTACACAATGTTTAATTTTTTTTTTTGCAGTTTAGTTTGTCTTTGTAACATTGAGGGTTAATTTTAAAAGAATGGGAAAAAATAAAAATTATTATCTTGGATTTTTTTAGTGTTTCCATTTTTTTTATATTTTCAATCAAATTTAGCTGATAATTTTTTTTTTAGCTTTTTAGGTTAAAGGGTCACAAAGAAAAGTAAAATTGCAAAAAAGACCAAATTACACAATGTGTAAATGTTAAGGGTTAGATTTTTTACAATCAAGACTAAATTGAAACAATGCAGAAATATTGAGGATTAAAGTTACTATCATGCTAATTTTAAAAGCTACCCACCTGGTCACCAAAAAAGACAAAATTGAATAGTTGGTTGACCATTTTGTAACTTTTCATAGTTGAGTGAAAAAAAAGAAATTTACTAATAGTTGGGTGACCAAAAAAGAAAATGTCTAATAGTTGAGTTACTACTGGTGCAATTTACCCATGATTTTATTGTTACTTTTATATTACTAATTTTAGTTAAAAAAGAATGAGTCTTTCTCTGCAAATACTTTAAAAATGGCGAAGAAAAAGGGGTTGAAACAAAATTAAATCCCTATAAATTCACCTTGTTTAAAAGTTTCATCAACCCAAAACAGGAACAAATAAGAAAAAATGGCAAAAGCTTCACAGAGGGCCCTGGTTTCAATGGCAATCTGCTTGTTGTCTTCCCTCGTTGGCTTCGCCTATGCCGGCAGTCTCGACAACAAGTTCGTCGTACTCGGCAAAATTTATTGTGACACTTGCCGCGTAGAGTTCGAAACCAAACTCAGCGAACCCATACCAGGTTTTCTTTTCTCTTTCTTTTTACTTACTTGAAGAACAAGAAACATTTGATTATTAAATACCTTATAGTTTCACTTTTTTTTCTTGCTTGTGGAACAAGAAACCTTTGATTATTAAAACCTTTATGTTTTTTCTTACTCCTTTTTCTTTTGCTTGCTTGCGGAACAAGAAATCTTCGTTTATTAAATCCCTCATGGTTTTCTCTTTCCTCTTACCGTTGCTCATTAACTCAATGTTCTTGTAGGTGCCAAGGTGAAGTTGGAGTGCAGGAAACAAGGGGACGAAACTGTTACGTACAGCCACGAAGCGGAAACAGACGCAAACGGTGTGTACAAGATCCCGGTGGAAGGCAACCACGAGGAACAGATTTGCGAGGTGAGCACGGTGAGCAGTCCAAGGGCGGATTGTAACGAGAAGATGGAAGCATTTGAAAAGGCACAAGTGGAATTAACTAGCGATGATGGCTTAGCCGAGCCTAGCAGAAAGGCTAACAATCTTGGCTTCAAGAAGAAGGTAGCTGTCCCTGGATGTGCTCAAGTTCTTAAAGAAATGGGCTTCCCTCTTACCGAATAAGGATTTTTAAATCCCAAGATCATATCGAATCTTAATCATGCGAGCATAGCATAATCTCGATATGATTTTAACTTATATATATATATATGTACTCGTACTCATCATATATTGAACTTTATTCAATAATTTAGCATCTATTTTACACAAAAATAGACCCCTGAATTAAAAGTCGAAATCCATTTTACACAAAAATAGATAAATTAATCTCATCTAATATACAAGAATTAATTTACCCATTTTTCAGAAGAACAAAATACAATCTAACTTCTAATACAAAAATACCTCCATAGTATTTTTCCCTAAATAAATGTTAAGACAATGAAACATTAGAAACCATAATTATATATATATATAGTCAATAAACCATAAAAAAAACCCTGTAGTGTTTGAAATTTTAAGAAAATAAAAGCAGCAATGTTAATTTTTTTATTCAATGTATAAATTTAAAGTGCATTCACTCAATAAAGAAACAAAACAGTATTTATAATTTATATTCAATTTATTTTTAGCACAAATTTATAGATAATACGAATTTTTTTTCCTTATTGATGAAATAAAAAAGAAACAATATTTATCATCACATATATATACACAAGCACATATCATCTACTAACAGCCTGCCTGCAAATCCTCTCATTGCATCTTTAAACTGAACCCTAAAGCAATGAGGAAATGAATGAATAAATTTAAAAGCTGCAAAAGGGAACTAAAAGCTGTGACTTTTCTGGGTTCCTATGGCACAATGGTTTTTGTGTAAATTCCCAACAAAAATGGAGATTTGGGCAGCAAGAAAGTACCGGAAAAAATTATAGTGGAAAACGGTGCCATCATGGGTTGTAAGAGCTATTATGTATCACTGAGTGTTCAAGCATTTCTCGACTCGGACACACCATTTCCTTGAGGCAGCAACCGTTTTTGTATATCTTGAATGTTGGTAAGATACTTATGTTTTCGGCATTTGCAACTCCAGGACTCTCCTCGATGTCCACCTATTCGAAAGAACACATTTCTGTTATTTTCTAAACGAGTATCAGAAAAAAAAAAATAAAAGGTGGGCCTTTTACGTTTAGAAAATTTACGGAGGGATGGCGGTCACATAGTGAATCCACGAATGGAGATATCTGTTTGCATTGCATGTTGGAACTCATCTTGAAATGGACTACGGAGACGCCTGTTGATTGAATTAACTCTTTCAAGAGGGGATTCGAGACGGTAAAAACGATGATAGTTTAAATTTTGGTGAACGCAAGGGCAAAAATGTACCTGGCAGAGATATTGCAGCTCGGAACTGTTTGATACTGCATGCTTCCTCGCCGAAGTCGCCATGAGATTTCTTCAATGCGACTTGTGCTTGAAATAGAGATTCGGCAATCTTGTTGTCATCGGGAAGTTCCCTTCGCAAAACTTCGTAATCTTGAACCGCATCAGCCCATCTCTCTAGCTATAGTTCACAATGTCAAATAGCATATACATGAGATGGCTATTCTTATGATCAAAGATAGGGTAAAAGCACTATAGAAGCCCTTGCACAAGGAGTCCGATTGCATTTTGCCCCCTCTACTAAAAAAATTGGCAAATTAATCCATGCACGTTAGATTAAAGAGCAAATCAGTCCGACTAAAAATTCTATCCATTTCTACAGAGAGGAGTGGTTTACTCTTTGATTTAACATACAATGACTAATTTGCTCATTTTTTAAGTAAAGTGAGCAAAATACAATTTAACTCCTAGTACAAGGGCCTCCATGGTACTTTTACCTAAAAAAAAGCTTTTAAAGAATTTCTATACCTTGCTATTAGATGCCGCTCTTCGTAAAAGGGCTTTTATGTAATTTGGTTGGATGCTTAAAGCTTGGTCACAATCTTCAACGGAATGTTCCCACCGCCCGAGCTTAAACCAACAAGCTGCTCTGTTACAATAAAGAATAGAGTTTGATGGATCGAGCCTAAGACCGTCCCCATACGCTGAGCAGGCCTCAGTGAATCTTTCGGATTTGAACAGATCATTCCCACGTGCCCGTGCTCTCGCAACCAACTTCACGTTGTTAAGCAGTACAGCAACTTCAACATTTCGGGGATCGAATTGTTCAGCCTTTTCAGCAGCTGTAACAGCATTCTCGAACCTGTAATATATCCGCTATCAATTTTTGTATTTTGCAAATAACTGATATCAGATTAAGCTTAGAATCGTTTTTTTACTAACCTTCCGAGTGCCATCTCAATTTGTGCTTGGACAAAGAAGAGATATGCTTCAGAAAACATCCCGAAGAACTTAGTCTGTGAACAGGAGTTGGTGCATGGTTCTAATTTAGGAACAACCGAAAGGCTTGATTCAGCATCATCGAGTTGATGGAGTTTCAAAAGGGCTTCCACTCTACACATAAAAAGCTGTAAATTCAATTTGAATCAGTTCAGCCATTTTCCATGTCCATTAACTGCACAAATTCTTCGTAATTTAATGAAGAAAAAACTTTAGCTGAGCTTTTTTATGGTAAAAGTACCATGGAGGCACTTATACTATGAGTCAGATTACATTTTGCCCCCTCTACTAAAAAATTGACAAATTAGCCCATGTACATTAGATCAAAGAGCAAACTGGTCCTCCTGTTAAAAATTTAATTCATTTTTACTGTACATGTCTATTTGGTTATTTTGTCAGCCACTCAATTTTTAACAGTAGAAATGGATGAAATTTTTAATAGAAATGACCAGTTTACTCTTTAATCTAATATACAAGGACTAATTTGCTCATTTTTTGAGTAAATGGGGTAAAATGCAATCTGACTCCAAGTACAACGGCTTCCATGATACTTTTACCGCTTTTTTACCTGAGGAGAGAAGTCAGCTCCAGAGGCAATGGCAGCATCGGTTTCCCTTAATGCACTCTTCCAGTCCCTAATTCTCCGAGCATCTGTACACTTGCAAAGATGCTTTTCCACAGCCTGCAACTTCTGTAACTCAGTTCGATCTTGTGGCTGCCCCAGAAGACATAGGTGCTTCCTAGCGTTTTCGACCTGCCCGATCCTGAAGTGCAGCGGCGTTAAATCGAAGCAACCAAAATATTATAGGTACATCGGTGTCAATGAGAACAACTCGAGAGAAGTAACGTAAACATGCAAAACAATGGAACAGATGGATACAAAATCTTTTATAGACGATAGAGAACATAGCCGACAAGCTCATGACTCATGAGCTAACCAATATCCAATAGCCAATCATTTTAAGGATATATGTAGATTGAACACAAAACCGTAAAACATTTGACCAGATTGGTTGAGAGAAGCTGGACATCGAATATCAACAAACAACTTGAGAAATACTTAAAAGAAGAATAAACCTAGGTAAGGTGATCTAACAAAAACAAACTACGACCAACACGAGAACCATATAACTAAAAGTCAACAGTTGGTACAGGCACGAAGAATTGAAGAAACCTGGATCAGAAATGAAAAGATAGAGAGCAGACAGTTCTGAGGATAAATATTAAATATGGCAAACAGAAAAGTAACTAATATATATATATATAAATAAATATAACAATCAATAATATTAGTGACTACTCTCATCAATGCATTACTCAAATTCATTCACCGAATCGAAATTTTGGGACCACCTCCAAGACAAAGCAACTAAAGAAAAAGGAAATACAACACGCATACATATACATACAAACATACACACTAACAACATAAAGGAAAACATAAGGTCACGCCATGTGTAACTATCTGATTATTTCATCAACTAGGCCCGTGTTTAACAGTAGAAATTGGTGAAATTTTTAACAAAAAATACCAATTTGCTCTTTGATCTAAGATACATAGACTAATTTGTCCAGTTTTTTAGTAAAAAGGCAAAATGCAATCTGTATTAACAGGAGCCTCCACAATGTACCTAAAGGAACAAGGAAATACAAGAAACACACATAATACATACACACACACACACACATACACATACACACATACATACACACACGAACATACACAAACACAAAACAAGAAGTCCAACAATGTAGATCAAAAGCATCACAACCCACCAAAACCAATCAACAACATTAGCAACAATTAAAACCAAGATTTTTTCTAACAAAATTAGATTAAAAACATCAAAAGAACTATACAGAAATATTTCTACCGACACTCTAAGAAAACCATTTAAACACCAAAAGGAATGTATAATCGAAATTATTTTATACCTTAACAACAATGAAGCCAATCTCTGATGAGCCCTCCAATAGTTAGGATCCAACTTAACAGCTTCCTCACACTCCTTCACCGCCTCTCCTAATCTCCCTAACGCCGTCAATGCCGCCGCTCTATTACTCCGGTAAGCCGCAATACCTGGAGACAAAGCTATAGCCTTATCATATAAACTCAAAGCCTCTAAAAATTGTCCTTTTTTATACATCTCATTGCCAATTCTCTTCACTTCATCAGGTTCCATTGCTTTCCCCATGGTGTTATTGTGATCAAAGGTACCACCTTTGGAAGCTGTAATGTGTCCAATTCCCATTCCAGAGCCCCGCATTATACTGCCATGGCCATAATTACCGGACCTAGAACCTAAAACGTCGGGCCTTGAGCTCCGATTCACCGCCATGCCGGTTTTTAGGATTTTCCCTGAAGAACATATATTACCCGTCGGAAGAACATTGACAGACGGAGAACTGACGGGGATGTTGGGTTCGGATCTTATCTGACCCGGTTTTAAAATCCGCGTCGAAACAGTCGGGCTTGTTTCGTTTGACCCGGAAAGTTCGCCGGAATTGTTATTTATACGAGACTCGTATCTTCTACCAGTCACGATGGATCCATTTCGACCCGAAACCGATCCGGATGAGCTCGAGCTCGAACTAGTAGTCGTTGTCATCGTGAGACCGGATTGTCGAGTTCGGAGCGGCGAAACGGGTGAACCCAGATCGAGTTCACGGAAATCAGGCTTGTTAAAATCGTAACTCAGTGAGTCACGAAGTTGATCAGGAAGTTTCTCGAAACCCCCTCTCTCCGTCACCGGCTTACCTAAATCCGACATTTTTCCCTTCAACTAAAAATGGGTTTTACTCCAATTCTACTCTCTTTACCTCTAGCTTTCACCTTCGGGACTTTGTGGAGGGTTATTTATTGGTAATGTGAGTGAAATGAGGTGAATGTAGAAAGGAAACACTTTGAACTAAACATCTAAAGGGAAAGGAAACGGAAAGAAGCAAAGAATATAGAGAGAGAAAGGAAGGGATTTTCAAAGAGAAATCAAATGAAAAGAAAAGAAAAGAAAAATGGAAGAGAAAAGAGTGTTGGTCCTGCTGCTTCACGAGACAGGTTTCGTTTCATCATTTTATTTATCTTCTTTTTTTTTAATAAAAAATAAACAATTTAAAGTGTAAATTTGAAGTATTTTGGAAAAAATTTTCTCTATATTTTGAGGAGTAGTTATGATTACTATTATTATTATTTAGAGAATAGACGCCCTTAAAATCAAAAATTTTTTAATATCTCCTTTAAAATTTTAAAATTTTAAATTAATAAAAATAAATTTACATTTTAATCTCTAAAAATATAAAATTTTAATTTTATCTTTTATAAATTATAAAGATATAATCTATTAAAATAAAAATTTTATATTTTTTATCATAAAAATTATAATTTAATTTGAATCTCTCCTAACAAAAATTTCTAACCATCTAATTGGATAGTAGATATTTTGGTGGATAATATTTATATTAAGCATGATATGATGCTCATTGAGGATTAGATTCTTTTTCGATGTTATAAAATTTTGGGTGAATAATAAAATTAGGTACTCAACTATTAATGTATTTCTATTTTGGTCATTCAATTATGAAAATTTTCAATTTAATCACTAACATTTTAAATCATTTTTATTTTGGTCATTCATGTTATAGATTATTTCTATTTTGGTCACTTACTCTCTATTAAATGGTTAACGGAAGTGATGATACAGCCTTTTTTCAACCAGTATAATAACATATTTAGTCCTCAATGCTTACACATTCTATCAATTTGATCCTAATTCTAAATAATTCAATAACATTTACAAATTGTATCAGTATGATCCTCAAACACATATAATTAAATATGGATAAACTTATATGTAAATTTGTGATTTTGATCAACTTCATTCATGATCATGTTAATAGCATTCTCAACAAAGGAGCGCAAATTTTTCTTGTGAAACCTAACAAATAAAACGAAAAAGCTTCTTACAAGCCTTTTTCTAATCATCTTTACATTCTTGTCAACTTAAAGAATCGTGTAATAATTTCCCCCAATTATAAGCATAAAATTTATTGTAAAATTTATCTTCATCTAATTTGTTTGCAATTTATTTAGAAAAATATGTAAATTTTATAGGTTTTTAATTTTTCAAATTTGAATTTTATATTTTTTATTTTGTCATATTTTTTATTCTTTTATATACATATATTTTTATAATTTATAATTTATAATTTATTTTATATTTTAAAATTTTATATAATTTTGTGATTGTACGTACAACATATATTCATATAAGTGATTGTACGTACAACATACGCTATGTTACCGTTAAACCGAACACATAATAAGCATGACTTTTGCTACTAACATTGTTATAAAATAATACCAAAACTCTTGATGGAATGAAAATTTAGGTACCAAGTTGGGTCAAAAAATCATAAGTACCAACTTGAAAAAATGTGTCAAGTTCGGGAGACGCTAAATGCATATTTGAGCCTTATAATTATAATTAAATATAAACACATGTGGTATATTTATATAAATAATATTATATTTTGTACTTTTTCATAATATATAATTTATATTTAATTATATATTTGAGGATCAAATTGATAGAATTTATAAATGTGGAAGATTAAATTTATCAAATTATTTAAAATTATGACAAAAATGATAAAAATGTGCAAATATTAAAGACTAAATGTGTTATTATACCAATTAAAAAAAGTCACATCGTCATTCCCGTTAACTATTCAACAGACCAAAATAAAAAATGATTTGAAATGTTAATGACCAAATTAATTGGGTAACCAAAACAGAAACACGTTAATAATTGAATAAGTAATTCTAGAATCTATGTTAGAATTTAATTTCGAATTTTAAAAAAATAATTTTTTTAAAGAGATAAGAGGGTTTTTATTTGAGAAATGAACAATTGTCTAAAAAGACAAAATTTAAGTGAGAGTATAGTATTTAGGGTTTAAGTGAAACTCTAATTATGGGTCAATAATTCGGAAAATCCACTATTTTACATATAAAGTTAAAAAATAGTAATATTCGTATAAACAGCTAAAATTCATAACGATGTAAATAAGAAAAGAAATTCAGAACAAACGGAAATAGATACTCTACTTACCCATTATTTACTCATTCAAATAACAGGATGGAGACTCCTGTATCTTCTTCAAAATATATGTATTTATTTTTTTAATCTTTGAAATAGTTTTTATTTTTAAATAAGAGGTTGGTATCATGTGATTATGTGCTAACATTACTGAATATAGGGGTCCATTCACAGAAACTGTCTGAAGATAACACTGAGAAAGGTGAATGCCATACGACCACAAAGCCCTCCAATTTCTACTAAAAATGTCATCATTGGATTCCTCCTTAATAATTGCATCATTGATTTTTCAACTCAATTAATTCCTCTATTAATCCCTCATAATCGCCCAATTATAAAAAAATTACAAAATAATCACACCTATACTCTACATACTTGTACTTTAGGTAGCAGTTCAATATGTTTAATTAAATTATACCATTAATCATGTATTACCCATAAAATTATAAATAATTATAAATTTAATCCCCCTTCTCCAGCTGCATTCTTAATCAATATATTTTTGAATTTTCAATTTTCAATTTTAATGTAAACAATAGTCGTTAAATATTTTAATTGACTTTCTATAAATGATGAGAAATAACAAGTTAACATAACATTACACAGTAATATGTTTAACAAATCAAATTTTACACATAACAAAACTTAAGGTTAAGACTACAATTTCCAAATTCTAGAGTCCATGTATTGAAGATAACCAAATTAAAATACAAGGGCTAAATCCACAACTTTCCTAAAGTACAAGTCTAATAGCAATATTTCACCTTTCTTTTTTAATCACTTAACTATGAAAAATCACAAAATGATAACTATTTGATTTTTTTTGTTTTGGTCACCCAACTATCTTGAATTTTTTAGGTGTTTCTATTTTTATATTAGCCAGGTGATAGAAAAACAAAATTACATAATTTGGTGATCATTTTGCAACTTTTCATAGTAAGTGACAAAAAAGGTACTATTAGTTGAATGACTATTAGAGTAGTTTACCCCAATCTCTGATTTTTAACCAGTTTCAAGAAGTTCGTCAAAGATCAATTCAACCCTTATGTACAAAGGGATATACAGACTGATTTCCGATCCAGACAACCAATCTGGTTCGTATTTGAGTTTCTCCCAATACACTTTGGATTCTTTTCTTTTTTGTAAGATCACTTGACGACCAAAGATGCATTAGACTGGTAATGGCTACAACTATGCTAAACCCGAAGCCCAAAGGCAACTTAATATTCAAATAGTTTCTAGTTAGGGTCATTTTCAACTTCCAAGTTATATTAACTACAATCAAATAGACTTTTTAGGTTCAAGACAATCTACCATCATAGCAATACTTAGATCATGACTAAAGCCAAATTGACACAAACAAAATCATCGACGACTTCGACAATAAGCTTCAAAAACTTAGGAGGATAATGCTACTTGGATTTGAGTGAAGACTGAGTACAGGATACTAGGTATGGTCTGATTTTTCCAAGTTTTTCTATGTATTTTGAGGATTCCTAGAAGTCATATCCCCAAATCCATGGATCAAATACAAGTATCAGACATTTTATACTTGAAGAAAAACAAACAACGAGTAGGAGTAACATAGTTAACATGTACTCGTAGTTAGCTAGATCTTCTAAATAAATGAGGAGGCCAATACGTACCAGAAATAAATGAAATCCAAAACCGAACAGCAGCACATGCATGGTTAACGAAAACGAGAAGAATGCAGGCTTAATCAGAAATCTTATAGTGCAGATCAAAGGGCAGAATCATACATGTCAAATCATTAGTTAATCTAAGCAAAAGCATCAGTAAACTGTCCGAAATACTAGAAGCACCTCCTAGAAGGTGAATGTTCTAACACGAAGACATGTTTTTAAAGATAGCACGATATTGTCATAGTAGATTGACCTATACGATGACAAGAAGATTTTGCATTCACGAGTCCAAATAACTGCTGGATCTACAATCATTTTCCACTGTAGAAATTAACAAAAAAATGTGAGTGTGAGAGTGTCAAGTTTGAGAGAAAGAGACACGGAGTTTATTTCGATTCACTTACCTATTCATCATAAGAGTAATGTTGTCTCCTTTAAGAAGAATCCTTCCTGGAAAAAAAATGAACAAATAAGATGATATACATAAAACAAGGGACGAGAACGACAATAAGAGAAAGATAATTAACCTAATGACTTTCGGCTTTTCTTCTTGACGTTAACTTCTTCAGCATCATCAAGAACTAAATTCATGTACTCGTCAAAACCCTGCAAAATGCCAAATAGGGCAAGTAAGATGAAATGAGCTTTTAGTCATAAAATTCTTTAAAAAATGCTTTTAAGACGTGACTGAAATCCCTTGAATAGATGCCTATTTCCTTTCCCAAGCTGTACAATGGGCCAAAATTTACACTTCATGCCTTATTCTTTGTAATAATATAAACTTGCCGAATAATAGAGCTAAAGATTCTTAGTTCCTACAGATTTTATTCATTAAAACGGACCAAGGGAACTGCTGTTTTTTTGCCTTCGTTGTTACACTAGCAACAGTCTGAATAAACACTCAAGAGTGTTCTACTAGTTAAAGATGTTAGGACCGGTTGCCCCGTGAATGTTTTTGTGATTTGTTCAATGGTTGTCAACTAATGAGATCCAAAATAGAGAATGTTCTCGATTATCGAGAAAAAGCAAAGAAAACCCCAAATCTCATCAACAAAAAATATGTACAAATCAGAGCAAGGAACGGAAAACCATAACATATTCGCATTAATATCAAATTACACACAAATAACATAACCCGGTGCGAATCATGCAAAACCACAAAAAAAAACTTACATTCTAACTATTTGAAACAAGGTTAACAAATAACACAGTTCTTACCAGTTCACCAGTCCAACAAGTCCGATCGGTTCAATTAATTAAATCATTAAAAAGTTCATAAAAAAATAAAAATATTAAAAATCAGGTTCAAATAGCTGGTTCAACCAGTCTGTACCGGTTCCCAAGTCAACTGGTTCAATGACCTTCTCCGGAAGGGTACCCTGGCTGGTTCCCTGCCTAACCAGTTGGACCGGTCAGTCGGGTCCAGTTTCAAAAAACCTTAAACCTCAGGGTATAAGCTAGGACTAAACACCTAAGAGGACACTCCGACTAAAGCATATAACTCGATCTTAAATACGAGTTCGAATCCTCAAGTATAAGCTTAGACCAAACACCTGACACAACTCAATTTTAAAAAAAATTAAAATCTTTACCAAATAAGTAGAAAAAAACTTAATTTAAAGGAAATAATACACAAACTTACAATGATTCGGCCTTCAATCCTCAAATCTTTCTGCTCGAAAAGCCAAATCTGAATGCGAGCTTTCTGGATAATTCCAAATCGAAAAAATATAATTTAAAAAAAAAACAGTACAATAATTCATTAACAAACAAGCAAAACCCAGAAAAGAAAATTCAAGGGAATTAAGAATGAAAAATAGAGACTTACACTTTGGAGAAACCTGAAGATCAGGTTCTGTTACAGCACAAAAAAAAACCCAGAAAAATCGAGTAAGAAAAAAAAATTAAAAAGGGGAAAAAAAGAAATCAGGAAATAATGAAGATGTACATACGATGGGTTGGGTCATAATCCTCTGTACTTTGGTGCTCGCCATGGCTGTGAAAATCTCGACCGCTTTTTTCTTTTCCCTCTTTTTCGAAAGGTTTTAAACAGATAAAAAATGAGCTCTTAAAACCCTAATTTGAAATAGAAGAGATCATTTTAAAGGAGGATCAAAAGCCAGCCGGGTCCGACACTTTTTTTAAGGCTAAACTACACCAAGGTCACTGATCTATTAGTAAATTTATGTTTTGGTCACTCGACTTCAAAAACTTATAAAATGGTTATTTATCTATTAAAAAGTTTTCATTTAAGTCATTGGGATGTTAAAATAAGTGTTGTATGGCATTCTTTATATGCACCGCCTGTACGAATTGAAGCTTTCTTTACATTTCTCTTCTACAATTCAATTTTTTTTAATGAAAGAGTTTTGAATGTCATGAATCTGCAAATTAAAATTCAAATAGTTTTCTTTTCTTATCTCCGACATTAATCGTTAGATCGACTTGGATTGAAGAATGTTTTTCTACTCGTTGATGGGTATTGTTTCACTATACCAGTCGTGGAATCATCGCTTAGAGCTCGCTAGTCAAACTTTTTTTTAAAATCTTTAAAGTCCAACGACTTAAATAAAAACTTTTGGATATTTTAGTGAATTTAATAAAAAATTTTGAATAGTTCAGTGATCATTTTTTAACTTTTTGAAGTTGAATGATCAAAATATAAACTTACTAATATTTAATAGTTGTATTTTGAAAAATTTTAAAAATATGAGATTTTTTAAAAAGGTGTAGACATATATTTCTTTAATTTAAAAACTAAGCAATCCTTTTTCAATTATTTTTTGAGTAATTAAATTAAAGAACATCACACTAATGAAAGAAAATGAATCATTTATAAATATGTAAATGATAAATATAATATTAAAAAGGGATAATGACAAAAAATCTTCTTATATTTTAATAAAATCATCAATGTAGCACTTCTACTTTCAATTTGTCCAATTTGGTACCTGTAGTTTTATTTTGTTTATCATTATGGTACCTATTTGTAACGATGTCAAATTTTGACATTATTTGATACGTGTCCTGATCACGAGGTGCCATGTGGCATTGCAATCAGAGAGGAAAATTTAAACCATAGAAAAGGGACAGACTAAAAATTTTGTTTCTCTGACCTATTTCTCTAAATATAAAAAAAATCAACCTAAAACCCTAATTATTTTCTAAAAACGACATATATTACTAATTCATCCTACTTTTTGGGATTAAAAATAAAAGGGAAAATTGTTCTGAGGTTCTTTTCTTTTGACCAGTTGAACTTTTCTCTAACTTACAATGCCACATGGCAGACTATGATTAGACCACAAGTCAAAAATCTCAATAATTAACACCGTTAAAAGGAAATACCAAATTGATACACAGAAGTTAAATTTCAAGTATCAAATTGGACATTTTGAAAATAGAAGTAGGAAAATATTGTTAAATTACATTCCTATTAAAAAAAATAGAACACGGCGTATTCTATGAATGAAGTTCACCGATTAGCTCCTATTCACTGGGGGGTAAAAGAACAATAATTTACAACACACTTCGGTGATGATGCTGCCAACAAAAGGCTTAACCACTAGCCAACCGTAATGATTTACAAAACACGAGAGAAAGAAAAGGGATTAGCCCAATGTCACTCTCCATTGACCATTACTGACGGAAATGGCACCCTTTTAATTTCCACAATGGTGGAATACTCTTTGCTCATGGGTTGTTTCCATGGCTCCCCATCCATTTGCAAAAATGCATCTCTCCAATCTCCACCACTTAACTCCAATCGAATCGATGACGCCTGGAAAAAAATGAAATCCGTAAAAGAAGTTGTCAATTTACCCCGTTTTCCAGATAACTCGATTATGTTTGTTTACCTAGTATACAAAGGAACTCGATTATTTATGCTCAACTCAATTCAGCTTGTTCGATAACTTGAGTCAGGCTCAACAATTACTAAGCTGAATTCAAGTATCTTGAAAGTAGGGGCATCTCTCACCTATGAGTGTGTAAGGTATTTTCAAGGAACTATCCATCTTCTTGCAAAATACAACATTTAGTCCCTGAACTTGGAATTTTTTTTCAATTTGGTCCCTGAACTTTTTCTTTTGTCCACATGAGTCCTGGACAACTTTTCCTAGTTTAAGTGCATTAGATGGCGTTACACTCTAAGATTGTGTAAAAGGAATGACATGACACAATCTAAAAGTGGCATGTCATCACATGGACCAAAACTGAAAAAAGTTGTCAAGTTCCAAGATTAATGCGAACCAAAAAAACAGTTGAGGGACCAAGTTGGGAAAACAGCCAAGTTCAAGGACTAAATGTTGCTTTATCCCAATAAAGTTTTAGTAATTAGTAGTAGGCTTTCTCAACAATGGAAACAACTTTTTCAAAGGCATATGGTATATAAATACCTATTTTTAGGCCAAGGAAAAAAATTTCAGTCCATCCTAATCTTGTACTTCTACAATATAATTTTTTAACTACCTTCAACTCGTTATGATGAAAACTTCGTACGGTACCTGTGCGATGTGTTTTGCAGATATGAGCTCAACCATTACAAACGATGCATGCCATCCTTGCTTTAAGCCAAAAATTTCTAGTATACCATCATCAACATGGGCCTCGACAAAGCCTCTCTGAAAAATAAACGACGATTGAAGGCAACTATTATTAGATTTGGATTTTGACAAGCTTCTCAATAAAAGCTTAAAATTAAACCGAAAAGACTGAGTAACTTGCAACTCGCTACCAGCCTAGAAATCATAACTCAGAACATTGATATTATACCATAAGCGTAGACCACAAAGTTGAAATAATTAAATATAATCAATAAAGCATGCATGGTGTTGAATGAAAAACATAGCAGTAACATCTTTCCGAATGTTTTTCGGTTAAACCAACAAAAGTTCAGCATTTGATAGGGGTGAGTGTCTGATATAAGTATGTGACATGGATATTTTCTTCTTTTAAATGTTTGTCCATATATTTGGAAGATAATACTAACATGGATGTCCAAATGTGTCACACACATATCAAAGATGAGTACTTTAGGGAAAATGAAGAGTCCGTATAACATACACATTCATCACTCGACCTTTTAAATCTAAATCCAACCATCAAATATAAGCAAACAGTTCGAGTATACCCAAAAAGTGCAGAAGGGGGGAGAGAGATTGTACTATGAACACTAAACAAAGACTATTACTAAGCAATCTGAAGAGATTTACCATACCTTTTGCAAGTAATCGGGTTTTAGATTACCCCATGGATTTCGCCCACTTCCATAACTATGAAGATTTAAAGCAACAATGGCCCTCACACTAAAAGAAAATAGCATAATATTAAGGGTGTCATGCAGAAGGTTAAATAAAATAAATATTTATAGAAATCGTAGGTAAACGATAAGGTTAAATAAGAATTGAGAAGATGAACAGTTGATAAGTAAACACAATGACAGTAAAAAAAAGAGATGAATACAGCAATTAGGATGCTTATGCATAACAAGATAAAATTGATACTAGAAATGTACCTTCTAGGGATTTCGATCGGCTCCCATTTTGAGGAGTTCTTCCTTTTAATGTGGATACTTAAAATGTTATTGAGTCCCCTGCATTTAAAACATCTTAAAATTATATTTACTTCAAAAGGAATGATTGTTGACTGCAAAACACCATTAACAAGAAAGAGAGAATTTTTCATGGATTCATAGATTATTTTTTCCCGGGTAAACAAAACTTGTTGGTGTGACTGAACAAACATTTGAAAAGCATGTGCATCAGAACAGCGGTAATGTTTTATTACTATTAACATGCACAAAAAAGACATTCGTAATCAAAGCAAGGTGCATATATAATACAAATATAAAACATACATATATTGTCAAATTCCAAGTAAAAATAGAGGAAAACTTCATGGAGTAATGTCTATTAGGCACTCATCACCTTTCAAACTAATGTATCTAAGCATCAAAAGCTTATGTTAGGTAAATGCACTTTTTAGCCTTGCCTTCGGCACCAAGAATGCCTTTAGCTACACTTTCTCCAGACGATTCAAACATTAGCTGAGTGATATTACATTCAAACATTGTTACTTCGAAAACGGAATTTGTCCGTCATTAAATAAGATAGAAACTAAACAACTATCATAATGTCTAACCTTAAACTTGGATCACTCATGCAAGGTGTGAGAAACCAACCCTGACTGCAACTGTAACCGGAATAAATAATCTACCACAAAGATGGACCAATTATAATATAATATTAGTTTCAGCAAAGCAAACCATTGAATGGGGCATGTATATTTGGTAGATGGCAATATAACCACTTAGCACAACAAATACCTTGTTTGAAATAGGACCTTGTGCAAGGTAAGGTTTCTCATTACGTAAATGATGAAATCCATAAGCCACTTGCGCATCCATTCCTGAATTAAATGAAAACATAAAGATTCTTACGAACCAAATATGGTTGTAATAGTAATAAAAAAGCACCATAAGCAAGAATGTGCACAGATTTGTTCCTAGGAAGACAACTCTGCTCATATGTGTGTGGACTTACTAGAACCTTTATGCAATTGTAAGAGGAAAATAGTATTTAGATGATTTAAAAGTTATTTTAATAAAGCAAAGGAATCTTTACAAAAGTTTGATCATCTACAGACTCTATTACAAATTTGGTTCAGAATGCTACTACTCTATTCTGTTTCTCTTGAATAAAATAGCAGCTACTCTATTCTGGTTCTAAGAAGAAAATGTATGCAGCTACCCACCAAGTGAATTCCCAGATGCATGAAATTAGAAGAATCTAGACCCTGAAGTTAAACTGGGATACCATACCTATGCTAAAGTAATTATAGAAAACTCCCTCGTAGCAGTTTACTTTGTCTGGAACACGCCCTTCAATCTTCAAATTCTGCAGTCACAGACAAGATTTTTCCCACTTAAATTTGAAATTCCACATCACAAGATCATCAAATCACGATTAGAAGAAATCTCGATTTTTTAATTAAAGAAAAGAACACTAATGCGTCATATCTAAGTAATCAGATGGTAAACCACAACAAATACTTAGAAAGAAACAGTACAATATCTTAATCTATTACCTAAAAGGTACTCTGTTTTTAGAAATTTGTCTCTACAATATAATCTCAATAAAGAGAGTCAAACACATTTTTACATAATTACCTTACTGCAAGTTATTCTCAGCTTATAAATGGTGAATTCCAATAATCCCAAATTAAGTAACCTAATGGTCAAAGTTTATAAAATAGAGTAGATAAAACTTTATAAACCCTCAAAAGACTCAATAAAGCATGAATGTTCACTTGTTCAAAACTAGCCACACAGTAGAAGTTGATTGCATAAAAACAGAGGATTTAGAGCAGAGAAATTCACTACCTGATCAACATCACACACTTCGGTAGTCTTCAAAGAATGGGGAGGATCAACAACTTCTCCGCCAGGCATTTGCACCACAACATGCCAACTGCATCAAAGAAACAATTATTGATATAACATAACCAAAAAGTAGGATTTATGCAACAATGATGTCTTATGCAAACCCATGTTTCAATTTCAAGAAACTAATACATACAATGAGTCCTCAACAAAGGATTATAAACTAATAAAACAAAAGGCAATCACCCAAAAACCATCAGTATGCCGCCCCATAAGCAAAAGATAGTACTAAATGTCTAGTTACCTATCTAAATGGCAAATTCGACCGTTAGTAGCTCTTTGCAAAGCTCTCTTAATAGCTGATCTCCGGGAAAAAGGAAATGAACCTCCCTGCAGTGCACATTCAGAGCATGAGGAACAGAGAAAAGAAAACAGTAGACAACATCAATTTTAAAATTTATAAAGGGGTTAACTTACCCAACCGAAACTTCTAGCTAAGTCATTGCCTGTACCAAGAGGAATAATAGCTACAGGAGGAACTGGAAACTGATCCTTTTCATGAAGCACTCCAAGACATCCAAGCACCCAACCAACTGTACCATCACCACCAGCAACCTGCCCATACATCCAGAGTTTTAAACCATCAGTTTGGAATATTGGGTTTAAATTAATTTTGTAATTTGTTCTTAACTTTGTAAAAATTGCTAAAAAAACAAATCACGAATGATCGGATATAAAAACCATGAATGAAATAAAACACCAACTCTAGGAGTTCTGCATAAAAGTAAAGTCGTGTACTTATATTTCTTACAGAAAAGTCATATTTTTTAAATTTTACACTTCAAAAAAAATTTATTATCTTGTAAATCTAAACTAATAACCTTTTTAACTTTTTCAGAAGTTATATATGTATATATATAGCCAACATATAGAAAAAGGTTGGTAGAAAGTAGAAACATACCACAACCCTGATGTTCTTCCTTGTCTCTTTGGCACAATTGTCTTTTTCAGCCCGCTTCTCAAGGCAACCCAATCCATAACGTACAAATTCATCCGGTTTCACATTATGGAGGTCAAATACCTACATTTCCAAATTAAAAATTCATCAACAAACTGTTAAAGTAACATGGAGGCCCCTAGTAGAATCAGATTGGACTTTGCTCCCTGTAGATAAATCAAAGAGCAAATTGCTCCTCCTCTTAAAAATTCCATTGTACGTTTGCTGACTTACTCATGGCATGCGACATGCCACTTTCTGTTTATTCCGTCGGCCATGTGCATTTTTAACAATACAAATATATGAAAATTTTGGATCAATTTGCTCTTTGAGGGACTATTTTACCTCAATCAACATATAAAACCAAGGCTACCACAAATTCAAATATACATAAGGAAATTGAAAAGTATTACCTGCTCTTGGCTAATGATATGCTGGAGACGGTCTTGAAGGACGGAACCATTCCGGCCGCCGCTTTTAGGGTTAATAAAAACGACGACAGGATTTTCACAAGGATCATCTTCGGAGCTGCTCGTTTGAAAATGCTGGTCACCGGCGTCGACGTCTTTTTTCTTAATACAATCAAGCATAGCCAAGCGTAGATATAGAGGCATCGCCAGCCTCAGAACATCTTCCTTCTCAGCCCTAAAACCGGTAAAACTCGAAAAACCGCAACCTTTCAACGATGATTCCCCCATCGTGGAACGTGAACCGGTCCGTGATGCCGTCGAAGAATCTCCTTCCGACGACGGCTTAGCCATTATTTATTTTTCAAAAAAAAATAATTCTTGTATTTGTCCAAAATATGTAAAGTAAAATGTGTATATGAAAATGTTTATATAAATATAGATTGAGTGTCAGGGAAGAAGGATGAGGTTTTGAATTTTTGTTTTATGAAGTTGGTTTTTTTTTTACTAATTAATTGTAATTATTTTTGGTCAAATTTCTAAAAGGTCCATAAATTTATAATTTTATTAGATGCATTTACTCTCTTTACTCTTTAAAATGTATATTTTCAAAAAAACCTTCTCCAATTGTCTAAAATACTAACCACTGTATACCACGTCATCACATCATTTGGTGAACTTATTGTGAAATAAGAAAAACCTATGTGATTGAAAATATACATTTCAAAAACTAAAGGACTAGAAATTATAGAGACTAAATCCGTTAAAAACATATAGTTCAAGGGCCTTATTAAAAAATTTGACCATTATCTTTTAATGGTAAGATATTAAAATTCTTAGTTAGGATTGTTTCGTTTGTTTTCAGTGTGGAGTCGTTGGAGGGGCGGAGGAAAGGGAAATGCCCTTCTGGGTTTTGATAAATTACAAAATTGCCATCTACGATATTTAAAGCTAATTTGGAAAATTATTGAAAGCTTTGACTTTGTCTTTTCCATCAAACAGCTCATTTACGACCATGATTGACTTAGATTTCTAGAAATGAAATATCGAAAACATGTTTAAAATATTAGGGTTAATATAATCCAAATATTTTTCGTAAATTTATGATTTAATCTATGTACTTTTATTCTTAAAAATTTAGTCCCTCTATTTTTTAGATTTTAAAATTCAAGCAAAACTGTTAATATTGTTAAGATTATTTTGTTAAATCTAAGTTCATTACGTCTTTTTTTTAGTTACATTGCTGTTAAGTGAGTTTTTTTATTTTAAAATGTCGCACCAATAAATTTAATAATATTAATAATTAGACTTAAATTTTAAAATTTAAAAAGTAAAAGGACTAAATTTTTAAAAATAAAAGTATAATAACTATATTTCAAATTTGTGAAGAGTATAGAGCATATTTTAACCATATAAATTTTTGCTTTTGAATTTGGCAATTATGTTTGTTTGTTTTTTTTGTAATGAAAAAATTATACAATTACTAAAGTAGACGTAATTGCAAATGGTTAAAATACGTCGGAAGTTTCTATATTTTTCTAATATTTAAAATTTAGTCTATATATTTTTATTTTCTAAAATTTAATCTCTCTATTTTTTTCAAATTTAAAATATAAATTGTTAAAAATAAAAAGTTAAATCCTAAATTCTAATTTTTTTAAAAATACATGAATTTATGAGATATTTTCAACATAACCCGAAATATAAGTATAAAAGTGAGATTAGTGGATAACAATTAGCAAAGGGAGTAGCGTACAGCACATGGGGAACATTAAGATGAAACTAGCGAATGAGATGCATAGATTCTTCTTCTACAGTTGCATGTGCGTTACATGAGATTCCTTCTCCCACTCCTAAAGCTTGGAATCATTGTTCTTCAAGTTCAAACATGGCATCACGTGAATACCATTGAAAAAAAAAATGTTTTAAAAGGTTACTTGCACACGATATCCTATTTCGATTGCATTTTTAAAGTATCAATATTGTACGTCTTGTCGTCAATTTAAGTGTTAAAATGTTAGTTGGAATCACATATATTTATAAATCAGTCCATATATTTGAAGTATATTCCACATTAGATTTAAATTCAAATTTAATGTTTAAGTATGGCTAAACTAATAGAAGGATATGAATAATACAATACTAATGAAGAGAATCTGGTAGAGACAAGTGTGTGTTCATTTGTCATAGGTGGAGAGCCCATGTAAGGAAGAGAGGAATGGTGTGCTAAGGTTGCTATGTACGGTTTTTAGAGGAGAAGGTGACGATCGTTGGTCTCCTGAGCACTCAAACTTATATAGGAGAGTGACTTTTTTATCTTATAGTGTCGTGTAGTCAGTAGCATAGTGCTCTGTACACTTGTGCATGTTGACCAGATGATAGGGATATTACAGGTCAATTGTCACCATAGAGTGTGTTGTGTGATCCTACTTTGACATATTCATCTTTAGGGTCGTACGAGATAGTTACACCTGAGCGGTCCTAGTAGGTGGTTCATAGCAAGCTATTTCTATGTTGATTCAGGCAAGGTTTGCAAAAGGTCATCTAAGGACCATCCCACACACAAATAGTTGTGTTTGGACTATTTCTCGTGGGGGCTTGTATGCATATTGTTTCTAGTGGAAAGTTGTCCTCAGATTGCCTACCAACTTACCACATGTTATACTATGGTGAGGATATAACAATACTAATACGTTTAAAACTCATATAGACTATTTTGAAGATTGAAGATCAATATCATAGTTTGCTGACGTCTGGAGCAAGTAAATCTATTTAAAAATGTATATAAATAAATTATATTTTTTTATAATATAAATTATTATATTAAATTTTAAATAAATTCTAAAACAATTAAAACAATACAATAAATAAATAAGGGTTAATATAATTTTTTTGCTTCTAACTTGGTAACTAGATCCACTTTGATACTTGTATTTTTTTTGTTTATTTTAGTATTTAAACTTTTTGGTATCTGAATTTTGATTTCGTCAAAATTTGATTATGCAAAACTCTAATATTATGCCATGTCATCATCAAATTTTTTTAAATATATATTAACTTTTAACTAATGATGTGGTATAATTTTAAAATGTCATGTCATCTAACTTTTTCATTTTCCAAGTTTAGGTGCCAATATAGATATGATTGTAAAATATAGGTGCTAAAATGGACCTAGTTATAAAGTTCATGGATAGAATATTATATTAACCCGATAAATAAATATAGGCTTAATGGTATAAAAGGCCCTCAAATATATTTAAAAATATCAATTAAACTCCTACGACCTTTTTACACCCGATCGAGTTCTTAAACTAACAAAATTGACCAAATAAACCATTTAACCAATGTTGACTGCTATAATATTGACGTGTCAGCAAAAAATTAAAAAAACCATTTTTTTAGTGTGAAAAATCTAAAATAAGCAAAAAGATTACATAAACATATTCATAAATAACGACTTTCCTATTCTGAATTTTATTTTTTATTAATTGAAGACGTTCTAGTCTAAGGGTAATTAAGGAAACCGAATGGCGGGCGTTGGAGGGAAGGTGGGTCCACGCGCTAAATGACCGTTGATTCCGTTACTGGAGCACCAAAGAATTTGTTTATCTATTTATTAACATATCCGGAATGTCGGCTTGGTTTTTTGTTTCTAGAAACATAATTGGAATTTCCACTGCTGTCTTCTTTGGTATTTTTCTGCGCTGGCCATGTGACGGAATTCTTTTATATATTTTCTATTTTATTTTGGCTTTTTCTAAAATCAAAATAGAATATTGACAATTCCTCCAATTTGCATGAGAGCGCCAGCTTCTCTACTCTAGAATTTGGGAGTCGTTAAACATTTTTTTATAAATATAAATTTATTTAATTTCAAAAATTATAAAATAGTGATTAAATTATTTAAAAGTTTTTATTTTAGTTATCGAATTATTAAAGTATTTTTATATAAAAATAGTTCGGCTAACGAATTCCAAAAGACGATTCCACGATTGGTATAATGGATTAGCATCGGGAGCGAAGCCAAAAAAAAAAAATTTAAGGCTTGGAATTAAGTTGTATATTTTTACAATAGTAAAAATGTAGTTTTATCATTTTAATAGCCTATGTAATTTATAAATTTTAAATGATTAAATCAAAATGTTATCATTTTAGGGGACGAAGTGCAATTTTACCATTACTAGTTTAAATATTATAAATCATAAAATGACCAAAATAGAAAATTTCCATTTTAAGGGGTTGGCTCTCCACCCTTGAATAGTATGCATTAACAAGTAGAGAAAGAATACTTTAATTTTAAGTCGATCTAACAATTAGTGCCAAGATCGAAGAATAAAATTATTTGGATTTTGATTAACAGATTTGTAAAGTTCAAAGTTGTTTCATTAAAAAAAACTAAACTGTAAAATAGAAGGGAATGAGAGCTTTCGATTGGTGCAGTCGATGTGAACAGAAAATGTCACACAATAGGTCATACAACAATGATTTATCAACTCAGCAGCTTTGTAAAGTTCAAAGTTGTTTCATTAAAAAAAACTAAACTGTAAAATAGAAGGGAATGAGAGCTTTCGATTGGTGCAATCGATGTGAACAGAAAATGTCACACAATAGGTCATACAACAATGATTTATCAACTCAGCAGCTTAAATGAAAACTTTTGAATAGTTTAGTGACTACTTTTTTAACTTTTTGAAGTTGAATGACCAAAACATAAATTAACTAATAGTTGAATCCCATTTGATGTAGTTTTAAAAAATACAACTAATGGCGTGATTGAAGCTAGACGTAGGAGAGAAAAGGGTGAATATATCTGAGAGATCCCCGTATTATAAGGATTTGATCAAATTAATCTCTCTACTATTAGATGGATTAATTTAGTCATTGTATTATTAAAAAGTATCAAATAAGGTCAAATTGGAACATTTGTTGTTTAAAAAATATCATTTATTATTTAATAAAGTTAATATTGTTAAAGTTTTTATGGTTCTATAAATAAAATCTTTTGTTTGAAATTGAACTGTAGTCGAACCGTAAATGTTAATCATGTTACTCTTTAGACTTATTTGATTCTTTTTAATAGTATAAAGACTAAATTAATTCATTTAATAATAAATGAACTAATTTGATCCAGATCTTCTAATATAAGGACTTCCTACGTATTTTAACCAATAAAAAAGTGGGGTTGTTTTCTTCGTAATCATTCTTTGTTAAGACACCTTAAGTCAACTTTGGGTTAGAGGTGCTCATTGGCCGGGCGGCCCGGCCCAACGGCCCGCCTGAAATATGGGAGGGTTCGGGTAAAAATATAGGCCCGAAATATGGGTTTGGGCAAAAAATGAGGTCTGTTTAGAAAACGGGCCGGCCTCGGGCACCACTTTTTTGGCCCTGGCCCGGCCCAAATATATAATAAATATTTTTTTAATTTTAAAATATTTTTAAAATAAATTTTTGGTATTTATTAAAGAATTGGGCCGAGCTCAGGCTTAGGAATTTTTCCTAGGCCGGGCCTGGACAAAATTTCAGGCCCATATTCTGGGCCTGGACGCGGGCCAAAATTTTTTCTAGGCCCATCCCGAACCTGACCCGACCCGACCCATGAACACCTTGAGTGACTCAAAAAATAAATAAATTCATTTTATCCTATAAACTGACACCCATAAATTGCTGTATACAGAAAAACCACTATAAAATGGATCCATTAAAGAAAAACAGTGGGTTGCTACGTAGTTGTCAAGTCATGGGTTTTAGATTTAATGTCAAATTTGACATGACAAATGTTTTGTTTTTAAATTTATTTAATATTAATTTCGTTATAAGTTTTTATAATATCTATTCTTTTTATACTATATTTAGATTTATTTATATAATCTTTATTCAATCCTTAAATAGGAGGATAATGCACTTCAACGCACTCGAAATCACGTTTTCCTGCACTGACAACAACATTAATATCAATTTAATTAAGATTCAATCGAATTATTTTAATTATTAGTGAGTCAATTTATATATATTGAGCAAGGTGAATTGCAAATTTGCAGCACATTGGACGAACAGCCCAACATGTTTTTTTTAAGAGTTTTTAATAGGAGTTTTTGGTGCATTTAGGTTATTTTGGTGTATTTTGATTCGTTTTAGATAATAACAATTTATAATATTGTTGATACAATAGTGTGACAAGGTGGTTCATTCTAACACCGCAGAGGAGAGTCGTGAATAGAGAAGGAAGTGATTAAGGTATTGCAATAGGTCGAAGAAGTTCTTGCAAGAAGAGGAAGCTAGAAGAAGAGAGTCTCTTGCTATAGAGTCAAGCAATCTGCATATGGGGTCGACTTTTTTAATCATGTGTCATCTTTTGATAGACGAATCTGTTATTCAATGGTCTCTTTATTAGGTCGATAAGGTGACCTAATGTGATTAGATCGAGATTAGAGGTAAATCTAAATGAAGATAGATAGGAGCCTTAGGGCCCCAAAATGAAAAAAAAATTCAATCTTGTCTTTTTATAAATAGATAAACTATAAATTAATATATAGTATAATTGCACTTTGGTACCCAAAATGAAAACTTTTCAATTCAATCCTCTTATAAATAAAGAAATTATAAATTAATATTTAATAAAGTTGCACTTTACCTCTCTTAAAAATGAAAAAAAAAATGTTTTGTCCCTTCAAAAATTATGAAATTATAAATTAATATATGATAAACTTATATTTTGATATGTAAAAAAATTATAATTAAACTTCGACCTTAGAAAAAGAATTGACATTAACATCTTTTTATTATTATTCAAATTAGTATAAAATTCCTGAACCGTTTTTTAATATTAAAAGCATAGTACTAACGTAAAATGAATCGAGCGATAAAGAATTCGATGATGTTGTTTACATAAAATTTTGATCTTAAATTTTTTAGATGAAGAAATTAACATTAAAAGAGCTTATTGAGTGCTACGATTCAATTTATTTTAAATTTATTCGGGAGCTTATGTTAAATACAAAGACACCAAAAAATATTGACATATTATTTGCATTAAATCTGCTGGCCTTAACCTACAAGCCCAATAAATTAGCTAAGGTGGACATGACCACAACTTAGCCCACCACAAATTGTATGTATTTCTTTTTTCTTTCTTTTACCCCTTTTTATGCTTTTCCATAAATATTTATTAAATTAAGTATTAAAAAATATTTGAATTAACTAAAAATTAAGGATAAAATTATATGAAATTAAAGTAAAAGAATTAAATTTTAAACATGATAAACTAATCAAAACTAGATTGAAACCTAGAAAGAATAAATAAAATAACACAATTCAATTAATGAAAATCAACTTAAGCTTCCAATATCTATCATGCTACTAGTATTTAATTCACGAGTTCCATCTCTTTTTTTAATTTATAATATATTGATTAAGAATTTGGGGACGATTCATCTTAAACAAGTGAAGAGTCGTAATATCAAATGATTTCAAAAGGGAGAAAAGTTGCAAACCTCTCTAAGAAGATGAGTTCCTCGTGGTGCTTACAAGGCTCCAAAATATGGGGATTCTTCAGTAGGAGAAGAAAGTGGAAAAAACAAGAGAGAGAAAATCCTCTTCTATTTGAGGGCAAGTAAAATGATTTTTTGTGGGGCCTCTGCAATAATAACCTATTATGTATAAGGCGATTGTTGAGTACTTAAAGATTAATGGTCAAATTAGTATTGTTTTTAGAAGTAATACTAAACTAACACTTACAAATATTTATATACAACATAACTAACATGATTGGTTAGTAAAAAAAAAACCATCAAAATAATGATCATATTAATTAAAAAATATGATTCCCCTTATGATATTTCATGTAATTCATGTGAATAGATGGAAAAAAACCCCTCATTTTCATCACAGTTTTGACACATGAATACGACCCATACTTCCAAATGCAGCCTCAAATATTTTCAATGGTACTTAATTTTATTTAGGTTTGAGACAATGACTCATCTCATGCAAGAAAACCAAATTTGCATTTATGATTTGTAGTTGAAATTTGGAAGTGGACTATACTCGTATTGGTAGGCCCTTCATAAATTTTATGATTTGTAATTATGTAATATGGTTAACCCTCCATTCATTT
This sequence comes from Gossypium hirsutum, assembly GCF_007990345.1. NCBI lineage: Eukaryota > Viridiplantae > Streptophyta > Magnoliopsida > Malvales > Malvaceae > Gossypium > Gossypium hirsutum. Next base: position 67,829,090 of record NC_053444.1, read on the forward strand.
GAAAATAATATCTATATATATAACCACACTCAATTCACTTTTTAAAAAAAAAAAAATTAAAGTATGATTTATATTGGTTTTATGGTGTATAAAAATTGATTCATTTGGAACTTCATGTATTAGCTTGATGGTTAGGGTGTTTATCATTTTAGGCGTGACCTGAGTTCAAGTTGCACTAATCATGTTCCTGTTAGGAAAATTATTTCTTTTGGAGTTCATGATTTCCATTCCCAATAATTATTCTAGAGAGAGGGATGTCTTTTTTTCTTTTTCTTTTATCTTTTTGAAATATATTAGGCCAGATTATTTGACAAAATCAAGAGGAAACAATTGAGCTCGAGATTAAAAATACACATTTAAAAAGATAAAGTGATTGCAGATTGAGTCTTAGTTCAATTGACATCGGTATTGTTACCAGTGTAGGAGGACATGGATTAAAGTGATTGAAGCACATTATCCTCTTATTTAAAGGTTAGGGAGGGACTATGAATATAGTTGTAGGCATTGTATAAAAAAAGAACAGATATGATAAAAATTTATAATGAGATTAATGTTAAAAAAATAGAGTAACTAAAGATTATCAAATTATAATAGAGAGACTAAATATGCAAAAAATGCATAGTATATAGAATTTATATAAGATTTTACCTATTATATATAAGGTTAGTATTTTTATACTACTAATAAATTTCACAAGCAATATTTAAATGGGATAATAATAATATCATCACTGCTAAAAGAAATTCCATTAATAGTTCATAAATAAGACTTTGTTTGATAACCATTGAAAAAGAAATTAAAATAGCTTAAAATTAACATTTTTAATGATTTAATTTTTTAATGTAATCACGAAAAAGTGTGAAAAATAATAAATAGATAAGAAGCTATTTATTTTTAAAGTATTTTTTTAACATTATCCTTTTAAATTCTTTAACTTTAAAATATTAAAATTTATATTTATTAAACAATTTAATTATATTCCATACTTAATTTTAAGAAATAAATCAAACGAATTTTATAACTTAATTTCGGTATTATTTTTTTTTGGTAAATGTAGAAAACCACCCGTGTTTAAACTACAACCATTTTAAGCACTACAAAACCATCTAAATAATCATGTAGAATTTGAAGAATTGCATCAGGTAGCTGTGGGAAGACAATAAGACCCGGTTCCAAATTAAAAGCCATGCCTCCATACTATCCGCTAGTTAATTTCCTTCACGAAACACATGTTTGAGATCAATTTTTCAATCACTAGCAATTATTATTTTAACATTTTGTATAACAATAACATCATAATCCATCACACTCTTTCCACGAACAAGATCTAATGCTGCCAAGCTGTCTGCTTCTAATATCACTCTTCTTACTAATATCAACCCATCATGGATACCCTATAATTCAGTATTTAAAATTTCATTTTATTTAACCTTCGCTTAATTTTCCCATATATGCCTTAACATGTGTCTTGGTTAATATTTCCCAAAAATCACACATCAATGCACACGTAGGCCATCTTTTACTTGCACATATGTACCCCAAAAGGGTTAATCATTCTAAGAAAGCAGCTGCCTTGATATCTCCAAAAGTTAAAGTTGAATGTATGCTTGAGTGTAAAGTAAAAGAGACCATTATTAGTGAGTGCTACAAACCCTAATTTTCAACACCATTATTGGGAGGGGAAAAGTGTAGCTTTTTCCTCACCTTCCTCAAAGTGGGATTTTCCATTGTTGGTAACTCTTTTAAGCCTTTTAAGGATTCCACAAGTTGTAAAGGGGAAAATATAGATGCCACATGCTTTCAAATAAAGCTTTTTGAAGTGGGGATTTAACATCTTCTAATTTGTCGTTTTTTCTTTTGTGAATACGTTAAAATACGCCATAAGTCCCTATACTTTTCATAAATTTAACTAAGAAATTATATTGTAATGAACTTGAATTTTAACAAAATTATTTGAACAGTGACCATAATTGAACCTAAATTTTAAAATTTAAAAAGTAATAAGTCTAAATTCCTAAAAATAAAAGTAAAAGTATTAAATTTTAAATTTATGAAAAATGTAAAGACTTATAACATATTTTAAACTCGTGAATACTGGAGGGTTCTTTTGATGGGGCCATACTTCCCTAACCATACAATCATTAAGGACTATTCTAGCGAGTCAAATTACAAATTGGGAAGGATTACATTGACATGATTTAAATCCTATTAATTAATATTTAAAAATAATTATTATTTTACTTTAATCATGCTTAATGGGGTAATAGTATTATTGACAAAAGCTGAGGTTTTGGGTTTTTGAATATCTAAATTCAAGTTTCACCGTATGTAATTGTCATGTGAGGTTCTCAAACTCCTCTATTGATCATATTATCATATGTGAGTTTTAGTCTGATGGGTTGATTACTCGATTTTAGTTCAGATCATTCCGATTCTTAATATGCTCAAATATATATGGTTAGAATCCCGTTATCAATGTACCAATAATAATCAAACTTTTGATTCAAAAAAGTTTGAGAACATTATTTTTCCTTCTTATATAGTTGCTTTCTTTTAGAAAGTTTCTTAAATTGTGAAAAGGGGTTTGGGAATTGGTGCTTTTACAAAATTCATCTGATAAGAAAAATAGTGACAAAACCACTATTTTTTCCATTTGGAGGAAAAAATATGTTACTTAATTTTTGGTTTAATTCTGCTGTATTTTTTGTATATTTAAATTTGGTGTTTTTATTTTTAACCTCAGGAATAATTTGCTCATGTGATCAATATTACATGCATGATTGATTGAATAATCAAATAAAAATATTGAATCTCGAGTTGTGCAATTGCCAATTTTGAATCTAGGGTTTTTTGCTTCTTTGACGTTGTGTCAATGAAGCAGATTGCAAGTCAACATATATATATTTGCTCACACGGCTTCAACAAAGTTTTAAGTTAGCCATGTGAGCCAATTACGTAATTAATTGGATTTCAATTATGAAATTAAAAGAGTCTAGGGACTAAATTCCAAAATTAAAAGCAGTTTATGGGCTAAATTTCATACTTGGTTTTTGAAGTTGCAACTATATTACTAGTCCAATCAAAGTCAAACATTATAAATGCTTAATTGCCACAACTTGAACCTTGATTTGACCTAACAGGGGCGACATCAAGGGGATGGCAGGGCCAAGGCTGAAGGCCCCCTAAAATTGAAAAACATCACATTCATCCCTTTACATTTTATAAAATTATAAATGAGTAAATGATTAAATTGCACATTAGCTCTCAAGATAATAAACATATAAACTAATATAATGATGAATTACATTTTAACTTTAAAAAAATACATAATTTAGTTCCGGCCCCTAAATAATAATTTCTGACTTCACCTCTGGATCGAAGTCCTCATCCATCGAATTTCATACTTATTAAATATAATTTTTAATTATAGTGGAGTTAATCATTATATTCTAAAGTTGTAATTTTTTTTACTTACATAAATTAATGTATGATTTAACTTTTTAAGAACTTTGGAAGGACGGCCACCGGCGTGCCCTTAGTTTCCGTCCATTAAGACAAAGCCACTTTCCATTATTATATAAACTAATCTTAAAAGTCTAAAAAGAGAGGTACATATAATTTATATAAAAAAATACCTTAAACATATTTATTATGCATAAAATTAGAAAAAAAAAACATAAATACATGAATTATATTATACAATTATAATAAAATATATTATAACCTGACTCGAAGTCCGACCCGAAAATCTCCTTATATATTTCTAAAGATGCTTTTTGGAGGATGACACTCTAGACACTTTACCTTATAATTTCCTTCTTCTATGCTTCTCCACCGGAATACCCTCCTCCTCCTTTTAAAAAAATTAAAAATTATATAAATTTTTAAAAAAATTAAGATAATTTTAAATAGAATTATTAATTTTTGGGTAGAACCAAAATTGGAAAATTTTTATTTAACAAAAGAAAAATCAAAGATTAAAGTTTAATTCTTAATTTTTAATTTTCAATAGGGACTAAAAAATAATTGTACTTGCATCATTTTAACCTCTGCCACCGTCCAACTATGGGTATCTTTGGACCAATTAATAAGTCATTTATGCTTTTTGTTTTTATGAATTATTACCTACTTAGAAAAAAAAGAAGAAGCTATATTTAGATGTATAGCATAGGTATAATTTGAGACAAGTTGCACTAGCTTTTGATTTTTTGGCTATCTTACCAAAAAAAATGCCATCATTGTACTTATAAAGCAATTTTGCTTGGTGTTAAAAGTTCTTTTTTCTCGGTATTTTTCGTATTAAATATTTATTAAATTTGAAATCGAATTAGATTAAATCTCTTAATTGGAAATAAAATTAATATTATTTTATTCATCACAATACTCGAAATTGAATTTTTACTTAAATTCTATTATACTCCTACCAAAACACGACATGTGACAAGCTATCGAACAGTCCACGATAAATTATTTGTGAAGAACGGTTCGTTAGGGACCTTCCACGGGCCCAAGGAATTACCTTAGAGATAGTCCGTCATGCACCCCTCGCTAAGAGCACTTAGACATAACTGCCTTATATGACCTCAAGAATGAGAATATCAAAGCAATATCACATAGTACACTTCATGGCGGCAGCTGACTGGTAAAGACACTAACACTTGACCGCCCACACAATTACAAGATAAAAAGAGACCCCTTACATAAACCTGAGTGCATGGGGTATCAAAGACCAACCTTAAGACATCCATCTCTTTTCTTCTCTCTTTTCCTTCTCCTTTCACTGGTTCACCACCTAGTATACGTGAACCGACTCTCCTCTCTAACATCTTCTTCTCCTTGTTGATAACCAATATCAACAAATTCCTTACCCAAAAAATATATATAATAATACTTTCTTTTTTTGAAAAAAAAATACAAACTATCTATTTTAGGTTGAGTTTACACTTAAGGACAAAGCATAGAAGTCTTTTGAAAATTAAAACCACATATTCAAAACCGATTATTATTTGATATTTTATTGGCAAAAATATTATATATTTGATTTTCAATATAATTTTGTCCCTTCTCCCAATATATACAATTTGATTGATTATTATAATTTTTTATATCATGAAAATTAATTTTAAGCTTTTTGATAGAAAAGGAAAAAAAACCAATAAAAAGTTTTAATTAAAAAAATTAATTAACTCTTTATACATAATTTACTTCCAATTCAACTCTTAAAATTGAAAAGAATAATTCAATCAAACCTCTCGTAAAATGTTGACCGAGTTTGATTGTTAAGCTTTCTTAATGTGATTGACATAACATTTTACCACCTAAACAAATATTTAAAAAAAATTAAAAATCTTAAAAACAAATAATTTTTTAAGTAGTTATTTAAAAAACAAAGTTCAAAATAGTTATCTTGGTTCATTCAAACTACTTTAAGCAACCACAACATGAATATTGTTTCATTTGCTTGTAAAGTTTTTTTGTTTTTTTTAATATCATGGATGATGTACATGACAAAAATCAAGATTTTTATTTTTTGTGTTAGTGAAAAATGTTTAAAAGTTGGTCTTTTTTTTTGGGGATAAATCTCGAAAATGAATTTTGGTCAAATATATAAAATGATACATGATCCTTAATTTTGTGCTGTTTTATTTATAAATTTTTAATTTGATTCAATTTTTACAAACTATACTAACATAATTCTCAACATAGCATTGATAGGTTGTCGAGACCTACAAAAATAAAAACCTACTTGAAAATATAAATTAGTAGATAGCAACAAGTAGAGATAGACAATGATTTTATTCCTTAAACAAAAACAAGTAAAGTAAATAAAAAAGGGGTCTTGTAAAAACAAAAACAAAATTCAAATTAAAAACTAAAATGAAGAAAGTAACAATTAAAAGTTTCGGACAATCAATGGGGAAAAGCTCTAGGGGTAAAATCTCCATTTGATTTATAGATTTGGTCATCGACACAAATATAACTTCAATGCCTTTAATAAATTAGTTATAGTTGCTGACTCAACATTGGACAACTAATCTATCCTTACTTATTCGGTAACCAAGAGGTAACTCATTTGAAATTACTTCCCTAAACAATAAATAACTTTATAACTCAATGCCCAATATTGAACTTACTGACAACATTAAGAATTAAAGAGACTTAATTCTAACCGACAAACTCACCTCAACGAGGTTTATTTAAGTTAGATCACACATTCACACTACATAATTGTAAATTATGACACAAACGAATTATGCAATTTGTCACGAGTATTAGAATGAATTAAACAATTACATATTTAATTATTCTAATTGACTCGACAACTAGTCTAAGCGGTTAAATGCTAACCAAATATTTGATAAGCTTGAGCAATTGTAATTAAAACAGAAGATGCATGAATACCAAAGAACAAAGAAGAATTTATTAAATATAGAAAACAAAACCTTTGACTAGAAAATAAGGTTTATAAACTCATAAAATATAGAAAACAAAACAAAACTAAGAACGGCTAAGTCTAAGTCCCTCATCTCTTAACATAACAATGTCTATTTAAATGAAAAAAATAATACAATGGAGAAAGTACAAAAATGCTCTTAACTACATAAAGTAGAAATTTTCAAGGTTTCTTGGCAATTTTGGCGTCAAACTTCCAAGCAGTTTTTAGTGACTTCTTGACGTTTTTGGGCTCAAGCCATGAAATAACTTTAGCTAGATCTATTGCCCTTTGAATCAATATATTATGAGCCCAAAAAAGAAGTTTGTAGATCAAATTATGGTGAAAATACTAGAATTGCACCGTGTTGAAAATTTAATACACAATAACTTGCCAAAAATAAAATTATTTTTTCTCTAATTATTTCCTAAATCAAATATAAGTATAAATAATACAATTAGGAACATAAATAACATAATTGAAGACGAGAAATATCACAAATAAATTAAGAATTTTTACGTATTTATCAAGCATCATTTAACTAAATAGATTATATACATAAATAATTATATTTAGCCGATATACAAATAAGCTGATGTATTATATATTTTTTAAAATTATAGAATTGAATAAAAATTAAAATTTTATGTATATTTTAAACTACAATAAAAATTTCATATACATAATTATACTAAATTAAAATTTATTTATCTAATTACACGTTTGATCAATATTTATATACGATTTTAAGATCTATTCCTTACTTTTATTTTTTAAACTTTTTATATATTTTAATTTTCAATCCAATCATACATTGAAATATTAATTTTAGTTCTAATTATTTAGATGTATTAATTATAATAAAAATTGAAAGAAAAAAAAAACTCAAGATGAATGGAGGGATCGAATTTCTTGTTTTTTTTTTCTTTGTAAGAAAATGTTGAATTTGTTTGTTTGCAGTGATGTGGATTAAATCGATATCAGAAAATATAGATAAATAAATATTAAAACAATGTATTAAATCAAGAATTAAAATAATTATTAATCAATATTTATAAATAAATTCTTTACCAAACCATATGCATTAATTTTATTATTTAGCTTTTCCCTTAGGTATCGAATAAGTTGAGATTAAATTATAGAATATCGATTTTGAACCCTTACACAATAAATAAAATATTTATAATATTATTTTCTCTATTCATACCACTCTACATAACATATATTCATTTAATTTTATTAATTAATTTAACACGAACAAAAAGTTTTTTTTGGTTGAATTTAAAACTTCCCCATGTTGGATATTAAATTAAATTTCAACAATAAAATATCACGAAGATTTTGGTATCAAGAGCTGGATTATTATTTGATCTAATATATATAGATTAATTTATTTATTTTTCGAGTAAATGAGACAAAATATAATCGGTCTCTTAAAATATTTGAGTGAATGCAAAACAAAATAAAAACATTACAACATATAAAAGAAAAGTAAAAAATGATGTGAATTAAAGCTCACAGATGAATCTTGTTGGATCTCTAAACAGAAGTCAAACTCTCTAAAACCTGTTTTTTATATTTAAAAAGTTCAAACCTGAAACTTTAATTAATAAAAAATAGAAAAGAGTATAGTTTGAGAAATCGTTGCAAAGTGAAAAAGTATTTCCAATTCTCAATTTTCCAGAATTTCGTTTTTACCTTTTCTTTTTGTCTGATAAAAACAAACATATTTTCATGCACCTTTCAGCCGACCCTTTAAAAAAAAGATCAATTTTTTCTCTTCAAATTTTACCTTTCTACCCAATGTTATGGATGGTGGTGAGGATATAAAGTCTAAATCTTTTCACTTAAATTGTGCTTGATATTTTTAGTTATTGATGAATCAAAGAGAAAGAAAAAATGGGTGAGGAAAAATGGAGATTTTTTTTGAAATAAAGATCGATTTTTTGTTGTTTTTTTTTCTTATTTTCTGTGAAAATAGAAAGAAAGCCCAAAGATTTTAATCGCTTAAACCTTTCATTTGTTGATTCCTTTCAATTCTTTTTAACGTAAATGAGAGTTGGGTTAAGTACGATCCAACAAACACTTACGCCGGAGGCGGCAACCGTGTTAAACCATTCAATAGCCGAAGCAAGCCGTCGGAATCACGGCCAAACGACGCCGCTTCATGTGGCGGCAATGCTTCTATCGTCTCCCGCCGGATTCCTTCGCCAAGCGTGTATTAAATCACACCCGAGTTCATCCCACCCGTTACAGTGTCGAGCTTTGGAGCTTTGTTTCAGTGTGGCGTTGGAACGTCTCCCAACTTCTCAAAGCGCCGACAATGGCGGCACCGAACTCGACCCGCCGATTTCAAACGCTTTGATGGCTGCTTTGAAACGCGCTCAAGCCCATCAACGCCGTGGGTGTCCCGAACAACAGCAACCGCTTTTGGCTGTTAAAGTTGAATTAGAACAGTTGATTATATCGATCCTCGATGATCCAAGCGTTAGTAGAGTAATGAGTGAAGCTAGTTTTTCAAGTCCAGCAGTTAAATCCGCCATTGAACAATCCTTGAACGGAAAGAATCCGACCGGGACAATCCGTCTCGGGTTCAAACCGGCCGTTGCCGCCCCTTCTGTTAACCGGAATTTGTATCTGAACCCGAGGTTACAACAAAAGGCAGACAGCCAGTCAGGGCATCAAAGGAATGAAGATGTCCAAAAGGTGTTTGATATTTTGACGAAGAGAAAGAAAAGGAACCCGGTTTTGGTGGGCGAACCCGCGCCGGAATCGGTGGTTCAAGAGATTTTAAGGATGATTCAAGGTAAAGAAATTGATGGGGTTTTTAAAAACGTTGAAGTGGTTCATTTATGGAAGGATTTGGCATTGGATAAACCCCAAATGGTTGCAAAAATCAAGGAATTAGGCACTCAAATTGGAGCCAAGATTGGGAATTTGGATTTTGGAGGGGTCATTCTTGATTTGGGTGACTTGAAATGGCTAGTAGAGAGTAACCAGCCGATCGGGGCTCAACGGCTGTCTCTACTGGAACCAGGCGGTGCTGCTGCGGTGGCGGAGATGGCGAAGTTGCAGCGGTTCGGAGAAGGTAATGGGAGACTGTGGTTGATTGGAACAGCTACTTGTGAAACTTATTTGAGGTGCCAAGTTTATTATCCTTCAATGGAGAATGATTGGGATTTGCAAGCAGTTCCTGTTGCTTCTAAAATGCTTTCAAGGTCATTTGTTCTTACAAATTTTGAACCCTTTTTAGGTTTAATCTTCATATTAACTTGGATAATATGCTTGATCGCAGGTTTGGGAGCAATGGGATCCTTAACGGTTCTGTTGAGTCCTTATCCTCGATGAATGGGTTTGTGACTACAGCTGCTCGACCTAGGCAACTCTCGGAGAACTTCGACCCTACCCGAAAACAAGGATGTTGTCCACAGTGCATGCAAAATTACGAACAAGAGGTTGCCAAACTTTTAGCAGCCAAGGAGTTCGAGAAACCATTGTCTGATGCTAATTCCAAATCAACTCAGCCGGCATTGCCGCAATGGTTGCAGAATGCAAGAGTCCATGATGATCAGGCACAGGTAACAATCTCAAGTTAAACAAAAAACAAGTCTTATTGGAATATTTTATGTAAATATGTGCATAACAACTATATATATATATGTATACATATACTTTTGATTTTTGAAGCAGAAGATTCAAGAACTCCAGAAGAAATGGAATGATACTTGCTTGCATCTAAACCCGAAATTTCATCAATCCGGTTTAAGCTCTGACCAGTTTGCTCCTATGGCTCTTTCTATGACGAGTTTGGTGCCTTTCCAGCCCAAACTAACATTAAACAGGTGTGGTGGGGAGACACTGCAACGGATCCCAAATCTTGTAGCTAGCCAACCTGGAAGTCCGGTAAGAACAGACCTTGTTCTCGGACGGCCAAAGGTAACCGAGACCGAACTTGAAAGAACACATAAAGAGTGTGTGAGGGACTTTTTGGGCTGCCTACCTTCCGAACCATGGAACAAGTTACAGGATTTGAAAAGCAACAAACTGTTAAACGCGTTAGATGCTGATTCATTCAAGAAACTCCTTAAAGGTCTAACTGAGAAGGTGTGGTGGCAGCAGGATGCAGCATCTGCGGTGGCTGCAGCAGTGACGCGGTGTAAACTAGACAATGGAAAACAACGGGGTGCTGGATCAAAGGGTGATGTTTGGTTATTGTTTTCCGGTCCCGACAGGGTTGGCAAGAAGAAGATGGCGTCGGTCCTCTCAAATCAAGTATGCGGGGCTGATCCCGTGGTGATAGGTCTTGGCTCAAGACGTGATGATGGGGAATCCGATTTGAGTTTCCGTGGTAAAACTGTGCTGGATAGAATAGCAGAGGCTATTAAGAGGAATCCTTTCTCGGTAGTAATGCTTGAAGACATAGACGAAGCAAATATGTTAGTTAGAGGTGGCATAAAACAAGCAATGGAGAGAGGCCGACTCACTGATTCTCACGGTCGTGAGATCAGTCTCGGAAATGTTATTTTTATTCTCACTGCAAATTGGTTGCCAGATAATCTCAAATTCTCATCAAATGGTATTTCCCTGGATGAAAAGAAGCTCACCTGTATCGCAAGTGGAGGTTGGCAATTAAGGTTATCTGTTTTGGAGAAAACTTCAAAGCGTCGAGCTTGTTGGCTACATGAGGCAAGCCGAGCAACAAAGCCAAGAAAGGATACCGGTTCACCGCTATGTTTTGATCTTAATGAAGCGACTAATGTGGAAGATGGATCACACCACTCGAGCGATCTCACGGTCAACCACGAAGAACATGGCCTCGCTAATAGGCTATCATCCAACTCAACATCATCAATATCCCGTGAACTGCTTGATTCTGTCAACGATGCAATCGTCTTCAAACCCGTCGACTTCGGTCCCATTAGACGCAATATATCAAACAACATAACAAAAAGATTTTCCAGCATTATCGGGGAAAGGGTATCGATCGAGATCATAGATGATGCTCTAGAAAAGATTATGAGTGGTGTATGGATAGGTAGAACCGGATTAGAAGAATGGATAGAGAAAACATTGGTTCCGAGCTTGCAACGGTTGAAAACACAATTTCCCGTGTCAGATGAGTCTCTAGTTGTCCGACTTGAACTCGATGACGAATCCTGTGAACGAAGCCATGGAGATTGGCTGCCTGGTAGTGTCAAGGTGGTCCTTGATGCGTTCTCATAGTGAGAGCTATTTGGGGATACAATTGGTATTTTGTTACTTTTGTTGGATAGAAATGTAAATATACTCAAACTATTTTTGGCGGGGAGACGTTGATAGATTTAACGGTATATACTTATTAATATTCGCTTCTTCTTCTTCTTCTTCTTTTTTTTGTTAAAAACATATATAAATATATATAGCATTTATTTTATTTCATTATTTTTTATTATATTTTTCAAAAATATAAAACAATCTAATTGTTTTTCCATTTAATTTTAACTTATAAGAAATGTTCTGTTTTTTATTTTTTTTATATTTTTATTTGGAACAAATTGGGGCTCAATGTTTCATTGTTAATGTGGTGCTATAAAAAATGAAATATTAAGATGAATTTTTCTAAAATAAGAGAATAAGAATCAAATTAAATAAATGTGTAAAAGTTGAGGACTAAAGTTGTTATTATATTTTTATAATATACTAAAACAAGCATTTTGCGGCTAAATTTAAAGGAGGAACGATTTTGGTACTTCATCCAACGTATAAAGATTAATTTATTCATTTTTTCAATAACCAAAATGCAATTTAGATGGTAGCACATGGACTCCTATGGTACTTTTACCATATATATCTAAATAATAATTTTCTGGTAAAAAGATCTCTCTAGTCCCTCTCAATTTTGATATTGAGCAAATTAGTCTTTTTAAAAAAATCAGAGTAATTTAATCTGTTAATTTCAAAAGTGAGTAACTAAGAACAATTAATTACAACGTTAATGATTTTTTTCAATTGTACATATTTTCTATTGCTATGATAACAAATTTAGCGTACAAAATTTACACATTCTATCAATTTAATCCTGATTTAACAAATTTAGCTTGCAACGTTTATACATTATGTCAACTTTTACATAAAATATATAAATATCAAGAGCTAAATTTATTATTATACCAATCAAAATTATGTACAGATAACATCGTGGCTAATTGTCCTTAGTTGCTCACTTTCAAATTTAATAGAGATTAAACTGCTCTAATTTTTTTAGATGGACCAATTTGCTTAATATCAAAATTGAAAGGTGCTTTTACCTAATTTTCTATATTCATGTATGAACCGAGCTTATAGTATAATGACAAAAAACTTTCGTTTAAATGAAGTTTAATTTGATACCTATTTGCCTCTTTAAACTCTAAAATTTTGGTAAATTTTCTGTTCTGACCTTCAAAAAAATTTTCAATTCAATTCCGGCCCTCTACTATAAAATATCTGACTTTCCACCTGAATATATATATATTGGTAATAATATATAATTAATTTTAGATATATATAAAATTATAAAATAAATATATGTAAAGCATGAAAACGTGAGGGGGCATAGGGTTACGTACTTAACCGGGGAGAGCCAATTGCCATACAATTGCAAAGCTCACATTCTATAATATCCAATTTTACATATTAGCCACATAAATTTGGGGTTTTTTTTTCTTAAAAAAAATTATTTTAATATTTTTTGGGTTAAGCAAGTTAAAAGCTGATATATCATTTTATGTTTGTACATAAATAATTATATTTATTTCATATAAAAAATAAATTAATGTATTTATTTTTTTAATTGTGTACGATTGAATCAAAATTAAAGTTTCATATATACATTTGAAGCACAATCGAAGTTCTTTGTGCATAATTGCACCAAATCAAAGTCCATGTATGAAATTGTGCATTAAATATATAATTTTAAGATGACATAATGTCAAATTTAGCACTTAATGTTTACATCTTTTGTCAATTTGGCTCTTATTCTTTTTTTTAATTGAATGTTGTTTTTAACGAAAATACTCACTAAAATATTAATTTTTAAATATTTCAGCCTAATGGCAATCCACATGTACTCTATGCTAATTTGTTTATAATCTTTTTATAATTTTTTTGAATTTTAATTTTTAATTTTTTAAATATTTTATAATTTTTAAATTATTGGTTGACGTGGTATATGAGACAAACAGTGTCATGTCATACTAGGACTGATACGCGGGTTCCTATGCCAATATCATTAAAAAAATTATTTGACTCTTTTCGAAAGATTAATGACCAAATTTATCTCAAAAAAGAATAAAGGTAAATTAATAAAAATATAAATGTTGAGAGCTAAATTTGACATTATATTTTTTGAGATTTATCCATTTTTTTTATAAAAAGAATGGAAGGGATAAATTGTTCAGATTTAAACTCGAACTCGAGATTAATCGTAAATTTGAGGACTTTAATGTTGGATCAAATTTGCTTACACTTTATATTAAGAAAATAAACCATTTAATAACAATTTGTTATTTATAGGGCTTAATATATAATTTAGTATTTGATTTCGACATTCTTTTAACGTGGCATCTCTAATGTGGTACATGTATTTAATATAATTTATATATTTTGGTACTTGAAGATGAAAATGTTAACTTTTTAGTATTTAATTCGAATTTTAAATTTAATTTGATGAAAAATCATAATTAACTAATAATATTAATAATTAAATTTCGATAAATCAAACCATAAAAGCCGAATTAAACTGAACCAATTAAATTGAAAATAAAATAAAATAAAAACTTAACCAATTTGGCACACCATATTAAATGTTTAAAAAAATTGATTTAACTAATAAAAAAATTAAAGAAAAGGTTTAATTTTTTTCTTTGTACAAGCACAAATATGCCCGGGCCCAAACCAATAAACAAACCCAATAACACCCTGACCCAATAACCAAATTATAGGCCCATTTTCTGACCCAAATCAGCCCCAAAAATGGAAAACCCTAGCAGTTTTCCTTGCGCCGATCCAGCAAGGTCTCCAGCAGCCTCTAGCAGATCCGATCAGCGCATGTTGCGGAACCACCCCTTTTCCCCACGCCGTGCACTCCACGAACTCCTGCAATCGTGGACTCAAAGAGTCCGATTGAGATAAAACAGAAAAAAATAACAATTAGCAGACTTTATTTGTTTTTTCTTTTCGACTTTGCGGGCTATAAAAGCCGATTAAAATCTGTAACAAGGGGGGATTGGGGGAAAAAGAGAGAAAAAGAGAGACTAGAAAAGAAAGAAAGATTTGAAACGAAAATACAGATATTAAACTTGTTTTTCAAAGGTGATTTTTGCTTTTTATTTTACAGCATTTGTTTTATTTTTTTTCAAAATTTTTCAGGTTTCTTTCTTTTATTTTCATCATTATTTTGTTTAAAATAACAAAGAAAAAAGAGGGATCTTACCTCTGTCGTCGAAGCCGCCGGGCCGTCGCCGTATCCGTTGCGATCGGAGCACCGGCATGGGGCGAGGAATGGTGCAAGGAGGCTAGGGACTAAACCCTAACAGAGCACCTGTTGAGAGCTTTATTATTATTATTATTATTTTTTCTCCTCATTCAGTTTCGAATGATTTTGAAAGGAAAAATTGTTTTAAATAACATTCAAAACGGCGCCGTTTCGTTTAGGCCCTGACTCGCGCGGTGACCCGACCCGAAGGGGAGGATATGTGCGCTCTGACGTCACATGGTCTATTTTCGCAATTGGCCCTTCCTTTTTTGCAACGGTTTTCAATTAAATCCTTTTTACTTATTTTAGAAATTGGGCCGCATTTTTATTTTTGTTTCAATTGGGTCCCCCGTTGCGCTGCGTTTTGGATGGATGGGATAATTCCCCTTTTCGTCCTCCGTTGTCGCGCGCGCGTTCAAGTGGGTCCTTTCTTTTTAAATTTATTCTAAATCTGCCCCATTTTTTTCCGTTTTTAATTCAATTTAATCCATTTTAATTTCTTATCATAATCATGCTATACCCTTATTTTATTTTATTTATTGTTATTATTATTAACATTATTATTATTATTATTTCATTCATACATACGCATATTTTATGTATATCATACATGCATATTTAATATATATTTTAAGCTTTTATACATGCATGCATACATTTCGTTCGCACATTTTTAAAGTTTCCTTTTTTATAGTTTTTATTTTTCTTTCACATGCTCATATTTTATACCTACTTACACATTCTTTATTTTGTAAATATATATGTATATATAATTTTATATTTTTATTTTATTTGATTCACATGTACATATTTTATTTATTATTATTTTATCTTCACCACTCCCACATTTAAAATACACATACATTTTCTATAATATATTTATGTACACATTTTTCTTTAAAATCATTGTAAATATTTTTTATCATTTTATATATACATATTGTACATATATACATAAGCATTTAAATGTACACATATTTTCAAGGTTTACCTACATATATATACTTATACATTTTTTATTTCGGAAAATATATACACATATGCATATCTTTATACTTTTATTTTATTTTTACAATTTACATATACATTTTAAATTAGAGTATTTGTTTCATGTTGTACCTTAACCCTTTTTAGCATCCATTTTAAATATATATATTTTGATTTTCTCAAAGTATTTAAATATCCTGTTTTATAAATTCCAAAATATTTGGGATTCATGATTCTCGAGGAAGGTCGTGTCCTAACTTACTGGATCGCGATTATTTTTCGATGAATTTAGAAAGCCAAGTATTCGTTTTGCAATAAATTCTCAAATTTCAAATAAAAGTTTATTCTCGGGGATTTAAAATGTTGGGTCCTAACTTACTAGTCCTGATATTTTAACTTCTCGAAATAAAAATTTTCAGAAACAAAAGGTAATATTCGGGAATTTTGAAGATTTAAAAACATTGTGCCCTAACTCACTGGGTGTGGTGTTTTATTTCTTTGAAATAAGAATGTCTTATTATTTTGATTCATTCATGAAATAAAGAGTGTTCTTTTAAAATCTTTTCAAATTTTCGACACCAAGGCATTAAAAAAAATCAATTTGGTACCAATTTTGGGCGTTATGAGGGTGCTAATCCTTCCTCAAGCGTAACTGACTCCTGAACTTGTTTTCTCAAATTTCGCAGACCAAAATTATTTTTAAGATGGGCCGATCACACCTTAATAAAGGATCGGTGGCGACTCCAGTTTTATTTTTAAAATCGACAACTAAAATTTTTGTTTTCAAAAACGGTTTCGACATTCTTAATAAATTATTTTTACACATTGATGAAATTTTCTATTTGCATAAAACAAATTAGATTGTTAAACGTGTATATATATTAAATTGCATTGGAACATTGCAAAATTTGTGTAAGATATTGGTCTTGCATTTGATTGATTCCATTTATTTTTCACTTTAGGTGGTTGCAATTAGATTATAATGTTCTAATTCCATTTGTACTAGTAATTGGACCCACACCCATCTTTGAAATTGTCCAAACTTTTTATTGGACTAAGGGTTAAATTAAATGATATTAGAAAATGTCTAAGACAATCATTAGTAATTAAATTAGGGTAAGTTTTTGTTTTGATCACTTAACTAAAAAAATTACAATTTGGTCGCTGAACTATTCAAAAGTTTTTATATAAGTCACTGAGTTATTGTTATTTTATAAAAAAAAGTTCCGCCAATGAACTCCAAGCAACGATTTGACAACAAGTGTGGTGGATCAATATTTATTGGCGAGTAGAAGAATATACTTTAGTTCTAAGTTGATCTAATAGTCAGTGCCTAAGATTGGAGAAAAAAGTTGTTTGAATTTTACTTCGTAGATTTGTGACATTTAAAATTGTTTAATAAAAAAAACAAAATTGTAGAAAAGAAGGGTTAAGAGAACTTTCGATTAGTGCAAGTAATACGAATAAAGAAAGTCATATAGCATAAATTTTAACAGTCTAATGACTTAAATGAAAACTTTGAATAATTCAATGACCAGATTGTGACTTTTTTAGTTAAGTGACCAAAATAAAAATTTAGACGGAATTTTGTGACTAATGGTGTAGTTTACCTTAAAAGAAACTTCAATACAATCGATAAGTTCGGGTCGGCTGACAATTGTACGATGCTTTCAAATGTGTCTTTGTTCAACCGATCATCTCCGATGTACATCATAAAATCCAGTAATTCACCCCGCTTTTCATGTTTGATATAAGGTTTTCCACAACTATGTCTTTGATCATTCTCAAAGAGACCATGAAGATCCTTAGCATGGCATAAACTGTGATCGAGGTCGACGTCTCGATGGTGCTAGACGATTGCGGCTTCTTTATTCTCCATCGACAGCCATTTGTAATCTTCATGTAAAGTTGAATTATAGGTTCAACAACATCAACTCAAGTCCACTTACTCAATGGCTCCCAATCTCAATCGCTCACAACGAAAAGAATGTTTTCCGTGTCATCGCATTGTCGATTCAACACCGAAATAACTTCATCAGGCTTCATAATGCCATCACAATTCAAAAGCAACAAGTTCTAATGTTAAACCAAATCCAATTCTCCAATGGAGAATACCTCATTGTGACAATGATGTACGCAACATTATGAGTGCTAATGTATTTATAATGTTCCATGAACTGACTTGAATTGCCCTATTAAGAGACCGCAAGTAGGTCCGTTTTTAATATTTTTGGAGCCCTAAGCAAAATAATAAAACGGGATTTTAAGTTTTTTAAAAGTTAGAAAAGAATCTTTTAATTCCTATATAAGTTGGTAAAAATTTTTTGGACCCCTTAAAAGCTAAAAAGAAATTTTTAGGCCCTTAAAAGTTGGTAAAATTTTTTTCTTGACCTTTAAAAGTTTTAAAAAATTATTTTTTCGAACCACTTAACAACTGAAAAATAATATTTTGAATCCCTTTTAGCCTTATAATTTACCCTGTCAGCAAGCAGAGGCAAAGATAACATGATTCATTGGATTCAAATTCTCATCAACTCCCAATGCCTTGTCCAAAACAGGGCAGCTCTACTTCATTGTGACAGCTCTCACATTATCGGTCAATATTGAACATATGGCATGTTTTGATTGATTGTGTTTTTCTTAACATTATTAATTTTTTCGATAAAATATAATAGGATAATAATTTAAATATTAAACTAAAAAAATAAAATATAATTTCAAGAGAAAAACTAAGTGCAATTCGTACAATAAATAGGGAAAATGATCAAAAAAAGCTCTCTTTTTTCAAAAATTACCGAAATGGACCAATTATTTAATTATTTACTGGAATGGTCCATTTTTCGCGAAATCGCGTTCACGTCAGCGCGATGTCAGGGTACGCGCCAGGAAATCGCGTTCACGTCAACGCGATTTGCTTATGTGGACACAAATCGCGCCCTCTAGGACGCGATTTCCTGGCATGTACCCTGACATCGCGCTGACGTGGACGCGATTTCACGAAAAATAGACCATTCTAATAAATAATTAAATAATTAGCCCATTTCAATAATTTTTGAAAAAAAACTTTTTTTTGGTCATTTGCCCCAATAAATAATATCATATGAGAAATTGGAAAAGTTGAAAAGATATTTATATATATGACAAGTGATTTGGACGGTTCTGATTGGATGAGTCTTCATCGTTATCTACTAAGATCTAGAACGTGGGATTAAATTCCGCTGTAACCGACTATTATACAGTGTCGTGCCGCGTATATTTTTGAAAAGCAGCACCGCCGGCCGGTTAGTTTTATTTTAATTAATACTATTTCCATTTTTTATTTTGATGTTATAAAAACAAAAACATTTATTTAATTATCCTGAGTTTGTTAATTTTCCCGACTTGACCTTTGTTTTGTATTTTTTAGATATTATTTAATAGTCTTTTTCACAAATGTATTTTTATGAAAAATAAAACTTTTAAGTTATTTTAATTTTCATTTATTTTTATATCATAAAAGTTCAATTTAAATAATGGATAAAAATTTAAACACTTTGGTTCAAATTAATTCTCGATTTTTCTTAATATAAAACCTACAATATCGCATACCCTTATTGTGTGGTCCTATCTTATTTTGATATTTTAAATATCTTTCATGATGTTCCCATTTTAATGAATGGCAGATAAGATTATCAATACTTGAGAAGAGTGAAGTGTCCGCAGGCATTAATCATTCAAAGACATATGGTGCAATAGATGATTTCCAGTTACTACATTCACTTTTCACAAAGAAATTATCATAATCCCTCCCCTAAAGTGATGTGTCATTAAATATGTGAAATGAATAGCATGCTAAACCGTCAAGTACGACCTGAAGAAGTGAAAACACACACATGGAATCCCCCTCTAGCAGCACAATCACCCTTCACCTATGGTGGTACAAAAGGATCTAAGCTATGTAGATACCAAAAGGTGGCGTTGAGGAAGATAGTAGAACAATTCAATCTATTTGAACGGAGAGTAGTACCACTTGAGGTGGTAGGAGGAGATGAGGAAGGGAGGGATTTTGAGTTGGAGCTGCACATGCCCCTCCTTAGGGTATGGAAGGTATTTTTATGAGTTTGACCTATTTAGACCATGTGTCACCTCTTGATAAGCTTGTTAGTAAGTGATGGTTATTTTGTCAAGATTTGATTTCTCAAGTCCCGACGAAACAATGCTTGTGGCCAAAGAGGTGTAGCCGGGGAAACTAATTAGGCGGAGCCATCATCCTAGAATTTGCTAAGACAATTCTAGCTGTGTTGATACCAAAAGGTGACATGGAGGAACATGTGGTGGATATTGAGGACAATTCATCCTGTTTGGGCGGATAGCCGTACCACTTGGGGTCATAGTACGATGGGACTTTGAGTTGGAGCTGATGAGCAAGTCTCCTCTTTGGGAGTGAAGAATATGTTTTTATGGGTGAACACCTCTTGATAGAGCCTACTAGTCACTTTCATGGTACCTTCGTTAGGTCAGTAGTGTAGAACATGCTCGTAACAAGTAATAGTTGTCTTGTCAAAAGTGGTTTGATTTATCATGTCCTAACAAAACAATGTTTGTGTCCCGAAGAGAGGAAGAAGGGGGAACTAGAGGGGTGTAGCCACCATCCCATTGTAACAAGCTCATTTCAAGCTTGTTTCACCAGAAAAAAATCTCATGATATGCTTATGATGTCAATTGGACCATTATAGGCTAGCATATTTGTTTTTCATCTCATTTGAGTAATAATCGACACTAAGGAAATGGACACATCAAAGTAATATTTATGATGGAATTAATTATGAATGTCGCTGCATCATAGAAAAACAATGAAACACAAAGAGAGAGGCATTAACTAACATTTTCTTCTGTGCATATTTATGTAACAGAGATTCATCATGAGCTTCTATATGTATCAGATGCATGCATTTTATTATTTGATTAATATATGCTCTCAATCCTAATACTCTTCATACATTTAAAATAAAAAAAATGAGTAACTCTAATTCATGTGCATGATAATTAGGGACAGTAAAGATTCATTCTCACATATAATTACACAAAAGCTACCAATATAATATCATATTTAAGTTTTTTATGATTCTCCTACTGGAATATTTTATTTCGAGTTAAGAGAATAAAGTCAATTTTCTAAACAGTAAATTGATCCAGGGATTTCTTAGGTAGTTTCACCATTTATAATCACACAAAGGCTACCAAGATAAAATCTTCAAGAGAAAATGATTGTAAATGAAATCAATAACATAAACACAATTCCTTCAAATTTTGATAATCACAACAAAAAACAAAATGCCAAAATTAAAAAAAATTAATGAAACTTCAAAAAAATAACAATTATAATCAATTTCCTCATTATAATAATAAAAAATTCAAATAAAGGTATCAGCAATCTTCATCATATTCATGAGGAAAAATAAATAAAATAAAAGGCAATTCAATTATTAAAAGAGCAATACAAACTGTGAATCAAAATTGCAGGAATTCTTCATAACGATTATTAAGAAAAAGGGAGCTGTACAATTTTATAATACAAAAAAGAGGGACTAAATTTGCAATAAACTTACAAATCAAACAAGCCCTGAAACTCTGCTCTCCTCGAACAACAAGGACCGGAATTGCAATTATCTTCATTTTCAAATCGAACCCTCGTTCTACAAATTGGGCAAGCAGCAACTTTGATTAACCAACCATCCAAACACTTCCTATGGAACAAATGGCCACACCCAACGAGGCTTCTACACCATTGACCTTGCCTGAACCCATCTAAGCAAATCACACAAGAATCCGAATCCGACCCGACGGATTCCGTTTCGTGAGAGAATCTGAATTGGGGAAGCTTTTTGAGCTGTTTCGAGGAAAACCCAGAGGAGGGATGGAGATGGTGACGACGGTGGCGGTGACGGCGGTGGCGGAGGAGAAGAGGGAGGAGGAGGAGGAAAGAAGCTAAAGGTAAAATGAGGAAGAAGAAAGAGATGAGAAGCATCATAATTATGGCTTTTAAGATCAAAGACAGGAACTTTTCCTTCGATTTCGACGGCGTCGACGTTGAACCACCGGTTGGGGAGGATTGTGGAGGTAGCGGCGGCGGCGGCGGCGGCATGGTGGGGTTTTTTTTTTCTTTTTCTGGGGATTTTGAGATTGAAATGGTAAATGTGAAAACTGAGAAATTATTGGAAATAAAAGAAACGAACTTTAAATATAAATTTTAAAGGGGCTAAAGATATGGTCAAACATTATTTTTTAAAATTTATTTATTTATTAATTTATTAATGAAAACAAAAAAAATATTTATTTATTTTGCGCTCATTGTTTTAGGAAATTAGAATTATAATTTTATTTATTTATTTATAACTGTTTTTTGGTTTTTTCCTTCTATTTTTTTCCTATGGGCTTTTTACTTGATAAGTGTTGAAAAGTGTGCCTTTTCTAGGATAGAGATGAATATTTTTTTAGGCATTATACTTAATAATTTTTTGTATAATAATAAATTTAGTCTTTAATGCTTACTTCTTTGATCAATTTGGTCCTTACTCTCTCTCTTTTTTATTAGTTTGGTCTTTAACCTTCAAATTTTAGTCAAATTGCTTCTTATAATATGGAAAAGTTTATTGATTCCTAAAAAATTTAATAACACTAGCGCGACAATTCGAGTGACAGTTTACATGTACTTCATAAAAAGTAAAAAAAAATCTTTAAAAATGTGACAAAATTCAAAACATTCATAAAACTTCTTCAAATGCTATCCATGTTAGCAATGAAGTACAAGTAAACCGCTACGTAGTTTACCATGTCAGTGCCATTAAAATATTAACAGTTCAATCAATTTTTTAGTAAAAAAATAAAGCAATTTGACTAAAAATTTAAGGTTGAGGACCAAAGCGATCAAAAAAAAAAAGAATCAAGGTCAAAGTGACAGAATGAGTAAACATTAAGGGCTATATTTATTATTATGCCTAATTTTTACAACTTTCAATATTCGGTAACTACATTCAAGGGCGAAGCTAGAAATTTTTTTGGAGAGGCTGAAATTAAATTAATTTTTTTTATGAGAGCCAAAATGTAAATCTTATAGTTGTAAGCTTAAAACTTTATAATTTTCAGAAAGGGTCAAAATATAATTTTACTATGTATTAACTTATAACTCTTTAGATTTTAGAAGGGTTAAAACACAAATTTTCTATTTTGGGAGCTAAGGCTCTAGTGGGTATACTTTAAATATTCTTTTTGGAAAAATGAAGGTATCATCCATGTCGGTTTTAATTTATTTTTGGATTCATGGTTTATGGAGATAAATCATTTTGGTATTTATAGCGTTGTCTCTTCTACTCTTTCCTTGAAATTCCAACATAATTTGCCACTATACCCAATATTTATGGTTAAAATATACCATAAGTCTCTATACTTTTATTTCTAGTAATTTAGTCCCTTCACTTTTTAAATTTTAAAATTTAGGTGCCAACTGCTAACGTTATTAAAATTATTTTATTAAATTCAACTTCATTACAACATTTATCTTTTAGTTACATAACTACAAAGTGCGTATTTTTTAGTTTAAAATGTCACACCAACAAATTTAATAAAAAGAAATTAATTGGGTTGACAATTGGACCTAAATTTAAAATCTGAAAAGTAAAAGAACTGAATTCTCAAAAATAAAAATATATGGACTAAATTTTAAATTTATAAAGAGTATTATGAGGGTATATTTTAAATATAAAAGATAAGAAAAGGACGTCTTTTCTTACTTTTTCTCCCATCATACTTGATGAGCATATTCTTCACTATTGATGGTAAAGATTCCATTTGCTTTGGATGGAATCAAGAAGTTTGCAACTCCATTGAAAGTGACATATTTTTGGTTAATTTTTATAAATGGTCCTTACACTATTCATTTTTGTAAATTTAGTCTCTTTATTATAAGTTGGTCATTTCTAATGCTTTAGGTTACGAAATGTGTATTTTCAACTCTAAGAAAAAAAATTTCATTAATTTTATCAAATAAATTTACGTGATTTTCTTTAAATATGTAATGATGTGGTATATACATCGTAACAATTTTTGCACATTAAAAAAAAAGACAAAAAAGAATAAAAATGCATAATATTTATCTAATTCGTTCATTTTTAGTCCTTAAATTTCACTCTTCACTTAAAAATTAGTCATTAAATTCATTAAGTAGAAATAAGATGGCCTTTTTCATGAGTATTATGTGCAATTATCAAACTGATATGACATTACACATGTGATAATATGTCTACCGCATAATATTTTGAAAATATCATAATTTAACATATAGTATCTGGGTCAAAATTGAAATTTAGAATTTCAAAAAATTATGCAACTTATGCCAAAATATAACTAAAAAAATTACATGTCATTAATGCCAACAAATTCGTCGACCAAGTTCAGGATATTAGTTAATGTCACATCAGCAGTTTCACGTCCACGTCAGCATTTTTAATGGTAGAAAAGTAACACCGCTATCAGTTTGGAGTAGAATTTGTAAATCAATGTGGTAAGAGCATTCAATTTTTCAAAATTTTAGTAGATGGACTAAGTTTAAATTTTGGAACAACTACTGTGCCGGGCAACAAAATTAGACCAATTTATTTGACATGCCGGGTTATTTGGCACGCAGTATTCATGCACCGTTTCAATATTTCATTTTCACATCGTTTACAATACAACTAGCAGTATTCAAAACCACCCGGAAACTATAGGACTTATCCTAAGATAAGTGACGGATATTTTCGGGATTTAATTAAATTTTAAAAAAATTTGAGGGTTTTAATTAAAATTTTAACTGTTTTCAAGGGTGAAGCCAAACAGTTTTTATGGGGATTGAAATTAAGTTGTATGTTTTTAAAAGAGTTAAATTGCAATTTTATCATTTTAATATTTTGTATCTTTATAATTATTAAAGGATTAAATCAAAGTTTATCATTTTTGGGTGTTAAAGTGTGATTTTACCATATATTAAATTAAAATTTTATAAATTATAATGGGTCAAAATTTAAATTTCCCATTTTAGGGGGTCGGGGCCCTGCTAGCCCCCTAGCATTGCCCTGACTATTTTGAAGGGTCTAATTAAACTTTCCAAAAGTTTTGGAGACTTCATACGAATTTCCAAAACTTTTTGTGGGGCCTTATTCAAATTTTCAAAAGTTTTGAAAGACGTAATGAAATTTTCTAAAAATCACAGGGGCGTAATTAAATATTTAAAAAAAATTGGGGCTTTAATTAATTCTTTTTTAAAAAAAAGCTTCTTTAAGATTTTTTTTCTAAATATTTAGATGGTCTAATTAAAATTTTCAAAAATTCTGGAGACTAAATAAGAATTTCCCAAAATTTTGGTTGTGTCCAAATTCAAATTTTCAAAAGTTTTGAGGAGCGTAATGGAAATTTCTAAAAACTATGAAAGGCTTAGTTAAGGTTTAATGATAATTTTCTAATTACATTTAAGAGTATGATTTGAAATAGAGTTAA
The DNA here is from genome assembly GCF_007990345.1 of Gossypium hirsutum. Classification (NCBI taxonomy): domain Eukaryota; kingdom Viridiplantae; phylum Streptophyta; class Magnoliopsida; order Malvales; family Malvaceae; genus Gossypium; species Gossypium hirsutum. The sequence goes on from NC_053444.1 coordinate 67,854,514, forward strand.
TAATTTTAAAACAAGTGGTTGAGTGCAATTGTAAGACATATTGTACTTCTAAGAGAAAAATGTAGGTTCGAAGTTTGAAAACAACATTGTTGAGAAGGGTAACCATGAATCTCAAATATAAATTGTAAAATAGATATGCATAATACTAAAAATAATAATTAAAACATGAAAAAAAGATATTATATATTTAAATATATAAATGTATTAAAATTTAGACAGGATATATATTAATTTTAATGCAACATATGCCTTTAGCACGTATGCATTCGATTCAGCAGGTATAGGACAAGCACATCAAACATAAATTACTGTTTTTTTTTTAAATTTTAAAACATAATATTTTACCGATTAAGTTTTAACTCGATTGATATAGATATTAGTGTCAATATAGGAAGATATGAATTTAAGTATACTGAAGCGTATTGTCTTCTTATTTATAGGTTAGACAAAAACTATAAATAATTTTAGATATTATATTACATGATCAAAAATTTATAATGAAAATCTTAAAAATAATTTTTATTTGTGTATTAAAATATATTTCTTAGTCTTATCCTTAATGGAATTTAAAAACTTATCAGCTTTAAGGTGGGTGTGAATTTAATATGACATTGACATTCAAATGATGTATAATAAGATATTTTCTTATATTTCGTCGAAAACGTATTTTGTAAGATGCGTTTTTATTTTATTTTTTAAATTAGTCTATTTCTTAAAATCTTAATTATTTTCTAAAAACATTGTTAATTTGCTTTAAAGAGACAGGCAAGGGCCTTGGTCCCCCTTGACTCGATGGGAAAAATCATTTTGTGGCCTCTTTCCAAAATTAAAAGATTCAATTTAGTTATTTTTAATTTTTAATTAAATGATAAAATTATAATTTTAGTCCTTTTGAAAAGTTAATAATTTAATTTAAACTTTTTTAATACAAAATTTTTAGTTTTTGCCCCCTCAAATTTATAACCTTATCTCGCCCCCCTAAACAAAATTTTTAGCTTCACCCCTGGGCTCAACTATGAGCATTAAATTTTACTTAAGCTCACTCGTATTTGTAAATAATTAATTCTAACCCGTTTTAGAATAACTTATTCTAATTTTTAATTTTATTACAACATTTACTAATGTGATATAAGATATACTTAGAAAATTGGCCGAATTAGCCCGTGCTCTGACTTTAAATGTTAGAGTCCAAACTTTGCTTATATTTTAATCAGATTTATTTCTCCTCAAATTCATTTTCCGAACATAATATTTTTGTCTAAGACATCTTAAATATATAAAGATGAAATTTTGGGCAGAATAAATCTGATTTCAAACACCTATAAAAAAATAGGCATAATGACTTATTTAGCCCTTTAACTTTATAAAAAAGTTATTTTAGCGATTCATTGAATTTTTTGCCTCTTTTAATCTATGAACTTGCATTGTTTATCAAATCAGTTAATATTTGTTAACGTTGCTAATGTGGCAGTCCACATGAATGTCATATTTAAATTAAAAAATATTTGAAAAAATTATAATTTTTATACTTTTAAAATAGTTTTAAAAAATAATTTTTATAATTGTTTTAAAATTTAAAATTTAAAACAATTAATTAATTGTTGATATGGAATTCATATGGCAATGCACGTGCATGTCAAGTTAACAAAGTTAACAAGTGTTTAATTTTTCATCAATTTTGGAGTGATTTGACAAATAATGTAAGTTTAATTGTTAAAAAAAAGCTAAAATAATTTTTTATATAAAGTTGAAGGGCCAAATAAATCATTATCCCAATATTTATTTATTTATTTATTGTCTTAATATACATACAAAATCGTCAATGTAAAGATTCAAACACCTTTACCAAAGGACAAATGACTAAACATCTGTTTGTATAAGACTCAAACACGTCTATCAAACGACAAATGAGGTTCTCTTAGTGATGACAAAAAGGAAAAACTTGGAACCCACGGGTTTCGACTCGACCCAACGTGATAAGGTTGATTTCTTTTAAAAAAGTTTGGAGGTGGGGTTAATTTTTCAATTAGTCAAGTTGAGATGAAATTAAGATCGAGTTTAGAAAAAAGTTAATTTATCCCGAGATAATTATCAAAATATTTTAATATTTAATCTAGCATAACTATATTTTCAATGTGCACTGCGACAAGAATAAAGAGAAAATAACACAGGTTTTGATTTTCTTATATTTGTGAACCTTATCTCAATATATAATTAATTTATTTTTAAAATTTAATAAATTAAGTGATTTAAGTCTTATCATAATCCGAAATAGCAGCCTTACTCTTGTACTAGAAACTAAGTTTTCTTCTTAAAAATTTAGTTGTAAATCAAGCAATACTCTCAACGCACTATCAATTACAAGTTTCTCGATGGACAGATAAGTGTTAAAAACTATCAATACAAAACATATACAAATCTTTCTGAAATATAAACCATCAAAATTTATTACCGTACTAGATTAATTGCAATTAATTCTCTAATTAAAAATTAGCTAATCAAGCATATAGAATATCCTAATATAACCCATTATACTCGGACAATATTGGGAGAACCTTTAATGTAGGCTCGAGATACATTGAGTCAAATGAATCGATATTTGAACAGTCATATTTGAAATTATATGTATATTATTATATACTTAAAATTCTACATTGTAAAGCTTTGATTGTCTAGGTGATTTAAATGCAGCTATATTGACGCATTTTGTTGAAGAAGAAAGAATCACTAGAGGTGATCATGTGCGGGCTGGGTCCAAAAAAATTTCGGCCCGTATCCTAGGTTCGGCCCGAAATATGAGCCTGAAATTTTGTCTAGGCCTGGCCTGAGAAAAAATCCTAAGCTCGAGTTCGGCCCTGCCCGGCCCGACCTATTTTTTTAATAAACACTAAAAATTTATTTAGAAAAGTATTTTAAAATATTTTAAAATTTAAAAAAATAAAAAAGATATATTTATTATATTCGGGTTGGGCCGGGCCGGGCCCGGGCAAAAAAAGTGGTGCCCGAAGCCTGGCCCGTTTTCTAAACAGGCTCATTTTTTTGCCCAAACTCATATTTCGGGCCTATATTTTTACCCGAACCCTCCCATATTTCGGGCGAGCTGTCGGGCCGGGCCGAGTCGGGCCATGATCACATCTAAGAATCACATATATCATTATCACTTTGTATTATTTTTATTTCGTAATTAATTTATAGAAAAAGTAGTTAAATTTTATTTTTGGTAAAAGGCTTCTTCTCAATTATGATATCGAGTAAATTGATCTCTCTAAAAGAATTGGAATAATTTTAATTTTTCTAAAATTTTTTATAATTAAAGCAAAAAACAGAAACCAAATTGATTAAAATTGTAAAGATTAAGCGCTTAAATTTATAATTGTAATTAATTTTTAAAAATAGAAAATGAGCCGATTAAAAAGTGGATAGACCAATTTAACTTAAAAGATTATACAAATGTTGTAAAAAAAGGTGTTTATTGGAGTGAGCCCAAAAATTAATTCTCCACATTCGATAGACCCATTAAGGGGTAGATGTTGGCTATGGGTTTTAAAGCTACTCAATACTCAAGGCAATAATTGAACTCTTGACCACTAGTTAAGGTAGGAGAGACCTTTGTCATCTCACCTAACTCCCGTGATTATGTCATGTATTTTTAAATTAGGCTAAAAATTAACGAAAACAAAGGAAGGATAAACTTTCTAGTTTCTTATAAAGATATAAACTATTAAAGTAATAAAATTATATTTTTAACTTTCATAAAAATTATCAAAATAATTTTCTTCTTAAAAAATATTACGTAAAATCCTGTTATTTGTTGGGTGTGAAATTAAAGTTTTAAACCAATGTAGTACCAGCCATGTGGCCCTACACTTAACAATAATCAAACTAGTTGTCCCTTCCTAATTATTCTATCTTCTAGTACCCTTTTTTCATTGACATTGAAAATTTTAATTAAAACTTTGGATTGCTTAATTTTGAAAATTCCTTGGGATGCTTAACTTGATCATATCTTCAAATTTTTTAAATAAAAAAATATAAATTTAAACAGATATTAAGATTCATATTCAAATCGAACTAGACTTAAACAATTTATATTACTCGGTCTGAACTTGACCCACGAACATTTCTATGTAGATATGAGGTTATATATATTATTTTAAAAACTATAATCTTTCATTCCATGTTGTGTTTATATTTGAAGGCTTGACAATTATTCCTTATCTTTTTTTCTTTATTTTTCATTTTAAATGCATGTGAAAGCTCTTTTTCTTAAGTAATTTTTTTAGAAAATTAAGATAATTCTTTTTGAGAAGTCTATATTCACAAGTTTGTGAAAAGCATGCTTTACTTTATCTATTTTTATATGCCATTGGATGCCTTGCTTGGGGAGAAATTTGGGGTTTAATTAAGTTATCCATTAAAAAAATTTGGTTGAGGGGTTTTTTTCTATAAATTTTTTTGTATGCCCTAACCTTTTGACATTTTAGTTTTGTATATTAGAGCTAATATTTGACAAAAGGAGTAAAATAAGAAAAAGAAAACATCAAATGGGACCAAAAAATTGTTAATTATGATTTGTTCATGATCCGGTTGTTTGGGTTACAACTTTAGTCCATCAATCTAAATAATTTTTTTTTGTTATTTAAAAAGTAATAAAATAATTTTATATTAACAATGGTATATTTTTATAATCAAATCTTAAATAAAAATATAATTTAAAATTACTTTAGTGAGTTAGATTGACCGGAAGTTAAATTTTTTTTACTTAAAACCTAATACAGATAAAGTAAGCTATCCGCCAATTAAGTCATAACTCGACTGGCTGAACATTATTGTCAATGCGGGAGTATTGTGGGTTTGAATGAGTTGAAGCGCATTATCCTCCTATTTATGGGTTGGAAATGGGCTATGGATAGTTTTAGATATTGTATTAAAAAAATCAGAATCTGGATTATTAAAAAAAAAAACCAAACTCATGCAGAGTTTAATTCATTTAAAAATATTGTTTCTCACTCATTAAGTCTTAATTAGGTTATCTCTAAATTACTCGTTTGAAACTTTAAAAGGTTTCTAGAAAAAGTTGATGGATTTTATTTGGTTCAACAACTCGTATTCTTTTGTTTACTCTTATTTATCTAACACATAATTTAGTAGTTAGATTTGGTGTTTGTATATTTTTTTATATGTTATAATTATATTTAAATTATTATATATTTATATAATATTTGATATTGTTAAGGGGAGGTATAGTTTGTTCTGGGAGAAGTATTGAAGTGTCGTTTGTCGGGAGTTAATATACTTCTCAATGGTAGAAGTATTGTGTTTGGAGTGTCTGTGCTCGATTTTATCCCTAGATTTTGACTCTCTACTCTAGGGATAGCCGTTGATGGATTCACATAGTGGGAGACCTCTCCCACCAAGAAAATATGAAAATTTGGTCTTGGTGGGGTTCGAACCCATGCCTTTATATGTAGAGATGGCAATGGAGCGGAGTGAAGGAGAATATTGCTAAATCCACTTTTGTTCCACAATTGGTATGTTTTACTCCACCACCCGTCCCACTCCACTATGGACATATAATATTGAAAATCACTACCACCTCTATGGATATTGGATGCATCCATCCTCATCCCACCGTAGATCACTTTATTTTAATTTTTGCTACTTATTTTTAATATTTTTAAAACCAAGTAAACATTTAAACATGAACTATATGATTTTTTTTTCTATATTACGTTATTACATTTTTACCCTTATAATAGTTTATATATACAAAGATAAAACTATAATTTTATATAGTGGAGCGGGTCAGGGTGGGACAAACAATTACAATAATCGCTCCATACCCACTATCAAAAAGAAAAAATCCACCTCATCCCACCTCCCACCCATTTTTCAAACAAAAATCCGCTCCATTTGGAGCAGATCGATTTGGAATCTATTGGGCAGTTCGAGTTTTGTCATTCTACTTATATGGCATTAGTGGCTAAGAATGATACCATCTCAACTAATTGCGAGGCGCTCCCACTTCGGAAACTCGTCGAGGGCTCTTCACGAAATCAAGAGACAAAACCCGAAGATAAAATCGAACACAAACACCTTGAACACAATACCTCTATCATTGTGGGGGTTCGTCAACTCTTAACAAACGACATTTTAAAAACTTATCCCAAAATAAGGCCAACCTCCCCTCAACAAATATATACTAATTTATATTAATAAATTTTAATATGTTGTCGTATTATTTTATAAATTTGGATTAACAACAAATTTTTTTATTTAAATATAATAATAAAATATATTTTAATAATCTAATAATTTTCTAGCAATTTCTACCTTTAGAGCAAAAATGACAGATATTTTGATACTGTGACCCAACTTTCATGGCTAAGAATTGCAAAGGAGCACAGCATGCGTATTTTAATATAGTTGTCTTTGTCTCATTTCAAAGAAAACCTCGTTTTGCATGCTCATATATATACATATATTATTCACACATCTTTCCTCATTAAATTAGAGTATAGTTTCAACATTTAGGGTCAGAAGTGAATCTAGAAGGAGCAGGCAGGCCAGGGGGTTAGCACCTAAAGTGTAAAAAAAAATTAAATTTTAATTCTATTTCTTAAAAAAAACAATTAATTTCGTCCCTGAGTAATTACAATGCTAATTGAGCATTAGTTCGATTGGCATTAGCATTGTTGCTAGTGTAGGAAATCGTGGGTTTGAGTGCGCTGAAACACATTATCTTTCATATTTTAGTCCCTCTGTGAATTGGAATGTAATTAACGTAATCTCCAATTATATTTAATTCGAGACGCCACATATATAATTGCAACAATTATACCCAAAAGCCTAAAATGGAATTTCCATTTCCATCTTGAACGTTTAAATTTTTAAAAAATTTATATTAGTAAATATAAAATTACACTTTGAACCCTTAATCCTTTAAAAATTATATTTTTACTATAATAAAAATTATAATTTAATTTTGGATCCACCCCGGGAACTATATTTAAGTAAGTTTATACTTTAGGAGTTGGTGAATTAAAAGCAGGAAAAAAAAAGAAAATTGAATATAAAGTATAATATAATTCAAAAAATGTAGTAAAAATATTTCTTGCTTTCTCTTCTTTTTGTAGTGCACGAAATCCAGAAATATGATTTCATTTCATAGTGGAGACTTCTTTTCTCCTAAAAATTGGTGTTTTTGTTTCCATCATTTACTTCACTTTTTAGACAGCATGCCAAAAAATACATCAAATAATGCCAAAATGTAATTTCTTCAATTTCTCTTCACCCCAAATAATTATGGATTTGTTTTTGTTTTCAAACATGTATGGTTTAATTATGATATCAGTCCCTTTACTATTATGAAATTAGGGATTTATTCTTTTTGATTTGGCATATTTTGATCCTTTGATTTTATCATGTCTAAATTGATAACCATTTTACTTAGTTAAATGTCACGTGACTAAAGTGCAGGGACTAAAACTGATAAAAAATAATAGGGACAAAAAAATAGTGACTAAATCCATAACTTATGAAGAGTACAAGACTAATAATAGAGCCTAACAGATTTAACTATAATCATTTTGACCTGGATTGTCAATAAAATATAAGGATTAAAATTGATCAGATTAAAATAAAGGGATTAAATCAGCAATTTATGCATAATACATAGGCCAATAGTAGAATTTGATCGTTATCTATTTAAATCTATTAATAACATAGTAAAAAATTTAAGAGAACACTCAAGAACACAAGAAAGTAATGGTTAAAGGCTTAAAGCCCATTGTTGGCACCCCAATGGGTTTAAACATTTATAACTTAACTTTGTAAAAGAAAAAAAAAATCCTTTGGAGCCATGGTTAAAACTTCTCTCTAGGCACGAAGCGAAAAGCTTATTTTTGGGGGTCAACATTAAATTATAAAATTTTAAAGGGGTCAAAGTATAATTTTATCTTCGTATATATTTGTTATTTTAAAATTTTAAAGAGATTAAATTGAAATTTTTTCATCTTTAAAAGGTCAAAATGTATTTTCACCATTAAATCAACTTATAATTTTAAAAAAAATTAAGAGACTAAAATAATAATTTACCATTTTGGGGCGGGGGTCAAAGTCTTGCCTACCTCTTGGCCTTCGACACCCGAATGAAACGATTTCAAATATTGTCATTCCCCTTTCCCCTGCGCCCAATATTGTAATGATAAAAAGTAGGTGGATTTTTTCCTACATTTTAGCATAGTAAAGAGACTAAAACAATAATTAAACCAAAAAATATTGATTAACTCTACACTATTTAACCACTATTTGGTAGACTTATTATTATTGCTACCAAATTTTTTTAAAATTCTCCTTCTAGTCTTCTACCACCACCTTTTTATTTCTACCCTTTAAAAACCACATATTAAACTCTCTTTTTCTCTCCCCCTTTTTGGAACACAATGGAACCAATTTTCCATGAAACCAAGCAAAGAATGTTGGTCCAATATCTTTCTCCATTAGAGCAACCACCACCTTACTTTCCTCCCCAATCACCACCGCCATTACAGCCACCACCACAAAGCTTACAGTCCAATGGTTCAAATTTCAAAAACAAGGTCAGTCCAAGTTTATTGCTTATAATCATAATCCTAGCTATCATCTTCTTTGTTTCTGGTTTGGTTCATCTCTTAATTAGATTCCTTTTAAGACCTTCAAATAGAGAACCCGGTGATTCAGACCATGTGACAGCCCTTCAAGGACAGTTGCAACAACTGTTCCATCTCCATGATGCTGGTGTCGACCAATCATTAATAGATAATCTCCCTGTTTTTCATTACAAATCCATCATAGGCTTGAAACACAACCCATTTGATTGTGCTGTTTGTTTGTGTGGATTTGAGGTTGAAGATAAGCTTAGATTGTTACCAATTTGTAGCCATGCTTTCCATATGGAGTGTATTGATACTTGGCTTTTGTCTCATTCTACTTGCCCTTTATGTAGAGCTAGTTTAATAATTGATAGCTGTTCATCACCACCCCCACCACCGCCGCTGCCACCACCACCCATTGTTGATGATGTGGAAGCCAACCCCACTTTAATGGTGGATGAAAACATTGTGCCTGTTAAGCTAGGGAAGTTTAGAAATGTTGATAATGGCATTGAAGGTTGTAGTGGTATCAACAGTAATGTTGATTCAAGGAGGTGTTTTTCAATGGGGTCATTTGAATATGTAATGGATGAAAATTCATTCTTACAAGTACCAATAAGGACACCATTGAAGAAACCACCGAGAAAAAAGCTTTGTTTGCCATTAACACCTGGTCACCACCTTGCAATGTCTGAATGTGATTGTGAATCAAGAAGAGGGTTCAATGGTTTTGAAACTACGACCACCACCATTGATGATAATGGCAGCAAGTCTATTAGGAGAAGCAACAAAAAAAGCTTTTCAATATCGAAAATTTGGCTTCGAGGGAAGAAAGGGAGGCAAATGGATTCATCTAGGAGGGCCTTTTCGTTTAGGTTGAAGGTGAAGAACGGTGGCGGTGGGGATGATGTGTTTGAGATGGGTTCTTCAAGGTGGGGAAATGGAGGAGGGAGTGAAGAATTAGGGCTTGATGAAGAAAACCAGAGGTGCCATAGCTTAGATGATCATTCACAAGGTAAAACACCATCTTTTGCAAGGAGAACTATGCTTTGGTTAGGTGGGAGACAAAACAAGGTTGTTCATTCGTCCTTTAGCCCAAACATGTAAGGAAAAAATTGTGTTGCTTACAATGTGTTTGAAAATTGATAATAATTAAATTTGAAGATAATTAATGCGAGCTATATGTACGGGTAAATATTGTAATTAGTGAATTGTAATGAAATGAGCGTATTTAGACACCCTTCATTATTACATGAGAATGTAAGAATCGATTGGAATTACAAAGGATAATGATAAATTTAGTTTTTAATGATGCCTCTTTTTGTTATTTTGATTTTATTTCTTTTTTTAACAATATTAATGTGATAATTTATGTGACAATTCACATACTTTATACCAGTTCAAAAAAATATTTAAAAATCAATAAATTTCAAAAAAATATATGCAAACTGTTGCCCAAATTATTATATTTAAAAAAAAGGGACTAATATAATTTTCCTTTCCAAACAAAGTAATTTGATTAATTTTTAATGATTGAGGGAAAAAATTATATAGGAAAAAAAAGAATTAAGGTTAAAGTAACAAAATTAATTAGAAAATGAATTGATTATACTATATTAGCATTGTAATTAATGTAATTATTCTTTAATAATTATATTTTTACAATTATTGTATAGGGTACAAATACAAATCAATATTAACATTAAATTCAGATGTCAAACTTAAACAACTTCTTTTCCCTTCTTAATGTACCAAAATTATAAATTAGGAAAACACACTTTTGATTGCTTGTTTTGGAAGGCAAAATTGCATGATCATGTTGTAGGAAAAAGAAAGTAAAAAGTAATAATAAAAGATAAAAAAAGGGTTCTTTTTAATGATAATTTCTTCATTGTTTGTCTGCTTTCTTTTTGCCCGTTACAAGAGTCTAGAATAATTTTCGGGTCCCTTTGAAGGGGTGATGCAATTACTCGTGATTAGTGTAAAAGTGGTGGTGACAATGAGATTAGATACTATAACGTGAGACAAAAAGAAAACTAAACGCACCACACTAAAAATAAACGCTCATCCAAAAGGACCCAAACATCACAATCTTACAAAACAGAAATTATTACATTTGAAGAAAAGAACTTAACTTGGAACAAATTTGGTGTCCTTTTATGGATTTATTTTTTCCCCAATGAGTAGCTTTAGATTATGTATTTAATCATTTATGGTGCTAACAAATTAGATTTGGACATATGTTGTTGGATGTCTATTTTAGGTTAACCTCAAATAGAGGAAGTGATTATGAAGTATGGACATGGACACTTCTTCACAAGTGTTCTGTTGTCCACCATGTAATTTATATTATATTTAAAATAATATCAATCTAACATCAATTTAACTGAGAAATGATTAAAAAATATTGATTAAAAAAGTTGTTGAAATTCTTATAAAAGTCGTTACAATTGTATTTATAACTGCTTAAATTTAATAACTTATCATATTCGAAGTTGATAATTATTTGAACCAAAACAACCGAGTCATGCCATAACTTATATTATGAATGCACGTTGGCCGATATATAAAAGTTGGATTGATTCAGATCAAACAAATCAGGTTATCCCTTTCGTAGAGATTAACTTGAATGACTTGTAAATATATTCGGTAGTGAAACTAGAAATGAGTTGTAGTAGACTTGTCCCTCCCCTAATATGATAGAATTGCTTTGGAGGCCCTTTAAAACTTTTAAGAATACAAATTAGTATGGTGACAAATTTTCATTTTTGTCGTAAAAACATTTATAATTTATTGCTAACCACTCCAAAATAAATTTTTGACTTCATCCCTAAACATATCTCTAACTTGGATAGTTAATAGTAGTCTTGGTTTGTTGTCTACTTTGATGAGGGGATTGATACAGTAATTGATCTGTATATCACCAAGTCTAATAATTCTTATATATTTAAAAACTTGTACAGGTTAGATCAACAACGAGTCCAACTATTTTGCGTTCCTGTTCTTCAGTTGTTATATGCACTCGTTATTACAGTTTTATTTATCTTGCAAAAAAAAACTATTTTATAGATATAATTTTACATAATTTTTTATTTAAATAGTAAATGCATTATAATATAAATACATCTAATAAGAAAATGGTAAAATATATATCCAACATTCGAGAATATATAAAAACATGATCCCGACATAATTGGACAAGTATTATTATTACTTTTGCAATTTCTCCCAAATATGAAAACATCAATGAACAAAGCAAATCTTTGTTCAACATTCAATTTTAAAATTAATTTTTTTAATAATACTGACACTTTTTGTATGAGTTTGTAGGTCGTATTTGCATCAACCGAGGCGCTCTTTAAATTTTATGAACTTGATTGAGTTCTATTTAGAGTACGGGAGACAAAACTCTGAGTGGAGCAATACCTTTCATTTTCCTTAATAAGTAAATATTTCATTAGATTTATTAAAATGTAAAAAAAAATTAATAAATTTTTAACAAATTTTCAATTGAATTGAAATTCGATTAAAAATTTCACTTATACGAATAGATTATGAAAATGTAGGTTTTATATTCCCCAAAAAATTAAATGCTCTTATAATTTAGCAATTTAAGGTGGTTGTATAAAATCCAATTAAAATGAATTTGATCCAAATAATGCTCAGCAAGTCTTGTTCACCTTTTAGCCCAAGTAAAGCACAGTTCATGGGTTACAAATGTAATCTCAGCCCATCTCACTAAGCATTTGTCCAAGTCTTGCATGCTACCCTAATCCAATCTCCATCATTTGAAAGTTCAATTCAAATCAGTAAATAGTTGTATCATGTACATTTGCAATATGGAGGTTTCAGTTTGCTATTATGATTGATCTGATGAATTTAATTACTATTATTAGCAATTAGATCCACCTTAAAACTCAGATTAAATCATATTCATCAAACTGTATTTGACAAATTAAACACAAAAAAATTAACACTGTTTTCTTTAGGAATCACAATATATAACTTTTGTCAAATACATATATTAATTTAGACAAAAAAAACACAAATACCATATTAAAAAATGTGTTAAACTCGAGTCCCAAATGATATATTATTAAGAGTAACACTCTAATAGTGGATGTGCCATTTTGGTAAAAACCAAGACTTCTTAGTCTAACAACACGTGCAACCCAATCCAAGACCAGATTAGTTTTCTTTTAAACAAAAGAGAATAAATGTTTGGTGAAATAAAGGCATAAAAACGAAAATCATGTTCCACCATTGAAGTAATCAAGTTGCCAAGAGATCCCAGCTAATCCAAACACTTAGCCACACTAAGACAATAATGACTTCACTAGGATGGTATCACCTAATAAAAAGACACATTGAACAAGTCCTCTATCAACAAAAATAATACCATATCAACATTTTAGAGGCTATCCCATCCAATTAGCTATCCTGCATAGATATTTTAACATCAACAATCATATAACATATCATAGATGATTTGTATTTTCCTATTGTACAATTAGGGTACAAGAATAGTAGTATAAGTATTTGGATGGTATATTGCTCTTTTTATTTAAAAAACGAATAAATTAGTTTTTATACATTGGATCAAAGAGTAAATTGGATTTTCTATTAAAAATTTCTTCCATTTTTACTGTTCAAAGTTAATCTCTATACATCATCATGAGGTACACGTGGTCTGATTATTATGTCAGTCAAGCCAGTTTATAACGATACAAATTGATAAAATTTTTAACAGAAATAATCTATAGAGGATATAAAATACAATCTGCCTCTTAGTATAAAGATATTTATGCTACTATTACCTACAATTAGAGGATTAGTAATCACATATTGACACGCATAATAAAGACATACCCATATCACACATATGCAGAGTGCAGACTATATCCAAATGAATTTGCTCAAATAAAAACTCAAATTTGAATAAATTTTATGGATAAACAGGTTTTTTACTACCAGATCTATCAGGGGAGTTATCATAAATGAAGTCGAATGCAATGTACTGAGTAGATGAAATGCTAGCTTTGTCCTATTGCAAGTTGGCCTAATTGGCACCAACTGTCTACATTCTTTGAACCCCAAAAACCACATCCCTGCATGCAGGTCCAGAATGGGAAACCTCTATGTTCATCTGATTTGCCACCTCCTGTTCAATTTCTTATAGGCTTTATAGCTTTCTCGGCGAATCTACATTCAATCAATCTCTTGTTGGTGGGTGGGTGGGTTTGGATATACATAATCCATTGCAGCTTTTCATTAGATACCCCAAATGGGAGAAAAAAAGATATGCAATCCAAGGACCACATTGTTCTCAATGTTTTTTTTTAAGGTATTTATCGAAGCGAGTCTAATGATAAATTCTCTATATTTTGTAGGTTTATTAAGAGAGTAGATGTTGATCACGGGTTTTAAAACTATTCTATACCCAAAACAAAGATCGAACTCTTTATCACTGATTTAACTTCTATTTTATATATCTACACAATATCAGTTAATTTAGATGATGATATATCATTAAAAAAGTTAACTTCTTGCATTATTTGGTTGATTGATAGTTTATAAAAATATTGTGTATTAAATATATATATATATATTAAGAGAAAAGACAAGCTGATGAGTTGGTACTGAATTTTCGAAAAAAGTAGACGATTCTACATGCTATGATCTGTGTCATATTTCAGAAAGAAATGGTAGCAAATTGGATATGTGTAAATTTTATAATATTTGATCTAGTTTTCTTTAAATAACATTATAAGTACTATAAATGAAGTATTTAATAAGTGAAAATTTAAAATAAAATTTTAAAGAAGCAAAATGGATAATGATATTAGATATTCGAATTCATTACCAACAAAAAGAGAGCATATTTAGATAATGAAAATTTGAGGGTTGACATCTCTTTTCATTTCAAATTTGCTGCAAATAGTAATTAGAATTTACAATTTTATAGAAAAATTAAATATTTATAAATATCTGAATTTGGACATATTTAATCATGAAAAATTCATATTGATAAATGAAACAACCGTAAAGCAGATATGAAATATATTTTAATTCTTACAAGAAAACCATGAGGTATAGTGGGGTGGTTGTTCACCTCATTTGGAGTTGGCAAGGGCTAGGGCCCCTAAAATGGAAAAATATAATCACATTGACTACTTTATATTTATAAAATTATAAATGAGTAAATTGTCAAATTACGTTTTCCCGCAAAATGATAAAATTTTAATTTAATTTTTTAAAAATTATAAATATATAAGCTAGTAAATGATGAAATTACATTTTAACTTTTAAAAAAAAATACATAACTCAATTCCAGCCATCCCAAAAATAATTTTTAGCTTCACTCCCTGACCTCATCCCTTAACCATGTAGTCGGGTGTTTTCGTTTATTTCTCCAAAGAATATTTACAGCAAAAAATTATCGTTGCTATAGATGATAAATACATTTATTTCGGAAAATAAAAAGAAAAAAAAACCCTTATTGGATGGTTGGTTGGTGAATAATATCTGGCTAAACTGGCACTTTTTGCAGTGGAAAACCAATCCCAAGAATTCCAGAATATGAGAAATTGAGATGGAAGAGACATGGTCTAAGGGAAACATTCATGCCGACCACCAACACATGAATATGGTCCTGCCCATACATGCTTGCCATATCATTCCCTCATCCTTCTAAATTACTTGAATATGATTCTAATATTTTAGAAATAAATTTTATAAAATATATTCATATACGACACTAACTCAAGTGCGATTATAATTTATACCCTTCAAGTTTTGTGAACTTATACAAATTAATATAATAATGAATCTGCACTTCGACTCCTCATTTACAATACATTTTTTATCCTCCTAAACTAATTTTTTAGCTTCACCCTTGATTAATCCAATTAAACATGATGAATTAGATGATGTCAACTATTTTTGACAAATTAAAGAAGTATAGAAGTTCATTACCAAATTAGAATATAGGAACTAAATTTCGAATTTAAACATAGTAGAGGGACTGCAATGAAAATGAATTTTTTTTAAACAAAACATTTAAACAGTTCCAAGTTCATGCACCATGCTTCATTGTCGATCAAATTCACTTCCAAAAACAAAATCCTGAGACCAGTTTCCAGGCTTCCATCTTCTTTTGTTCCTTGTGATTTACACCTCTTTAACCATAAGATTGAGCTGGAAATTACAAGTTTGTATTAATACCCTATATGCATATATATATATAGTGATGTTTCACTAGGTGACAACTGACAAGTATTGAATAAGTCTTCAATCACAAATTTGCTCCATATCTACCCCATCTTGAGCTTTTAAAAAGTTTGAACTACTAAAATGCCCCAAGCAAGTGAAAAATAAATTTCTAAACTCTATAAAACCCCAAGCAAGTATTTAATTTTCCCTTGCCTTTTACCATGGGGAAACCTTGCTTTATGTCCATGGACCAAGCAAACCAAAGGACAAGGATGAACCGCCTAGTGATGAGAAAAAAGGTGAAGTTTGCGAAAATTTCTGCGCGAAGGAATCTCCGTACATTGCGGAAGATAGTCCCGGGTTGTGTCGGTGCCGATTTGGAGACGCTGTTTCGGAGGTCTATCGAGCACATTATCGGATTGAAGTCACTTGTTTGTGTTCTCAAAAGTATGGCAAACTCTTATGGTGTATGACTGCAGTTGTTCCTTTGTGTATTATTATCTACATTTTCAGCAACATATAGAGATGACCAAGTAGATTATATTTCTGAAAATTAAATTAAGCTAAGCAATGTTATTTAATGTATTTTTTTTTTTACAAAGGAAACGTCAAGGCATATTATCAATTATCTTTGAAAATCCTCGGTATGTATATATGTATGTATGTATGTATGCTCTACAATGTCTTAATTACCCTTTAATGATCTCGAACTCTATTGACAATTCCATTAAAAATTAGGGTAAGTATAACTTTGGTTAAATTATGCTATTAGTCCTTATACTTTGTTAAAGTTGTGGATTTAATCCATGCACTTTAATCTGGTCATTTTTAGTTCTTGTACTTTTTAAATTTTAAAACTTCAATCCAAACCAAACAATAACTATTAAATTCATTAAGTTAAGTTATGCTATTTTCAAAATCTGATCCGTCAAATATGTTATCATATGTGTAATGTCACGTCAGCTTATTATTTTCACATATTACGCACTAAAAATCCAATTAATGAATTAACGAATGTCTACAACCCTAAGCGTAGTACAAGACTAGTAATTGAATTTAAACAAACAAATTTAATTGTTATTGTTTGAGTCAGGACTAAAATTTTAAAATTTAAAAGGTACAGAGACTAAAATTGACCAATTTGAAAAGTACAGAAATTAAATCCACAACTTTTGTAAAGTACAAGGCTAGCAGTAGAATTTAAGCTATAACTTTTGCTCTACAATGTTTAGTTCTTGATTTGGGAAAAATTAATAAGGACTAAAGTGAAAAATTGATATAATTTAAGGAGTAAATCAAGCATTAAGCCTTTTTATCTATATATCCAATTAACAACAAGAAAATGCAAGAGGGAGATGAGTCAAAATCAATGATTTGGAATGCATATAATGGAAGAAGATTAGCTGGCCTGCATAATATAAGATTAAGAAAGCACTTAGATTCATCAAAAAAGGGCTTTGGTTTGTGGTCTCCCGACCAAGTCACAAGAAAGCAAAATTATTGTCAATTTGCTAAAAGAGGGGTCCAAATCAAATAGACGAACAAAAAGAACATAAAATCCTAATAAACCATTACTTTGATTTTCAACTATATAATTGATATGAGATCAATGTTTTCAAGATATGATGATATTGGAAATGACTTATTTAATATGTTCTCTTTTTTTTTTCTTTTTTACTTTGTGTCCCATGCTTTTGTGCAAGGACCAAACATTTATGTTCCGGGTTAATTTCATGTTATGTCCTCGAACTACAATCCATATTCTAAATTAATCTTTGAATTTTTAAACATTTTAATTGAGTTCTCATAGTATTAGTATTGTTTCAATTAGATCCTTCAATCAGCTTGGGCTTTAAATTTAGCTTGTTTAATGGAGCATTTTTAAAATACATGGACCAAATTTTAGACATATCTATTTATTGCATGGATAATTGGTTCTAACGTGCTTAAGAAAAAAGAAGAAGAAATAGCTCTTATAAAGTAGACCGGTTCAATGGTTGACCTATCAACCCAAGCCCGAAGGTTCGCCTGAAATTTGAGAGAGTTTAGACAAAAATATTAAGCTCAAAAAGTGGAGTTGAACAAAAAAAAAATAGCCCTTTTAAAATATAGACCGAGCTCGGCTCAAACATTCAAGGTTCGAGCCCTACCCAACCCCTTTTTGAAGTTTGTAATATAACATAACATATTATTTTTATATATTATGCAATTTATATCATATAAAAATTAAATTTATAATAAATATATATAATACTATAATGTAAACATTAAAAAATGTTAAGTTATAAATATATAAAATTTTAATAAATATATATATATAAGCTGCGGTGAAGTTGGTGGAAAAATATGATTGATACGATTACATTTTTATTCTATTTAATAATTAAAATATATTAAGTTATTCTATATTTATTATAAATAAAAAATTAAATAAAGTATTATTTAATTAATTATTTTTTCAAGGATTTGTGTGTATTACTTTATAATATGTATATATATGATTACGCCACGTTTGATGAGTCAATAGAAAAGAGAAATGTTATGTTAAATAACACTTGATGAAAGATAAATGTTATTGCTTTGTTGAAATTTGTTATATACATTAAATTATTGTTATTATATAATCTTACCCTTAACATTTTTTTTTTATATTTTCCCACTTTTAGCATGCATTTTATTATTTTTTTCATGTATTTGATTAAAAATAATGTATTACTTTTGTCAAATTTAAAAAGAAATTAAGTCGAATTATATAATTTATTAAATTTCATCAAATTAAATTTTGATATAACTTGTACATTTACTTCATATGAAAAAAAATATTGATAAATATTTTAAAATAAAATAAAAATATGAGACAAAAATTCAGTTGAAAACAACAATATTTAAAATATATATTAACATCAGTGAGAGTTATCATTCCCATTAAGTAAAAAAATTTACGTGACTTTACTATTTATTAACCCAATTCATACCATAATTATGTAATAAATGAATTATTACAAGCAAATCAAATAGATTTTAATATTTAAATTTTTTATCATTATAAAAATAAAAAAATGACAAAAATTAAATTCGTATCATTTAAATATTTAAACAAAAATTGAATTGACAATAAATTAAATTTAAAAGTAGTGGGAAGAATGCATTCATAAGAGTCGAACATGATAAATTCTTCATTATTTTATATAATATATATTATATCTGAGACATTCAACATCAAATCAAATCAACACAAGAGTTTATGTTTTATATATATTTGAAGCACTTTGGGTGATTAGTAAAACCCGAGTGGATTGAGTTGGAAACATAAGTAAAAAGTTAATGAAGACATCAATCAAATCATGGCATTGCTGGTGTTTTTTGGTACACAGATTCTGAGGACAATTTGACCTATCAAATCATATCTAGAAAACCTATATTACTTTTTTTTTCCTAATAATATTAATAATTTAATGCTTTTCTTAAAAATATAATAAGAATTTTTAAATCTCATTGTGAATAAAAATGATCCAAATTGATTCTAAATACATTCCAATTATAATTAAAATAAAGTATATATTAAGATTAATTGTTGAAATATTCAAGGCTAAATTAAAATATTTATAGAAAAGATTCTAAGGCTTCAAAATTTCAAAACCTTTACAGTAAGTGTCAAAAGTCTCGTTTAAATATGAAACAGATAAACTTTTAGAGAAGAAAAAGTTGAAATCTATGTAAATATAATGAATAAGAAACATGTGCTTGGGAGAGAAAATTATGTATAGAAAGATTGACTTACAATATGTTTTTATACTTATAAATCCAAATGTTCATACTATTAAAATCATTTTGTTAAATTCATATTCTTTATAAGATCATTTCGTTAATCATACTGAATATAAATTTTGAAATCTAAAAAAGATAAGAGAGAATCGATTCCTGAAGAATGAAATTTAAGTTTATATAAAGATTGGAAAAGAAACATACATGGATAGATAGAGTTGATATGTAAATGGTTGGTTCAATGGGTTCCAACTTCCATTTTAACAATGGCTCCAAAAGCAAAAAGAAAACACCCTACCATTGACGGAGTTGCAAAGGGTTTATATTAAAATATTCAGTTAATATCAACCGACCCATACCCTTACCAAATAATAATAAAAAAACACCATTGATGCTCTTAATTATGGGGTTCACTAGCTCTAGCTGAAGCACTAGCAAGGCTTCTCATTACATCAACTTGAACTCTAAGAGATGTAATATAATCTAAAGTTTCTTCAATCAAACACACTTCATTCATAAACTCTCCACCTGGTATTAAACTTTTCAAAATCTGTGTTCTTTTCCTTACCAGACATTGAGCAATAGACCTTGTTATTTGTCCCTTTCGGGCAGCACCACATTTTGCTGTCCTTCGGATCCTACGGCTCCTTTTCACAATCTTCTTACACGCCGACGAAGCTCGTCTCGTCGTTGTCGGCACCGGCCGGTCGGGGTTCGAAATGAGTGCTCGGCTCCAACAGGTTAGACCCTTTCTTGCAGACGCCATGGCTGTATCAGCTGATAACTTTATGGCCTTTTTTCTCTCAAAGATACTCATCTTCTTGTTTGAAAACTTGCATCTTTGAAGACCCATTATCCATTTCTTGACAAACTCTTGCTTGAGTGGACTATGAGGAAGATGCATCCTACAAAAAAAAACAAACAAAAGTTCAAGGACCAATATTGTAATTTATTGAAAGTAAAACAAAAATGGAACTTAGGGTTTCAAAGAAGACAATAATATGGCATTAGTAGCAATTTAGCAAGGGACTAAGATTGTTATTATACATGTTACCATGTACATACCTTGGTTAAGCTTCTTCTATGGAAATAATATATATATATGGCTTTCTTTTAATGAAATTATTGTTGAGATGAGAGAAGTATCAGAAAACTGAGTCTGAGAGAGTGAAACAGATCCAAGAAAGTGAATCAGAATCCAAGAAAATAGAGAGGGGAAGGGAATGTACCATAAAACTTCATTTATTTGCTCAATGGGAAAACAAGTGGTGGGCCTATGAGGGAAAGACAATGCACATGCAAGCACATGACAATTCATGGCCCACCCCATAAACCTAGGGGATATATTTTAAAACCTTTTTTTCTTTTGTTTCTATTATTATTATTATTATTGGGTTTTTTATGGGTTAAGGTATCTCGAAAGTCCCTCTATTATAAGGATTGGATTAAATTAGTCCATTTATTATTAAATGGATTAATTTAGTTCATATGTTATTAAAAAAAATCAAATAAGTTCAGTTATAACAGAGTTACCATTTACTGTATAAAAATGTCTTAAAAATTACTTTTTCAATTGCAGTTTAATTCCAAATAAAAGATTTCATTTATAGAAACCATAAAAAATTATAAACAGTAATCGCTAACTTTATTCTAATTTGATATTATTTGATTCTTTTTAATAATATTAGGACTAAATTGAGCCATTTAATAATAAAGGGACTAATTTAATTAGATCCCCATAGTAAAGTGATTTCCAAGGTACATTCACCATTTTTTATGTGTAGTGAGAGAGATAAAAAAACTTTGGGTTACGAATATAAACAAAAATCCTAAATTGGAGTTATCATGAAAAACACCTCTCTTCCACCTACCTAACCTTATTTTATATACACACATATAAGTATATTAAGTTATATTTTTATTGTACAATCAGTCCCTACTACAACCCCTAACCCTCCATATTTTTAAATTAATAATATATATATTTGAATGTATTCGAATTCATTTTTTTTTAATTTTTACAATAATAATTACATCAATTCAACTAAATATACTTAATAAATTCTTAACCAAAGACAGATCTTTATCATTAACACTTTGAAGTTTTTAAAATTTTGATTAAACCCTCAAAATTTTTAAAAATTATTATTAAATTTCTTAAAAATTGTAATTAAGTCTTAAAATTTAATATCAAGATACTCATTTCTATAATATTTTAATTTTAGTGTCAATATACAAAATAATTATCTATCTATATATCATGTATAAAATGAGAAACCAAAAGTTTTAAAAAGACTAGGCAATGAAAAAAAGGAGTTAAGCACTTAAAAGCCTCTCCCCCGTTCTCCTCTCCTTCCCACATGGTCTCCACATGGGGTTCTTTCCTTCAATCATTACATCTATACATATATACATTATATCCCCCTTATTTAGATCTTAGTATCTATAATAAATATAACTCTTTTTTCGAATAAAATCTCAAGATTTTTGCGTTTTTAGTTTTTACTTTCATGTCGATTGAGTTTTAGTTTGATTAGTATGGATATTATTACCAATGCAAGAGGATGTGAGTTCGAGTGCATTGAAGCGCATTATCCTCCTATTTATGGGTTGATGAAGGGCTATGAGCAATTTTAAATATATTAAAAAAAATACTTTCAGAATTAAAACATTACTATAAATATAAACTTTAAATAAGTCATCTTTGGGTTTATTAAGGATCTTAACTAAGTAATTCTTTTAATTTATTATTGTCCCCTTAATTTTATTTTTCCCCGAATATTTATGGTTTAGTTCTTCCTCTACTTTTTAATAAGAATTAAGTGTAATGGTAATATATATTGTATTTTTAGAAAAGTACTCGAGTTTAAATTTTAGATATGACATTGTTAAGAGAAAAAGTCACAAAAACGAATATAAAGCATACTTGATCGTTAAAAAAAAACCTAGCTTTAGTTTGTTTGGTTTTTTACTTTTTGGATTATTGAAATTTCATCCATTGGCTTTTAATTTTAAAATTTTAGTCCCTCTACTTGTCTGATTTAAAAATTAAAATCCAATTGATAACACTATTAACTAACATTAGTTAAATTTGTATATGTGATATCAATTGAGCTTTAACTTTCATCAATTCTTAAACTGGTAGAACGATTGAATTTCTAGAAATAAAAATAAAATGATAATTTTTAAATTTCAAAAAGTACAAGGATCAAAGACAAAATTAAACCAATATTTATATTCATAGACAAGGTTTCTGAGGTGTAGGGCCATGTTGAATAAATGGTTACTTTAAACAATGGATGTTCAGGAGAAAATCAAGGGAGGGTTATTAAAGAGTAGCACAGGGCGCATGCTTGCTTGCATGCACGCTTGCCCCCCTCACTTACCTTTTTCATGCAATTTATTTATTTTTTTGGGTTTTATCATTTAAGTTTTACACAATAATATGACTTATCCAAATGCCTTGTCTGAATATTTTGCCTTGCCCATAATTTTATTGTACAACAAAGTTTAAGTCTTGGTGATTGTCCAATCTGTTAGCACATGGCATTGTAATAAACATCTTATGTTCAAACTAATTTATGCTCATA
Source organism: Gossypium hirsutum (assembly GCF_007990345.1). Taxonomy (NCBI): domain Eukaryota; kingdom Viridiplantae; phylum Streptophyta; class Magnoliopsida; order Malvales; family Malvaceae; genus Gossypium; species Gossypium hirsutum. Next base: position 67,877,714 of record NC_053444.1, read on the forward strand.
CAAATAGAGTATTACTTGTGTTGTTTAAGTCTTTGTTGATATTGATGATTTCGAGTTTAAATTTGTACACTCCTTCTCTAGATATATTTAAGGGTCGGGTTATCTATCTAAACTCGAAAGTTTGCTTCATATTTGAGAGGATTCAAACAAAATATTAAGCTTGAAAAACGAGTTTGCACAAAACAAAAAGTTCAGGTGTGATTAAATTACGGGTCGGACTTAGGCTCCAATATTCAGTTTATATTTAGGAATTTAATGAAAAATATATATAACGGTAGTAAAAGAATCATATTAAATGTTAAAGAAACATAATATATTTTAAAATTAAAAATATATATATGGACGGACCTAAACGGATTTGAGTTAACCATTTACAATATGAAAGGATTTTAGCAAAATTTAAAGCTTATATTTTGAGTTGAATCGAACTTGGAAATTATGTATAATATTAATGCTATACATGCATCCACTCGATTCAGCTAATAAACACTTTTACCCATCCCTAAATCTCCGATAAAGAATACATTATGTTAACATTAGTTTGGAATTGATATTATTTATATATATAATAAATATTTTTTTGAAGGTAATAAAATAAATTAGCATATATTTTGGGTTAATATATATAGAGGTATCTAAATTTGACAATTTGTACCTACTTAGGTTTTTTTTTACCATTGAGATGGAAATATATTTTTCAACCCAAACCTTGATTTCAAACCAAGAAATTTGGTAAACAAGTACTTTTCAAACAAAACCTTGATTTTAAACTTAGATTTTAACTCAAGCTAAAAAGTCAAAATTTTTAGCTTTTGACTTTTGGAAAAATATTTTTCAATGAATTACCTTTTTATCTCCTATTAAATCTTCTCAAAAACACTTTTTAACAATGATGGCAACTAACCCTTAGTCCCTAAACCATATTTTAGACCTAATTGTCAGCTAAACTTGGAAACCATAAGTCAACTTGATGTCTTTTTTAGGTACGTAACTAATACTAGTTAGAATACGCTGATGTAGCACTGATCACCAATAGCATTGTGACATATGGCAACCTCACATTTTGACATATGGAAAAAAGGAAAAAATATTTAAAATTGATAAACAAATATTTTTGCCACTTGTTAAAATGTGAGACTATTATGTGCCACCATGCTATTGATTGTTCGTGTCACGTCAACGTTGCGTCAATATATTTTAAAAGTGTTAATAAGGTACATAAAAAAGTACTAAATTAACTTACGGTCTCCAAACTTAAATATCAATAAAAAATTAATACCAAATAAATATAAATTACCAAATTTAAATAATTCCGTATATACTAACCCTATTTTTAAAGGAATTTAGAAATACAAATCCCACATAATTCTTAATTATTGTTTTTGTCCAAATATGTTTATCAAAATACATTAATATCGATTATTTATTAAGGTTTAAGGTTGAAACACAGGCCGGAAACCATGCTTGAGTGCAGCTTCCCATACGAGATCGATTCTATCAACATCAATTGGCCCAATTTCGTGGTGAGGCCAGCCTTCTAGTTGATGAACTGCTCCTCCTGCATGGCATGCATGCACCACTCCCCTCTCCAACTTGTACTGCCCCCAACATCCACCAAAACTTAGTACATAAAAATCATATGAATGGAAAAAGGTCGCACAAAATATTCCGTATCGTATCGTTTTAGCTAATTAAACTATCAATCAGTCATTAATGTAGTGGCAAAAGACTAGCAGTGCTTAAGTACTTACTTACCCTTTGGTTGAAATAAAATAACATGAAAATGGCAATTGAGTCAGACATAGAGTGCATTTTAAAGGTGTGAGTCAAATTGTAAATATGTGTGTACCTACTGTATTGTCAAGGGCGAAGCTATCAAATTTTTCTTGGGGGGAAATTGAATTATAAATTTTTAGGAGGTCAAAGTATAATTTTATCATGTATTAGCTTATGGTTTCATCATTTTTGTAAGGACTAAACATAAATCTTTTCATTTTTGAGGGATCCATATGCAATTTATCTTATATAAACATCTAATTTCATCATTTATGAGGGGATTAAAACGCAATTTTTCCATTAGGGGGTTAAGCCCTTGCTGCTCCCTAGATTCGCCTATCCCTATTGCATGTACTACTTTGACCTTACGTGTTAAAATAAATCAATAGCCCTCCTAAATTTTAATGACATTTGATTATTGAACACATTAAATTTAAATTATCCATATGATAGGTACATTTGTATTTACAATTTGATTAGGAATTTTAAAAATGATTCAAATCAAATTTAAACTAACACTAATTTGATGGTTATGTTGATGGAAGGACCTTATTTATAAAACACTAATACTTGATGACTCAATTAAAATATTTTAAACTTTATGAACCCATTTAGAATCTTAGACGATAGTTTCGAGATTTTTGGTATAATTGACCCTATAATTTTTACTAAAAATTAGGATGTGCTTAATGAGAAGATTGCTAACCTCACAACTCCCAAGTCCTTCAACATCCTCAGGCAACCTCATGGCTGCAAGATCACCATAAGTGCAGTCCCTCCTGGAGGCTAAAATGGGAGGCACCACAAATTGATGAAAATGTGTTCCACTTGGAGCCCAACTTTGCTCCCATGGTGTTATCCACTTGCCCGCAATCCATGTCTACAACACGATCATATAATAATTGAAATATCAAAATCAGGGGTGAAATCAAAAATTATTTTTTGAGGTCAAATTTCAGTTATCTAATTTTATTAGAGTTAAAATACAATTTCATCATTGTATTAGCTTATATCTTTATAATTTTAAAAGATTAAATTAAAATTTTATCCTTTTTGAGAGACAAAATACAAATTTACCATTTACTAATATTTATAACCAAAGTGATATTTTCTCAATTTAGGGGGCTCTGGCCCCTGCTAGTCCCTTAGTGCCGCCATTGATCAAAACAATTCAATAATCTAAGACAACGTATCATACCTTACAATTTTGAGCTGCTTGGTATTTGGTCACATGGACAAGATAGTTTTGGGTATCCGCTGGGGCTTCTTTTTGTATTTTTTGAAATCTCTCAGTCGATGAAGTTAGCATCTATAATATATATATATATATATAAATTTTCAATACAAATATGATACATGTATTAAATGTGTCAAAAGAGATGATCAAGAAAATTGAAAAAGACTTACGAGAACACGAATACGCCTTCGACAAAGGTAGAGGGCGATCGCTCGACCGAGCTTTGAAGTGGAGCCTGTTAAGAACACTTCTTTGACATCTTTGAGAATTTCGTTTACAATAACTGCAGCAGTCAATGTGTTGCCATGGCAAACTCTAACTTTAAGTTGTGGGTGCTTGTTAACAAACATGGTTCCTCCTCCATTTAGAGCTTCATTCTGTAGATTAAGGATTGGGTTATTCCTCAAATTTAAAGATTTATTTAAAGTTTGAGAACTTTTAAATTAAAAAAGAAAAGCTTGAAAATGAATTTGAACATAAGAATAAGTCATATTTCGAACTGCGTTTGGATAATAACAAAATTTATTAATATGTTGTCTGAATCATACCCAATTTAAAAATTTTACAAAAGTAAGAAGAAAAAATGAATCAGGAAATTTTATTTCTGAGTCTCTTAAAAAATTATAAAATTATAAATTAAAATGATAATAAAATTAAATTTTACCTCCAAATATTTATAATTCGATTATAATCCTAACTGATATATATATTTATATAATGAAAAATACTAACCTTATTTAATGCTGCAAGGCTAATGACCTTGACCCCCATCCTATCAGCCTTTAGAATGGCCTCCTCTATTTTCTTGTTGATGCCATCAGCTGCAAATGGTAAGAAATACTGCAAAAACAAGCAATGCTCTACACCATTAAATTTTTCTGGGTGCACTTACATCATCTCTTAATTATTTTATACCAATCACGTTATCAACTTCTCATCTACGATAACTTCGAATCGTTACAAAACGTCAATAAAATCAATAATCATAATTTAAAATTACGCATATACCTGAAAACCGAATCTGGGAACAACCCATGTCTGGTACAAACGGCCTTGAAGGTTGTAGAAAGTGTGGAGGAAGGTCTTGGACCATGCCCACATCATTAGCAATATCATCAAAGTTACAGGCCAAAATGGTAGCAGAAACATCCTTGTGGAGAAGGGTATTGATGCGAAGGATCGGTTTACAAACGGAATGTGCATCGCCGACATTACGTCCACTATGTGGGCTAGGAACACAAAATCCGGAACCCTCCCATTTTCCCCTGCATTAAAAATTATATATCATATTCGTATTCGGATGTTGAATATAAATACAAAAAACCAACTATATTTAAAACATTGACCGAACTCATTAGTTGGATCGGATTGGATTGAATCTATATAATATGACATGTATATGATATTAAATTTGATCCAATTTTAAATAGATTTAATATTTTACTTAAATTTATTTCTCAAGACTTAATATTTTTGCTTAAACTCTTTTAAAATTTAAGCGAGGAATCAATCAAATTTACCTGAATTCGAAGTAATTTTATTGTGAAGCTGCCATGAGTTCCTGTTAAGTGTATTCCACATTGCATCAAACAGGGGCATGAAGAGGCAAAAATTAGTCCCCATATCTGAGTGGTGCAAGCTATGGTACCTGACAATTTGCATAAACATCAAACATTAATAAACTTTTTTTTTATTTTTAAAATAAGTTAATACAATGATATACCTATACTTTAACCCCTTAAAAATTTATAATTTAATTTTTAACCCCTTTAAAATAAATTTCTAGCTTTATCCTGCCTAATTGGATATATTTTATTTTGATCCTTCTATGCTCAAATTTATGATTTTGTTCCTATAGTTTGACATAATGTCATTGATTTCTCCAAATAGTTAACATTGTAGACTATCCAATTAAAATATTGATGTGAATTAAAAAAAAAAACTCCTTCCAACGTACCATGTTGATACGATTTTTTTAAAGGAATTCTTTTAAAAAGAAATCAAATTTAGCATTTTAATGGAAATTAAAATATGAAGTCTGAATCTCAAATTTGAATATAACTTTTTAATTTTAGTATGATACATATATGAAATTCATTTGATGTTTTCTTTTTTACTAAAGTATCCTACATATTCGTTTTATGATCCATGAATTATTGAATAAGTACCTGTGACTAGACCTATCCATGGGTCGGGCCAAGCCCGTCAGAAAGTGGGAGGGTGTGGGCAAAAAAAATAAAACCCATTAGAAAACGGATCGGTTTCAGGTAAAGTTTTTTTGGCCAAGCCCAAATATGTAAAAAAAAACTGTTGCTTCTCCTTGGTTTTTTTACTTTTTTTTTTTGCTATTTTCTTGTTATTTTTCACTATTTTGCTAACATTTCACTATTATGTTGATACTATTTTATTGTTATTATTTGAATATTGTATAACTCTTGTTTTATTGTTAATTTTGTTACTATTTTAGAGGCATTTACTTGTTAAATTACACCTATCTTAATGTTATTTAAGTATACATATATATTTATTTATTTTCAATTTGTTGGGAAACATTTATTTTAATATTTTTAGTATTTATGATGTATTATAACTTTTTTAAAATATAATATAAAAAATTAATACGGGCAGGTTGAGCCCGACCCGGGTTTTAACATTTTTATTCGAGCCAAGCTTGGGAAAAATATTAGGTCCATTTTTCAGACCGGGCCTAGCAAACGGAACTAAAATTTTGGTTGGGCCCGCCCCATGGGCACCTCTAAACGAGTCAAGCCTCAAGTAAGATTTTTGCTTGGGCCCAACCCTAATTTGCAAAAACAAAAAAAATTGTTATTTTGTCGTTATTTTCTCACCGTTTTGCTATCATTTAACTATTATGTTACTGCTATTTTGTTGTTATTGTTTGGATATTGTAAAACTCTTGCTTTATTGTTAATTTTATTACTATTTTAGAAGAATTTGCTTGTTAAGTTGCACCTATTTTAGTGTTATTTAAGTATAAAGATTTCTTTAATTTATTTTAATTTGTTAGGAAATATTTATTTTAATATTTTTAGTATTTTTAATGTATTAAATTTCTAAATAAAATAAAATAAAATAAATTTTAATACGAGCTAGCCTAGGTTTAGCATCTATAATTTGGGCTGGACCTGGATAAAGATTTAAGCTCGTTTTTTAAATCGAACCCGAACCTATCAAATGAACCTAATATTTAATTACAACCTGACTCAACTCAAATCCGACCCCACCCGTACACATAAACAAGTCAACATGTGGCTGCCCACTAACAAATCTTTTGAACAAAAGCAAAATCTTTGGTACATTCACATCAATTTCAAGTAGAATCATTTAATAACTATACCTTCTTTTCTTTTGAAAGAACCTAAAGTTTTTAAGGCTTAATGATTTCACTAAATGCAATTAAAATCAGTATAAATAAGTAGCAATAACAGAACCGACTTCCCATTTTAAAGCTATAAATGAAATTTTCTTCCCATATTAATTCACACCTAATTTCCAAGTCTAAAAATTTAAAAAGAAAAGGGATCTAAATTAATTCTTACCTAATTCCAAGTCAAAATTTTATATTAGTCCTTGTATTTTGTATCAATTATAAATTTAGTCCATGTATTTTAATTTGATCAATTTTAATTTTTATACTTTTTTATTGTTGAAATTTCAGTGTTTGCTCAACATGTATACAGTTGTAGATTTAATGCATATTCTGTGATTAGACCATTCTTAATCTTCATACTTTTTGAATTTCAAAATTTTAGTCTTGACACAAACGACAATCACTAAATCCATTCACTGACTTCTTAATGAGTAATATGCGGAAATAAGAAAATAACATATAGCATTGCATATGTGATAATATTTTTATTGTATCAACTTTTGAGAAAATCATAACTTAATGAATTTAGCAGCTACCATTTAGATAGGACTGAAATTTTAAAATGCGAAAAGTATAAGAATTAAAAATAACCAAACTAAACAACTTAGGTATAGTGCAAGGATTAATAACATAATTTAACTAAAATTGAAAACAATGAGTTGATTATAGACACAAATTAAGCACTATTTAATAGATTTATATTTCATATATTAACACATAAACAAATCCATATGGCAATTGTCACTTAATTAAAATGAAATAATTTTTTTATTTTTAAAAATATATTTATTAAAATTCAACTTTTATAAAAGGTTTGTGTTATGCATTTTTAGTCAATTTAGTCCTTTTTTTTCTATAAAATGTTTTATTTATGGTGTATAGATTTATATTTTTGTCAATAAACCAAATATAATTTTTGTTTTTTTTAAAGCTGTCATCTTTTGTTCACTAACAAATATATAAATTATTATTTTAGACAAGCTTTTACATCAGTTTTATTAAACTCAAAATATATTTTAGTTACATTTTGTTTAAGGATTTTCTAAATAAGTGCATAAATAAACTAGTAAAAGATAATTTAATTCTGTTTTGTTGCATTATTTTTATTTAATTAAAGAAAAGTATTGTTCATTATTTGCTGTAAAAGAAAAAGTACAATTAATGCTTTAATATTTTAATTAAATAAAAATAATGTATTAAATATAATCCTACAAAATTTAATATTTCTTAAAATAAAATTAGGTATAGAAGAATAAAACCCACTCACGTCCCATCATGTCTGGATCTTGTCTAGATTGATAAAAGTACCATAAAGATCCTTGTACTAAGAGTCAGATTGCATGTTATCCATTTTACTAAAAAAATGAGCAAATTGATCCTTTTTGCTAAAAAAATATCCATTGATACACTTAAAAACTAGTATAGCTGATGGAATAACTAAACCTCATGTACCTCATTCCAAAGTACAGAGACCAATTTTTAATAGTAGAAATAGATGGATTCTTTAACACAAGGACCAATTTGCTCTTTAATCTAACATATAAGAACTAATTTGTCAGTTTTTTAGTAGAATGTGCAAAATACAGTTTGATTTTTAGTACAATAACCTCTATGATACTTTGCCATCTAAATTTAGTTTAGTTTAAGTTCAAAATCAGTTTGTTATACTTTTATATTAAATTGGAGGTACATGTATTCTAGTAATAAGCCCTAAACTGAAAAAAGGGTAAAATTTACTTACGTGGGGGTATAGATGAGATATCTAAGGAAAGGTAACTTGTTGAAGATTGCACCATGAATAACTTCAACATTGGAATGTCCCATACATCTCATAAAATCAAACCCCAAAACATACCCATAAATCATGCTTGTTGATCCACTTCCCATTAGAATTGACCCCATTATTGGAATTCCAATCACCATAGATAATATAAGGTGCTCTAAAAATGTTGCATGTCCAGCTGCAAAAACAAAAACTTGAAAGCGAATGAATGCATGAAGTAGTTTACGAGGGAGATGGCTTTCTCTTTTTTTTAGTAAAAATATATCATAGGTCTCTTAATCCCTCAACATTTCTTTTTTTTTTTTAAATTTGTTAGTGTGGCATTTTAAAATAAAAAAAATACTCACTTGGTAGTAGACTTGATCATGGGTTGGGCCGGCTTCGGGGCCAATGCAAAATTTTAAGCCTTTTTTCTGGGCCCAACCTAAAAGTGGGCCTAAAATTCTACCCAAGCCGACCCAGATTAAATTTTTTAGATTATTTTTTATATAAAAGTAATTTTAAAAAAAATATATAATACATCAAATAAACTAAAAACATTAAAACAATTATTTCCCAACAATTTGAAAATACACTAAAAAAGTAAATTATACTAAGATAGTTGCAACTTAACAAGCAAATGTCTCTAAAACAGTAGTAAAATTAATAATAAAACAAGAGTTATATAATATTCAAATAATAACAACGAAATTACAATAATATAATAGTGAAATGGTCGCAAAACAGTAGCAAAAAAGAAAGTTTACGCTGATTAGGGCCAGGACCAGCCCATTTAGAAAACATGTTTTATTTTTTATCCAATCCCATTTTCCGAGCCCTTATTTTTTTTCAAACTCTCCCACTTTTCGAGCGGACCTTTGGGCATGATTAGGTCTACTTGGTGGCAATGTAACTAAAATATACGAAGTTGTAATGAAGATGAATTTAATAGTGTTAGCAGTTGAACCTAAATTTTAAAATCTGAAAAATAAAGAGATTAAATTCCTAATTTACAAAGAGTATAGGGACTTGTGGCATATTTAACCTAATTTTTTAAATTAATCAAAGGATTAAAAAGATTTAAATTGAATATTTATTTTTAGGAGAAACTAAAATTACAATTATCTCATATTAAAAAAACTTAAATGGAAATCAAAACGAAGAGAAAATCGGGTTTTTTTACCGACCTGTAAAGGGATGGGGCACCGAAGATGAATGGTGAAGTGAATGATAATGGGTGAAAAGGTATCTTCCATGGAAGAACCTATGCATCCAATAATACAATGGCTCTGACACCATTACATGCAATAACATCAATGTAATAAACCCTTTTGTGTTCCATATTGGAAACTCATCATCCATGGACGGAAACATCAGGCAAGCCATGGTAGCTAACAGACCTTGAAGAAGTATAAAATTGTCCCTTCAAACAAAAATAATAATAATCAAATCATTTGAATTATTACAAGACAGAAACTTCATGGTTTTTTTTTTAATGTTTTGTTTTTACCAGTCCCATTCATTGTCAATCTGCTTGAATTCAACTCCTTGTTGCTTAATCCGACAATTTCCAAGGAAAAGCATGTTGTTGTAAGAATTCCATAGTTGGTGCATGAAACCTCTCAAAGCACATATAATGAGTATATGAACACACCATGGATGCTTATAGGAATCTTCATAGATCCATGAATACATAACATTTGCAGCTAATGGACCATACATCGCATACTTTGCCATTATCAAAGAGTTTCCAAGAAAAAAAATTTGATATCAATATTGAACGTATTGTATGACAAAAAAATTTAAACACAATATAGTTTTCCTTTTCCGTACCTTGAAACTCCCCAAGTTTTCCCATGGCCAAGCTGAAAGAGGTTTTTTAGCCATTTTTAACTTGTTTTTGCTTTGTTTAGCTCACTATGTTTTTGAAATCCTTTGAGGGTTTTTATAGCTGCAAGGAGAAACGAAAATGGTGATGACAGATAAAAGAATGGGATAATTCAACATTTAGTACCTGAATTGACAACCATTTTTGTTTGCATTAGTCCTGGAACTTGGCAAATTTTCTTAAGATTGTGCTACGTTATCACTTAAATTTTTTTTTATAAAAATTATAATTTCTTGAGTAATGACGTGGTACAACATGAACCAAAACTCGGAAAAGTTGACAAATTTCAAGATGGATGTGTAGTCTTGAAACTTGACATTTTTTTTCAATTTTGATCCCTATGATGACATGACACTCTAATATTGTACCATGTCATCACTTAATTTTTTTCAATAAAAACTATAATTTCTTCTGTAATGACATGGTACAATATGGGCCAAAACTAGGACAAGTTGAGAAGTTTCGAGACTAACGTGTAGTCTTGAAACTTGGTAAAAAAATTTTAATTTTGATCCCTATGATGATATGACACCCTAAGACTATGTCACGTTATTTCTTAATTTTTTTATAAAAATTATAAATATAAACCAAAGTTGGGAAAAGTTGACAAATTATGGAACTGTTGTGGACAAAAAAAATAGTTGAAGGACTAAATTGGGGAAAATGCTAAGTTTGTGAGCTAAATGTTAATTTATCCCAAAAAGAAAGACGGTTTAGGTGACGTACATCGACTTGATTCATGTAAGTTATGTTTAGAGGATGATATTGAATAAATAAACAATTATAGATTGGTTTTTATTTTAAAAATTTTAACATTTATATGATATTGGTACTGTACCAAACAGTTGGGTAAGATGGCATCATTGAGTTTTCGATTTTCATTGGTTTCAACAAGGGACAGCTGTATGGTTTGTGTGAAATTTCATTAATGGCTAGTATGGTTGGGGAAGAAGGGGATATTAGATGGGAGCTCAACAATTATGGTCACCATAAGTTTGCATAGTTAATGTAAATTTTAGGTATACTACATACGACCTCAATAAATAATAAACAAGTTTATGCTCTAGTCACTAAATTTAAAAAAAAATTATAAAATGATTATAAAATTATTCGGAAGTTTTCATTTAAGTCATTGTGTTATTAAAATCGTCGTTGTATGACCTTCTTTATTTGCACCATCTGCACCAATCGAAAGCTCTCCCTCCCTTCTCTTCTACAGTTCATTTTTTTCATGAAATAACTTTGAATATCACCAATCTGCGCATCAATCCAAATAGCTTTATTCTCCAATCTCTGGCACTGATAATCCGATCAACTTGGATTTAAGTTATGTTCTTTTACTCATCGATGGTTATTGATACAATGTATCGGCTATCGAATCGTCACTTGGAGCTCGTTAGCCAAATTTTTTTTTTAATAACCCAGCGACTTAAATACTTTTTTTTATAGTTCAATGACTTAAATAAAAATTTTAGATTAGTTCAGTGACCCTTTTTTAACTTTTTGAAGTAGCTAAATGACCGAAACGTAAACTTATTGATAATTTAATCACCTTAAGCATAGTTTATCTTAAATTTTATGATAATGGACTGATTTTGGAGGTTTCTTTACTGGTAAGTAAAGTAATGCGCTTAATTGACATATTTTTATTGTTTATTTTAATTAACTTTATACATGTGTTCTATTAATTTTGACATTTAGAATTTAGAATTTAGAATTATTTATTTTTATTACCTTTATTTGGGAAGATGTATTTTTAAGAAATTAATTAAGATTAGATTAGATTCATCTTTAATAACAAGTGAAAAGTTTTTTCTTTACCTTTATTTATTTTATCCTTGCGTATCTTTTGAGGTTTTTCTTTTTTAGCAAAAGAGGTGTCAAGGGTAAGTCAGATAATTTTTTTGGGAGGATCGAAATTAAATTATATCTTTTTATAATAATAAAATGGTAATTTTATTATTTTAATAGTCTATATTTTTATAATTTTTAAAAATTTAAATTAAATTTTTATCATTTTTAAAAACTAAAGTACAATTTTATTATTATTTAAAATTTTATCAATTATAAATATCTAAATACAGCCCTGCCAACCCTAATTCCAGTCCTCGGAGGTGCTAAACTCCTTCACTCTCTAGGATTTAGGTTTTACTATGATTATTTATTATAAGATATAGGTAAACATTAGGTGAATGAACAGGAAGGCCTGAGCTACCAAACATTTATTCTTGTTTTATTTTTATTTTCTTTTAAATAAAATTTGCCTTTTAATTATTTTTTTATTATGAGTCACTAGATTTAGCGTCGATAATTAATTCAATGCTTTAACCATGATGTAGTGACTCATTTTTGCCTGGGGCCCATGTGACCCAAACCCAACCAACCCAAAAATAATAAACAGTCAAATACATAGGCCCAAGTGGCCCAACCAAAATTAACCCCAATTACCCCAAAACCCCTAGCCCAAGCCTAACCTAAATCCAATTAGCCTAGCCCGGCTAAAGTGCAAACAAAGAAACCCTAGTCTGCTTCAGCGGCCGTTGCTGCCCCAGCCACGCACACCCTAGTACGGCCGCCTCCGTACACGCTACGTCCGCGCCCCCATGTGCCGTACCTGCAAGAAGGACACGCAAATGAAATACAACAGAAAGCAAGCCAATGAGGATTTTTTTTATATTTTCGTTGTTGATTTTATTTGATTTTTTTCGGTTCTTAATCGAATAAGGATATAAGAACCAAAAAAGACCCTTTGTATTGGCACACGCATATTGTAGAAAACTCAAAAAATAAAAGAAGATCAATAGAAAAAAAAAATCAAAGTGTTTTTGAAGGTAGTCTTTCCTTTTTTTGTCTGTGTTTTTTTTTCCTTTTCTATTTTGTATTATTATTCGTGTATAAAAGAGGGGTAAAAGGGGGGAGTCGAGGTGGAGAGGCTTACCTGGTGGCCGCGCCTCCGCTAACTCCGCCGTAATCGGAGTCTGGCGAAAGGTGAGAGGTCTCCCCTCTGAGCCTTGCGACTATGGCCTCCAAAGTGGCTGAAAACTGTTTAGTTTAGGGTTTGTTTTTGCTTTATATTGAATCAGAAACGAAGCCGTTTGAGATCTTTCTCAGTGGCCCCAAAAACGGCGTCGTATTTGGCCCTGTAACCCGCGCGTGTGACCCGACCCGGGAGGATCCGCACATTTTCGTTAAATAGGATATTTGCGCCATTGGCTCCTCCGCATTATTGATTTGTTTTGATTTTACCCTTCCGCTTGTTTATTTATTTTTAATTTGGCCCCATAATTTTGTCTGGTTTTGAATTGGGTCCTTGATCCACTGATACTCTGAAAGACGGACACGTGTCCGATTTTGGGTGTTATTACCCATTCGGTCCCCTTTTGTTCCGCGCGTTTTCAGTTTAATCCTTTGTTCACTTTTTTAATTTTATCCGTTTAATTTCGTCCTAGTTTTAATTTAGCCCCCTAATTTGCCTTATTTTAATCCTTTAACTTGTTATTTATTATTTCATTTAAATTTGTATATCTATTATTATTATTATTATTATTTAAACGGTTTACATTTTATTTATATTATTCATGTTAGACTGTTTTATGTATATGATTTAGTTTAGATTTTTTACATATCATTTCTTTTAAACTTTTTTGTGTAATGTCTATTTTAAATCGCTTAAAATTGTTTATTTCAAACTATTTTTATATTTTATTTATGTTAAATTTTTACATTGCTAATTTTGAACCTTTCGTATTATTTACTTTTTGATCTTTTATTTATTTTAAATTGTTGTTATGTTATTTCATTCCATTAGTTTTTATTTTATTTTTAGTTAGTTTTAAAGTAATGTATATTGTGCAATTATTGCCATCATGTGTGTTGAATTGTTATTCGTATTTTCTTATTGTTGTCATCTTTTAACGTAACCATTTATTCATACATCAAATTTAACATTACATCAATTTTTACCTAAATTCATAAAAAAAGGAAAATTTTGGAAATAAAGGCAATACTCGAAATTTGGAATCTTTGAGAAAATTGAGCCCTAACGTATTGGGTTTTAATTTTTCTCGTTGAATCTAAATAATCAAATTTTCTTTAATTAAAACACATAAATAAAAACCCATTCTTGGAAATTTGACACGTTGTGTCCTAACGCATTGGATATGACGTATTATTTTCTCGAAACGAGGATTTTTCTAACGAGTAAAAATAAAGGCAATGTTCGATACTTAGGATTTTGTGAAATCGAACCCTAACTCACTAGGTTTCGATTTTCTCATTTGACCTAAAGAATCAAATATCATTCTCAAAAATGCATAGGTTTTAAAAGTTAAAAAATAAACTTAATTTTGAAGATTAAAAATGTTGCGCCCTAACTCACTGGATGTGACATTTTATATAAGAGTGTTTTATCATTCAATTTATTCAGGTTAAAAGAATCGTACTTTAGAATCTTTTCAAAATTTCGACACTAAGACATTAAACAATCAATTCGGTACCAATTTTGGGCGTCACGAGGGTGCTAACCCTTCCTCGTGCGTAACCGACTCCCAAACCTATTTTCTCAAAATTCGCAGACCTAAAAATTATTTTCAAGGTGATCCGATCACACCACAATAAAAGATCGGTGGCGACTCCCAATTTTCATTTTCAAAATCGATACCCATTTTTCAAATTTCAAAAAAAAATAGTTTCGACACATGAGACTTTGAAATTTCATTTATACTCTCCCCTTTGGTATTTGTTAATTTTCTGGTTTAGAAGGTAGACTCAATCATCTCAACATCATTTTAATGTCCAATTGAGAAGGGATCCTTAATTTGGTGTTGGATGACATACAGTTGGTGAATCGATATGATCTATAATTGTCATATTCAGCCATCAAAGAATAAATTTATGTGACCAATGTCGAAACCATTTTTTAATAAAATGATCGACTTGGATTTTGAAAAACGAAAACAAAAAAAAGGAGTTGCCACCGATATTTTTTAGGTGTGATCGGATCACCTTGCGATTCAATCGTTTTAATAAAACATTTTGATTTTACTAAAACAATAATTTTGGTCTACAGAATTCAAGAAAAATAGGTTCAGGAGTCGGTTACATGCGAGGAAAGATTAGCACCCTCGTCATGCCCAAAATTGGCACCTGATCAATTAATTAATGTCTTTGTAATGGCCTAAATTCAATGTTATCGGAATAGTGGTTTCGTAGCCACAAATCTGATTTAAAGATAAATTTATTTTAATATTTTTGCATGAATATTGATATGATAGGAAAATCGTATGAAAATATAGATAGAAAAATTTAACCGATTTAGTGGTTAGTTAGAAAAAGAAATTATTGAAGAAATTGGGTAAAAATAAGGTATCGAGACCTAGATCTCATAAAACCGAGTCAAAAATATTTTTATAAATATTTAGGAAATTTTAGTAATATGGTATTAAAATTTCGTTAGAAAATTTTAATGTTTGGGTAGTCAATTAAGTGAAAATGACTAAATTGAAAAAGGTGTAAAAGTTACTAGAAGAGTCCAAAACAGGCTAGGAGAGTCCAAAAGCAAAAAAACAATGTAAAAAAAAAAGAAAAAATAGAGAAATAAGTGGTATTTTCGGGCTATAAAAAGAGCCCCGATTTTATGTTTTTGGAGTTACGAATGAATCAAAAGAAAACGGAGAAAAATCAATTCAAATACAGATCGTTTTCAAAGGTAGTTGTGCCAAATTTTTTTTCGGCTTATTTATTTATTTTTATTTTTTAAAAGAAAACAAAAAGAAAAGGATAAAAATCGTACCTTTTCGTGAGGGAGGTGCCGATTCCGATGAAAATCGGTAGTTTTTGGGGTCGGGAGTCTGAAATACCTAAAAATAATATTTTTTTTATTTTTCGGCCACCGCGGATGGTGGCACCGTCGCCGGCCAAGCTTGGCCGGAAGAGAGGGCAGTTGAGAGAGAGAGGGAGAGTGTTTTTGAGTTTTTTTTTTTTGAAAAGGGGATGAAATGAAGTTTTTTAAAAAATTTTGTGCTTAAATACCCATATCAAAATGGCGCCGTTTTGAGTTTTAAGCTCAGAGGCCAAAACGACGCCGTTTTGGCCTTAGTTCCCTCTTTACCCACGCGTAGACCGGACCCAGGGGAAGGATCCGCATGTTTTGTTGCGATGGGTTATTTGCGCTTTCGGTCCTTCCGCATTTTTGGGTTGTTTTAATTCAGTCCTCTTTATTTTTTTCTTTTTTAATTTTACCCGTAATATTTGCACCTGTTTCATTTTGGTACATATCGGAAGTGCGTGTTTTGGAGGGTGGGGATTATTGTCCATTTGGCCCCTCCTTGTCATTTGCGCGTTCTATTGGGTACCTATCCCTTTTATTTATTTCAGGTTTGCCTCGAATTTATGTTTTAAAATCTAGTTTAGTCCTCTTAATTTTATTACAATGTAAATTTAGTCTCCTTATTATCTCTGTTTTGGTTTTAATTATTTTTTGTTGTGTTTCATCTATTTTCTTTTATTTATTTACCCTTTTATTTTTATTATTTTTATCATGATTGTCACGATTAATGTTGCTTTTATTTTGTTTTACTTTTATTCTTGAGCTTCATTATTATTATTATCATTATTATCATTAGTAATATTAGTTTATGGTTTCCATTATTTCACGTATTTGCATATTTTATTTCAAATTGTGTACTTAGATTTTGTTTGTATTTTAATTTAATTTTTCCCACTTTCAATATTTCACAAATTATTTTCCTTTTTCAATATTTATGTATTTATTTTACTTATTTATTTGTTGTTTTATTGGTGTTGTCTTTTTATATGCATGCTTTGATTTTATTACCATTGTTATTTTTTTTATTAATGTTAAAATAGTATATATTATTTGATTTTCGTAAATTGATGTTATTATATTCATCGTGTAATTTAACATTTTTTTCATATAGCGTATCAAATATCACATATTTTTTATATCCAAATTTGCAAAAATATAAAGTTTTAAAAACGAAGATAATATTTCGTATTTTTGGAATTCGAGAAGTCGTTCCCTAACTTACGGGGTTTCGATTTTTTGAAAAATCCGAATATACGAACCACTTTTCAAAAAAAATTTTAAAATAATCTCGGGATTAATAAATGACTGTTTTCTAACTTACAGAATATGGTCTTTTCTAAAACCGAGATAATCAAAATTTCTAAAAAATAAATAAATTTTTTGTGTTTATTCTCGTATCGGGATTAAAGGTATTGTGTCCTAACCCACGAAATATAACTCTTTTTCTTGATTAATGTGAAATACACCATTCCTTAAATTTTTGAGTGATTTTAAAAAGATCATATTTTTAAAGTTCTTTTCGAATTTTCAATTTTTCGACATTAATACTATAAAACCACTACCCATATTCGTCGCCGAAATAGGGTATGAGGCATTACCTGATTTTACCGAATAAATTTTTCGTTATTACGAGTTAAATACTATTCATTTATCGAAACATGTCATGACATCCCTTAGATGGGTCTCCGAAGCCCAAAACATACATCGGGACCAAACCGAGATTAAATCAAAACCATAAGAAATTTTTCGCAAAATCCCAAAGTTTTTTTTTAAAAACTCAATATAACCCCTTTATAAATATCTAATCTTCCCTGCAATTTTAAACCGAGACCAATCCAACACAATCAATCCATTTCAACATATTTTCAAGATAGATTTAACGTATTCATAAGATAACCTCATTACATACCAAAACCAAAATTTGTTAGCCATACCAATGGCTAACCATACATTCATTTCACATTAACATTTACTTTACTAGCTTATACATGCCATTGATTTTCAAAATAAAGTTTCTTTATATACCGAGATCTTGAGGTTGATAGTGTGATACGTCTCTGACCGAATCCGACCTCCGAGCTCTTAACACTACAAAACAAGAGAAAAAGAAACAGGGTAAGCACTTTGTGCTTAGTAAGTTCATGTAACAAGAATTATACTTACCAAATATTTTCAATACAATACAATAAACATTCATACACCTATTCAATACATTATTCCCCTATCATGCACAAACTCAACATTCAAATTAGTCCAATAATTTCCATGTATCAATAATATATACCATGATTGATGAGCTCATCAATACCATAATTTCCATTTCCTTGTTATTTTTCCATATTTATCCCGTTGAATTTCTCGAAATTTCGATGGATTTTCAGGGGTACACTTTAGTGTACAAATCCGGGTCCGTCAATTCATATTCATGTGCGCACATTTCCATTTCAAAGAGCACACCCCCGCGAACCTCATCCTTACAGCGGGATTACCAGTCCAGGCTAAATCCCCTGCAATGACAATTACTCTAATGAGCTTGGATCTGAATTACTAGTCCAGGCTAAATTGAGACCCTAATTCGGATTACCCGTCTACGCTAAATCCATTTTCCACATATTCTTCAGGAAGGCTATATCAGGATAGGATCACCCGTCCGGGCTAGATCTTTTTTACCGTCAATTCATTTTCAGAGATCCATCGAATTTTCCTTCTATTCAACCGAGATTTCTTCCCCTTTTTATCAAATATATCAATGTTTCATCAATTTTCATATAATGAACATTCAAATCATATTCACATCAATAACAAACATTTCAAGCATTTAAGAATATAATTCAAGTTACACGAACTTACCTCGATACTTGTTCGTAAACAAAAATCTACTAATCTCGAACTTTTTCTTTTCCTCGATCTAGCTTCGTATTTGAATTTTCTAGATCTAAATAAATAAATTTAATCATTAATCTAATACATTTCATGTTCATATTTAACATTCTCTATAATTCCATTATTATTTATAGTGCATTCAAAGCTGTCTCATTGAGTCATAGTTACTAAATTATTTATATTTTGAGCTACAGAACTCCAAATTAAGATCTGCTAATTTTCCCAAAGCTAGACTCACATATCTTCTTACCATAAAATTTTCAGAATTTTTGGTTTATCCAATAAGTATAGTTTATTCTTTAAAGTTTCCCCTGTTTCACTATTTAACAGTTCCGACCCCTCTTTGCTAAAAATTAATTATCTCATTGCACATAATTTGGATGATGTTATCGTTTGTTTCTTTTGAAAATAGACTCATTAAGGATTTTAAACATAAAAATTTAAGCCCCTAATTATTTTTATCCAAATTTTTATGATTTTCCAAAGTCAGAACAGGGGAACCCGAATTCATTCTGACATTGTCTCACAAAATCTATTATATCTCATGATTTACAATTCCATTGCTTACACATTTCTTTTATAAGAAACTAGACTCAATAAGATTCATCCTCTAATTCGATATCTACAATTTTTGGTGATTTTTCAAAGTTAGACTACTGCTGCTGTCCAAAATTGTTTTAGTGCATGATGTTAATTACCATTTTTCCCTAAGCTTTCAATAAATGATAATTTCATCCCTGCTCAATTAACCTCTCAATTGAGCTTATTTTTCTTAATTAACACTTTATTCTATCACTTTAAACTACTTTATAACCTTTGGAAATTAGAATTTTAGCACTAGATATTAATTCTAAACTTTTTCACAATTAGGTCCTACAAATCAATTTCTATTGAAATTACCTAATAAAATCATCCCATAAACAAATTAAAGCTTCAATTTCATTCTATTTCATCATAAAATTCAAGCACATATTCATAGCAACTTTCAATTTCATTCATAAAATCAAAAACTAATGAATTTAGTAATTGGACCTAGTTGTAAAAGTCTTAGAAACACAAAAATTACAAGAAAAAGGCAAGGATTAACTCACTTGGTGGAAAAATTATGAAGTACCAGCTTGAATAAACACCTAGGACTTTTTTGGCTGGTGATAATGAAGAAAATATGAAGAGAATTCTATATATTCCAATTTGGTCCTATTTTTATGTTAGTAAAATTTGTTATTTTCCCATTTTACACTTATTTTACCAATTCTCCTGATTTTTCTCAGCTTATGCTGCCCAAAATATCTCCTTTTGGGATTATTTGCAATTTATGTCCCTCCTCATTTAACAATTGAGCGCGAAGGGCGGTGCATTTTTGGCTACTGTTGCGGCGGCTAGAGATTTAGGCTGTTAGGGTTTTTTGTTTCTAAAAAAAAATTGTTTTGGGCCATACTGAGTTTGGGCTTGTTATTTGGGCTGTTTGGGTTAGTTTAGTGAGTTTTGGGTTAAAACGATTTGGGCTAAATTGGGCTTTTATCATTATATATTTTATTTGGTTTTAATATTTGTATATGGGCCGGGAAAATTTTGGGTTTGTACAGCTACCCCTCTTTGCTAATTGTCGTGTAACGGGAATGAAACAAAGACTTTAACAAGGCCAATTTTGCCCGATCTTGTCGAGTCTTGACTTCTTTTGGTGAGTAGCTTCACTCCAACCCACTGTGTCTTCAAAGGTATATGAGTTGCCACTTCGATCCACTCCACTGTAACGTCAGAGAGATAGGATTTGTTGTATTCAGTCTTAACGCTAGGGAAATAAGATTCGCTGCCTTCAGCTTTAATCTGCTCCGCTGCAACGCTAGGGAAACAAGATTTGCTACCTTTAGCTTTAATCTGTTCCACTATAACGCCAAGGAGATAGGATTCGCTACCTTTAGCTTTAATCTGCTCCACTTCAGCTTTAATCTATTCCACTGTAATGCCAGGGAAATAAGATTCGCTGCCATCAGTCTGCTCCACTGCAACTTCAAGGAGATAAGACTGGTGTCTTCAATCCACTCCACTTCAACTTCAGGGAAGTAGGATTTGTGGTTTCACCGATCTGTTCTCTGGGGAACATGACCTGTAGAATCCCTTTCATGGGCCTATTTATACCTAGTGATTAGGATGTTATGATCGGAATGAATCAAAATCTCCTAACTAAATGTACATGCATGAATGCAAAATGTCATGAAAATAATCCTTTAATGTTTGAGTTGTTATTGCTCATTGTTCAATAAGGCTTTATTACCAACACGTCAGAATGTTATCTTGTCCGGTTGGTAACACTCATATCTTTACTTAATCGGATTGCCCTACTGTAATCTTCAAGGTTCAATCCACTATAATTTTGAGACATAAAATTTGAACCATCCTCCTCCCACTCTAATTTAGGAGTATAGGATGTGAATCCTCTCTCCCATCACTTTGGTCATTTACACCACTCCTAGGGTGTCGTACCAATGTAGAATTTTCTCTTACAAGAAAACCTATTTTTATTGCTTGGCAATCATTGCTTGTCTGTTCATTTAAGCTTTATCGTCGACACGACATTTTTCGTTTTGTTCAATCAATATTTTGCCAACAAAATCCGAAGGGATAGTCTTAATTTAGACTCATCCTTCTCAAATATTTCCAACCTAGTGTGTTTTAAACAATAGTCCTACTTCAAGTTCTTGTATTATCTAGAAACTTCCAGAGTAATATGCAAAACTTCCTTTATGAAAGTGTTGTTAGTCCATTAATCATTATTCTAATGCAACATGCTTGCAAAAGATCATAACACTGGATAAGAATAAAATTGATTTGGAGCATAGCTCAGAATGAATAAATTATCAAGAATGATACAAAAAAATAAAAATACAAAGGGAATTGATTGGGAACACGTATCTTGAAAAGAATAAAGTATTCCAAGAATGACAAATCCAATACAAGTAATATGAAGACTAGGTGCCCTAGATATTACAGCTTGAACTTCTCTGTACAAACTTCTAAGAACCATTTTGAGTTTGTCATGTGTTTAGGAGATCTACAGTGCTTTGTCGATGCTCCAGACGTCGCATACCCCTTTCCTGTTAATTCAGGTATAGCAAGATCACCGCATGCCTCATTTCGATCAATATTTAAGCCGCCTTTTTCAAGTTTTCAACTCAAATCCCCTTTGGTCTCAAGGCGCCCTTTGCGGGTTTTCACCTTGGTCTCTTCCCCTTCTTCAAGTGAAGTACTTCTTAACTGAATCTGATTTTATACGATTAGGCAAGTTTTTACCATTCATTTCGCTAAAAATCAATACTACTCTAGAAAATGCATTTTTTACAACATAAGGTCCCTCCCAATTTGGCACCTATTTCCCTCTAAAATCCTTTTGTAGAGGAATGATCTTTTTCAACACCAGGTCCCTTTTGTGGAATTCTCTGGGATGAATCTTTTTGTTGTAGGCTCGCATCATTCGTTTCTGGTACATCTGACTGTGGTGAATAGCTTTTAGCCTTTTCCCTCTATTAGGTTCAACGGATCATATCGAGATTGGATCCATTCTGATTCATCCAACTTTAGCTCAGCCAATACCCGGAGAGGAGGAATTTCAACTTCAATAGGTAAAACTGCCTCCATACCATAAACCAAGGAGAAAGGCGTTGCCCCGGTGGAAGTCCTGATTGATGTTCAATAAGTAATTACGGCAAATGGTAAATTTTTATGCCAGTCCTTGTAAGTCTCCGTCATTTTTCCCACAATTTTCTTGATATTTTTGTTGGCCACCTCCACTGCACCATCCATTTTTGGCGATACGATGACAAATTATGGTGTCTGATCTTGAATTGACTACAGACCTCCGCTATTGAGCTATTGTTCAAATTCAACGCATTGTTAGATATAATTCTTTCAGGCATTCCATATCGACATATGATCTCCTTTTTCAAGAACATGCTGACTACTGACTTTGTGACATTAGCATATGAAGCAGCTTCTACCCATTTAGTGAAGTAATTAATAACCACAAAGATAAAACAATGCCCATTAGAAGCCTTCGGTAATATTGGTTGGATGACATCCATACCCCACATAGAGAAAGGCCATGGAGAAGTTATAACGTGAAGAGGTAAAGGAGGTACGTGCATTTTGTCTCCATAAATTTGGCATTTATGGCACTTCTTAGCATAATTGATGCAATCTTCTTCTATGGTGGACCAGTAGTACCCGAATCTCATAATCTGTCTAGCCATTGTGAAACCACTGGCACACGTTTCGCAAATACCCTCATTGAGCTCCTCCAAGATTTTCTTATCTTTCACAGCGTCCACAAATCTTAACAGTACATGATCCTTTCCCCTTTTATTAACGCGCTTTGATATACTTCTAAACTCAATAGCAAAGCTAGCACAGATATGCGAGCTGGTTATTTATGCAACTGTTCCGCAACACTGTACTGGATGTGCTTTAAGAATTTGAAGAATTTCTTGGCTTCTTCCTCTCTTACTGGCTCGTTAACAGGCTCGATTGCTTCTCATTTCTTTTGTTCTGTCATTGCATGTCCTTTTATAGGTTCTATTTGGGGACTTATCACGTCGTAACGTTTCTCACTACGTGTATGAGAACCTATACCCTGATCTTCTTTCGAAGCACTGGCTGAAGTCTCTCTTCCCGGGATGGTTACATTGCACTCATAGTTACACGAGACCTTCTTGATATCATTGTAAAGGAAGGTTGCGGGTTTTCGAATTATGATTTTTGGTGCTACTAGTATTCCGGCGTCATTATTCATTGGTCTTAAAATGATAACCATAGGATGATTTACCTTCAAAACCTTCATCGTAGACTCGGATGCACATATACTTCCTTCTTCCTTGACTTCTTCATAGAATTCCACTTCATTATTATCCATCATGCCTTGAACTAGGATTTTGAATTCTTTGCACTCTTGGATTTCGTTCCCTTCCTCATGGTGGAACTCACAGTAATTCCTCGTCTTTTCACATCTTTTCTCTGAATCTGAAACAATTAATCCCCTTTTAATCATCTCCTTCCAGACCCTTCTCAGAGGAGTTTTTACTTTTGCAATGTCTGTCTTGATTCTTCTCCTCATAGCTTTACTCATCATGTTTTTCCCATTAACAGCATGATTGGGTAGCGGATTTTTCATATTGGATGAATCATCAAATTTGACAATACCCATATTGATGAACCTTTCAACTAATTTTTTAAAGGCAGTGCAATTTTTTATAAAATGCCCCGTAATTCCTGCATGATAATCGTATTGTGCATTTGCATCATACCATTTAGGGTACGGAGGCTGCAAGGGCTTGAAATAGAAAGGGGAAATGACGTGTGTATCGAACAAACTTTGATATAGCTCCTTATACGACATTGAAATTGACGTGAACTAGAGCTTCTCATTGTCTTGTCTTGTACCAAATTATTGCCTTGATGAACCTTACTGATTGGAAAACCCCTTTCCTGGTTGATTTACCGTAATCGATTTTGAATAACCTTTTTGTATGTACTCGTGTTGTTCACCTTGTTTTCTTTTTTCCTCGAGGCTGAACTTTTGTTACTTTATGTAGCATCTATCTTCCCACTTCTTATGGCATTCTCAATTATCTCGCCATTCATGACTATATCTGAAAAGCTTTTTGTGGCACTTCCTAGCATGTGTGTGATGAATGGGGCTTTTAGCGTGTTGATAAAGAGCATCGTAATTTTTTTTCTAGGAGCGGCGACTGAACTTGGATGGCAACCTTCCTCCATCTCTGTGCATATTACCTAAAACTCTCACTAGGTTTTTTCTCCATGTTTTGTAAAGTAATTCTATCAGGAGTCATATCCGTTACATGACTATATTGCTTCATGAATGTTTGTGCTAGGTCCCTCTACGAACTAATCCTGGTACAACTCAATTGATTGTACCATTTGAACGCTGTCCCCACCAGGCTGTCTTGGAAGCAACGTATTAGTAGTTGGTCATTGTTAACGTATCCAGCCATCCGTTTGCAAAACACGGTGATGTGAGCTTCAGGATCACTGGTCCCGTTGTACTTTTTAAATTCTGGCATTTTGAACTTGTAAGGAAGAACCAAATCTGGAACCAAACTCAGATCTTAAGCGTCAATTCTATGATGACCATTAGCACTTTCCATTGCTTTGAATTTTTCCTCCAGCCATCTACACCTGTCCTCTAGCTGTTTTGGTAATTTCGCTTTTGCTTTTTCCTTTTCTACCACTTCATCAAAATCGGGGATAACTAGATTAGTTGGGTTATCTCCTGGATTTGAACCTGATCTACCTGAAAGTTCATTGGCATCGAAGCACCAACCTGAGATTGTTAAGGCCTAATTGTGACGAATGGTCTCTGCCGATACATCTCAGGTTGGGCCTGTATATTTGGTGGAGTAAAACCTGGAGGATAGAGTAACTCCTCATTATCCTCACCAGGGTTGGTCATGGGGCATTTTCCTTTATCTATTCTCCCAGCCAATATTTGGGTCAACTGGGTCATCATGTTTCTTTGAGATTCTAGCATTTTGTCCATCATGTCTTGTTGGATCTTAGCTAGCTGCTCTTGCATTTGCGTTTGCAGTTGGTTTTGCATCTCACTTTGAAGTTGTTCAAGTTTTTTTAATCTTTGGTCCATGTCTTTTATCTGAGCTCGGGTACCGTAATGATATTTGGTTGGTTAGTTTTTTGTCGGTTTTCAGATAAACTGAAATGATTTTAACCATAGGATCTTTTGGTGGACTTTAATGCATATAGGATCTTTTGGTGGACTTTAATGCATATGATATAATGTAATGCAAATGCATGAAATGAATGCAAAAAGGCGTCGATTTTGATTCAATTCCATTTAGAAAAATTTACCAGAAAATAAAATTTGCATAAAACAGATTACATATATGGCTTTGCCCTAACACTCAAAGTTTTAATTTTCCTAAGTAGTGAAGCTAACTCCTGTCCCTAGTCTGATTCCAGCTCGTACTTTACACTTAGTATATCAGCTTGTACCGCCAAAGTCTGTAAGTAATCGGCTACCTCTCGATCTGAGCCACAGCCTCTCCCACAAAGAGATCTCTGTTTCTAACTTGGTTCTGACAAAAGAGGAGCTGTTCTTTCTGACGCTCTTCACTAGCTTCAAGGAATTCAATCCGCATTTCACAGTTCTGTAATGTCATTTCTAATTTTTCCACTGTTCTTTTCATTTGCTCGGTCTTGTCTAATCTCGCTCTTAGTTCTATCACAGAATTACGGTTTCGATATTGATGAAGAGTTTTCACAAGTTCAGCCATTTTAGCTTTTAGTTCACCTTTTTCATTTCAGCTTTCTGACAAACTCTTCTCTAGGGTCTCATTTCGCACCTGAGCCTCTTAGAATTTCCTTTCTCATCTATCTGCCTTGATATTTTCCTCTTGAATTTCTTGACACCACTGCTCTGAATTTTTCCCCAACTCGGCAGTTCTAATCGAGAAATGCAACTTCTTATAGTCTGTTTTCAAACTATTCAAATCTCCCTCAGCTTTACCCTTCCCTTTTATTAATTTCTCGGTTTTTAGCTTCTGAACATCCATGTCTAGTCTCAAGTTCATTTTCTCCTCTTCCATTTGTTCTATATTCTTTTCTAACTCTGAATTTCTTCTTTCAAAATCCTACCTTATAATTTCTAGCTCAGAGGGGACAACTCGCAAATGTTTTCCCGTTGGCTGACTGTCTCCTTGACTTGGCTCAGGGATGTTATCATTAATCCTCCTACCCCACCACTCTATATATTTAGGGGTTGTCATCGGACCTACTGCCAATCTCTTCATCTGTCGAGTCTGGTTCCAAGCATTAGACATCTCTCGAATCTTCTTCTTGTAACTATCGCCTTTATACGAGAATTCGCAGTAAGCTAGTCCTTGGGTTACGGGTACGAACTGCCTTGGCCTATACTGTCTTAGTACTAGCAATTGTGCATAGCCAATAGCTCTCCAAATCCCAAGTAGAGGGACCCAGTCGAAATCACCACATCTATATAAGATCTCATCTAGAAGTATCCAATGAGCTATCCATTCGATATCCTCTTCTTGAAGATTCTGAAGAATTGCCATCTATTTTTCCTCCGAGATATCATCCCGCCTCAGTATAGCTACTATCTCTTTCAAAGGCGAATAATTTCCGGAGAAGACTCAATAAGAAACCTTATCAACTTTTCAAAAGTGACTGTAGAACCATGCTAAAAGGAGTTGCGCACATCCAATGAATCTACCATCACCCGCTCTTCGGCATTCGTTCAGTGATCTGAAAGTTTCTGCTAAAATTGTCAGAATTGGTGTAACCCTCTTATCAAGTCGGTCAAAGAGATCGATGACTGTTTCATCAATGTGTCCTAAGGCTTTGGGAAAGACAACTAAGTCGTAGACACTCAAGGCAAAGACATCAACTTTCTTCTTCGTATCTGGGTGTGCTAGAATTAGATCCTTCAAGTTCTTCCAAGGAATACATTTGCTATCCCCCTTCTACTTGATCCGTGCTACAACCCATTGTTCACTCATCCCGGTAATATTCATCAGTTTCTTCAAAAAGGTTGGGACATTAACAGCTCTCGAGTATGTTTTGTCTACTTGAATCTTCGAGCAATGAAGTAAGGCCATGTATTCCTCCACTGTAGGCACCAGATCAACTCCCCCAAAAGTGAAACAACTGTAAGCAGGATTCCAAAACTGGCCGAGGGCGCGAATCAAGTATTTATCCACCTTTATGTCAAGCATATAAGGCAGATCTCCATAGCTAGAGTAAAAAAAGCTGCTTGACCTCATTATTCCACTTATCCTAGATTTCTTTCAATTCTTGCAGACGATTCTGGGTTACATTAATACGAGTGAAGTCCTACGACTCTAATACATATCCTTCGACCAAACTATCACCTTTTTTCCACTGTGTTGTCTCTGACCAAGTTTGGACAGTCGCATTATCCTCCAACTTATCAAGAAATCTCTTTTCCATGATAAGCTCTCTATCTAGTAACCGAATATGAACCAACGCCTTTTATGATGAATGCTATGCAATCAAAATGGCATACAATCAAAACAAAACACAAAAAAAGTTAGTGTCATATATAAAAAATAGAATTCAACACAAACAGGAAATAATAAAGCACTTATTCAGGAATCTACTAGGGTTTGGTATAGTTCTACCTAGGGCAAGTTCCTAAAGTTCACTACATGAGGTTTGGCTTTTAGAGCAAAGGTACCTAAACCAACAGATTCCTCGATCCTCACCCATTATAGGCTCATGCGGACCAAGTTTGGTTCAGGGGAATACATTTTCCTATGGCTGCACTGAGATTAAAATCGTACGAAGACATAGGTACGAATGTATTTCGAAAGTTATCCACTATCCTGCACGGAGGTAAAGACCTCACGAAGGACTATCTTTTCACTCCCACTTAAAGGGGTAAAATTGACCACCTTATGTAATGCAAAATGCAAATACACATTAACAGATTTGGACCAACCAACCAAACACACTATGATTAAAACCATAAAAATAATGGATAGGATGCAAAAGGGGAAATTTTAAAACAAATTTTGATTTGTTGACAAAAAGAAAAAAAATTAATCAATTTATGACTTGACTCTCAACCTGTCCCCAGTGGAGTCGCCAAGTTGTTGAAACTATTTTTTTAATCAAAGGATCGACTTGGATTTTGAAAAACGAAAATGAAAAAATAGGAGTCGTCATCGATATTTTTTAGGTGTGATCGGATCACCTTGCGATTCAATCGTTTTAATAAAACATTTTGATTTTACTAAAACAATAATTTTGGTCTACGGAATTCAAGAAAAATGGGTTCGGGAGTCGGTTATATGCGAGGAAGGAGTAGCACCCTCGTCATGCCCAAAATTGGTACCTAATCAATTAATTAATGTCTTAATGTCAAAAAATTAAAAATTCGAAAAGAAATTTAAAAATATGATCCTTTTAAAATCACTTAAAATTTTAAGGAAAGGTGTATTTCACATTAATCGAGAAAAAGAATTATATCTCGTGAGTTAGGACACAATACCTTTAATCTCGACACGAGAATAAACACAAAAAATTTACTTATTTTTAGAAATTTTGATTATCTCGGTTTTAAAAAGACCATATTCTGTAAGTTAGAACACGGTCCTTTATTAATCCCGAGATTATTTTAAAAATGTATTTTTTGAAAAGTGGTTCGTATATGCGGATTTTTCGAAAAATCGAAACCCCGTAAGTTAGGGAATGACTTCTCGAATTCCAAAAATACGAAATATTGTCTTCGTTTTTTCAAAATCTTCTTTTTTGAATTTGGACGAAAATTAATGCAATGTTTAAAGTGATATGCGAATAAAATATCAAATTATCGACTGATTACAATAAGCGTATTAATAAGCAAATTGTCGCACATACAATAACGATAATAATATAACATACATCATTTTAATGCTAATATTAACAATCAAAAAGAATAAAATAAATAATAACGAATGAATAACAGGCACAATAACCATAACAATAAGTCCAAAACTTGAAAGTATTTAAAAAAAAACAAATAAACTAATAATGGAATAAAGTAACACTAATAATGGCAAAATAAAATAAAATGAAAAAAATAAAATAAACAAGCCAATATACAAAATAATTAATGACAAAATAAAAACTAATATAAGATGGATTTAAAATTGAGAGTAACTAAATAAATAAATATAATATAATATTAAATAAAACAGTAAAAAATGATGAAAATGATAATAATAATAATAATAATAATAATAATAATAATAATGGTGATAATTATGATAATTATAATAGTATAAAAATAAGACAACAAATAAGTGAATGAAACATTCATACGTAAGAGCAAATTCGAGGATTATCAAAGTAAAAAAAATACGTGAAATAAGTAAAGAAATATTAAAGCTTAAATATATAAAAGATAAATAATGAATATAATATAAAAATAAAAAATAATATTAACTTTAAAAAATGAAGAATATTAGACAGATGAATAGTCAACTAATAAAATAAATTGATTAAAGGACTATATTGCAATCAGAATGAAATTAAAGGTAAGATTTATAAATGATTTAATGATAAAATCAAAATAAGACTAAAATAAAATGCGCATAAGGGACAGAGGACCATAAGGGCAATTTTCCCACGCTCTTAAAACGCACAGTTTTGCAAGGGACCAAATCGAGAACGAAATAAGATTTGAGGTATCAATTGAAAAAGTAAAAAAAACCTGATTAAAACAATCGAAAAAACGGAAGGGCCTAACATGAAAATAAACCATTACAGCAAAACACACGGATCCCTCCCGTGGGTTAGGTCGACGCGCGAGTTGGCCCCTAAAACGACGCCGTTTTGGGCGTCTGGGGGCCTAATGAAACGGTGCCGTTTTAATATGGGTATTTAAGCCCAAAATTTTTTTAAAAAAACTTCATTTCATCCCCTTTTCAAAAAAAAAAACTCAAAAACACTCTCCCTCTCTCTTTCAACTCCCCTCTCTTCCAGCCAAGCTTAGGTCGTCGGACCACCGCGGCGGCCACCGGTCGCCGACGACGGCGCCGTCATCCGCAGTGGCCAAAAAATAAAACTATTTTTTTGGGGTATTTTCGACTCCCGGCCTAAAAAATACCGATTTTTATCAGAATCGGCACCTCCTTCGCAAAAAGGTACGATTTTTATCCTTTTCTTTTTTTTTGTTTTCTTTAAAAAATAAAAATAAATAAATAAGCCGAAAAAAAATCGGCACAACTACCTTTGAAAATGATCTGTATTTGAATTGATTTTTCTTCTTTTTCTTTTGATTCATTCGTAACCCCAAAAACATAAAATCGGGGCTCTTTTTATAGCAAGAAAATATCATTTATTTCTCTATTTTTTTCTATTTTTTTACACTATATTTTTTGCTTTTGGACTCTCCTAGTCTGTTTTGCAGGTACAGACGTGGCGGCACACGTGGAGGAGGCGGCGCGAAGAGTGGTGCATTTTTGGCTACTGTTGCGGCGGCTGAAGATTGGATACAAAAAATCTCCCGTTTCAGTGCGTTTAGACCATTTTTTTGAAATCAATCGCACTGATATTGGTGTTTGGATTTTACCCATTGCCGCACTGGAGTCTTCTCATCATGCTGTAGTATCAGTGGCGCCACTGGAGGTTCTACATGCAGTGAGAATTTGCAACTCCATTTGAAAGATGGAAAGTACCTTTTCATCCATGCTTTTTACTTTTTCTTTTATCCTTTTACATCTAATTTTCTATTTAAGAATTTCAAATAATATTATTAATTTAATATATACAATCTTCATATTAAATTTAATAAGTATTTTTTATAATTAAAAATTAAAAATTATTTATTATTTTAAATTATTTATAATTAAAAATTTCTAGTAATAATGAAACTTGTTATGTCTTATGTTATTATATTTTTTAATTAAAAATCATCTATTTAGATACTTCAAAATTTGATCTAAGTATAATGTTACTATTTATGAAAATAATATTTATCATTGTTATAAAAAATATTTAACTTTAAAAAATTAAAAATAATTATCATTTTATCTAATAAATAATTTAAATTAATTATATAATTCATTAAAATATTGGAAGATACATTTTAATATTTTATTAATTTAATTTATAAATTCAAATATTTTAATAATTTTAAAAAAGTAAAATAATTTAAAAACTTCTATTATATATCAATTCTAATCTGATGTCCTTAATAGTCATTTTTTATTCTTATCTCACCGTTACAGCTGCGTTTGAATCCAAACACACACTCCACCATTGTTTCTAATCTCACCGCTACAATATCCAATCTCACCGCTACAGTAACTAATCTCACCGCCACCGCTGTTTTTAACCTCACCGGAGGTAAACACACCGCCCATCCAAACTAAGCCTTAGGCTGTTAGGGTTTTTTGTTTCTGAAAAAAAATTTGTTTTGGGCCATACTGGGTTTGGGCTAATTATTTGGGTTGATTGGGTTAGGTTAGTGAGTTTTGGGTTAAAACGATTTGGGCTAAAATTGGGCTTTTATCATTATATATTTTATTTGGTTTTAATATTTGTATATGGGCCGGGTAAATTTTGGGTTTGTACAACCAATTGAGTGAGTGATTGAATTTGTCAAGGGAGTTAACGATCAAGTTTAAACGACTCGCACAATTGAGACCATTGATTTGAACGATGTCCTTCATTGAGGAATTAAATCGTGGAAGCTACTTTTAGGGTTATTCACTTGGTAAAGGTTAGCTATCAAGACATTATTGCAGTTATATTACATATGGAATGGTTGGTGGTTTGAGGTTTTCCTTGACCACTATAACCGACTTATTGATTGGAGGAGAAAATCTATTGTTTGGGATCAGTTTGAAACCGAAGTTAAAATCTCGCCTGAAGCTGGAGTTTTCGTCTTATTAATTTTTACTCAAACTTAATTTCCATTGTATTTTTATCTATACTATTTTCTAAGCTCCTTACTGAGTTGCTATCACTCTCAACTAGGCCAGCAATTGATTTAAAAATTACGAAAATGCCTTTCTATAATTAAAATAAATTATGTTATTCGAGGGTACTTTTAGTCTTTTTATTTAAAAAATCAATAAAAATATGCATATGTTGGGATTTTAACCCGAACCAATCGCACTAGTAAAACCTTTAATTTCTCACATTTATTTTGATATTTTTATACATTTTTGTTTTAATAAGCACAATTTATTATCTCCATCAGTTGTATATGTTGATAATGTTGTTCATTGAGTTTGTGTCAGAAGTCAACTCAACACAACACCATGATAAAAAAATTGTAGTGCATTTAGTATTGTTAATATCATGTATTTATTTTAATATCGTACATATTTCATGGGATATTATTAATCAGTTTCAAACTATACGTTTCATTATTTATTGTGTGTTATTTTTAAAAACATATATGTTCTAAATTCGTAGTTCTCCCGCGCATACATGTGATAGGATTTCTAATTTTTATTAAATTTTTATTATTTATTTTAGATTTAGATTTAACCCCCTTTTCTTTAATATCGTAGATTTGTATAAATCTTAGTCATAATAAATCATAAAATTGATCAGTCTAGTCTTTATGGAATCAACGCTACTCCATATATTGCAAATTTTGATTTTACGTGTAAGATTTATTTTTTTTAGTTGACCAGAGATGAATCATAAATTATTTGAGGCCAAAGTGTAATTTTATCATTATGCTAACATGTAATTTGACAAAAAATTTAATCTCCATTAAATAGCAAATCTACCAATGAGAGGAGGGAAAAAAAATCCGAAGTTGCAAAACACAAGTAGAAAACAAAAGCAAAAACCCAACAAACTAAAACCCTAATTTCTGACCCCAAATTCAAAATACTATGAACAAAAAAGAAACAAACAAATAAGCCTTAGTGTCCTCAAGACTTGCTTTTCCTACTGTTACTGAAAGCACAGCAACCGACAGAGTATACAATGATGAGGCAAACTAGGAAGATAATGTTGACCACCATTACTTTCTTCCAAGAACTCCTTAGGTTGTCTATAAAACCAGCTTTACATGCTTGGCAATCGAAACATAATGTGCCCAAATCATTGCTCCATGTATTGCAATCGGTGTTGTTGATGAAGACACCATTGCCTTTGGTCCAGTTTGTTGGTCCTAGGAAGGTGAATTGACAGTCGTTTGATGGCTTACAACAACCGGACTGCAAAATAAAACATGAAACACATAAATGGAAAGTCCAAAATATATAAAGAAAAAAAAACCCAATTTAAGTCATGAAATAAACAAATTTAATATGAAAGTATTCATGGATCGAGTTAAATTAAATATTTGTAAATTGTCACACCTTACGAGATCACTTCGCAACTTACAACCTCATAAGCTAAGGTCACCTATTGACAAATCAATGACAAAACATTTACCATCCATACATTACATTTATCTGTTATCTTGACATGATAACTCATATTTAGAAGAGATACTATTAAGCTGACTAAGCTTTAAGAAATATGAAACCAATAAAAGAATGGCATGTGGTACTTTGGGAAAGACTAACGATGTCTGTTATAAAATCCTACACATATCTCCCTTCCTTCTTGGCTTCTTCTAACTCCAACCATTCTTAATTACATACAACCTCCACCTATACAACCATATTCTCCAATCATCGTCCACCATCATAATTTACACCTTATATCAACAAGAATCATCCATATATATTTCTTTATTTTCCTTAGATATATACGTTATTTTTATTTAATATTTTATAATTTTTTATTTTTATTAAAATTTTAAACTTAAACAACCTATTAACTTAATATAATTTCAATGTTCACGTTATAATATTATATATTTAATTTGTATACCACATAAATTACAAAATATATAAAACTAAAACAACATATTATAACACTTAAAATTAGTCAAGCTAAATAAATTCAAACCTTAAATATATTTTAACTCAAATTCTACTTATATTTTAAATATTTATTTTTTAAGACTAAATATCTTTTATCTATAATTTTATTTCGAGTCTCTATTCAAGACTTGAACTATTAACCCGACTCAAAAATCAATTTAATTTTCAAAAAATAATACGACGTACCTGTATGGCAGACAAATGCACCTTATAAAACTCTGTTACACTCTCATTCATATGCTGGTTATGAAAATCACTGCAAACTTTACTATCAACCAAACAGCTCTTAATCTTAAACCAATTATTCTCATCACTAACCCTCTTTTGCAACCAATTCGAATAATCCCCCAACCGGTATTCCTTATACCCTTTCCCTGACAAGACCCTTCCCGCCCCTTTATTTGTTACCACGAAAGCGAAAATCGTGCCGGCAATGCCGAGCACGATGAGGATGAACATAACGACGAGGTAAAGCCAGAGCAACCATTTCACGTGACAGCATGCGCCGACGAATCCAGCCAATGAGACTACCATGAGGAAAACTCCGACGATGATGATGGGTTTGTCGAGAAAACGTTCGCATTCAGTTATGGCTTTACGGCTGAGCCAGATGCCGGCTACGAGGATGGGGATCGAGAGGAGGAAGGTTACGAAGTTGAGGATACCGAGTAGGTTGTTGCTCAGGCGGAACGACATCGTTTTTGGGATTTTCTTTGTTGGTTTTCTCTATTAGGTCGGTTTTTTTTTTTTTTTGTTATGATGGAAGGAAAAAAAAAACAGTGATCTTATTGGAGGGCTAATGGAATGTTTATTGTCACGCGCCGTACGCGTTTTTGTAACTGCATTTGTTCCACGTGGCTAAATCATATTTAATCCAGATTTATGAGATAAGTTGGTTTAACCCACGGAAGACCGTTCTGTTTTTTTTATTAAATCCACATAACCAATTGGACTTTAGGTGCCAATTGGGCTTTAATAATATATAATTATTTGATATATTATAAATTCTAAATATATTTTAAATAATTAAAAACACTATGTTGGTTTTTTTGGTCGGGTTGATTTGAAAATTAAAAAATTGATTACCGATCGGAATAACCAACAAAATTGAATCCATAATCGAAAAAATTGCCCAACCTGTTCACTCACATTGATATTAGGTCCTAAATTAATTGCTAGGCACCCCCTATTCACTCTCCTTGTAGAAAGAATCATTTTAATCGAGTTTTGGCTTTGTCAAGGTTGAAGTTTTGAAAATCTTAAAATCTCTGTGTTTAAATTTTTATCCTATGTAAAACATGTATTGGTTCCATCCGAATATATTTCAATTTAAGTTCTACAAAATTTAAGCTCTATCCGAATTTATTCTAGTTATGAGTTGGATTGTATTGATTAGTTTTAGTTTTAATTATTTAAATATTATATTATTTGTAATTACGGTTTCAACAATACCTTGTTTAACTGAAAATTATTTAAATATAAAATAAAATTAGATATATTTTATATTTTAACTTATTTTTGTATATGTGTATAATTTCATAAAGTAATCACTTATAAAATAGTAAAAATCACACTAATAAAAAGGAGAACACTCCACAAAGAATATGTCTTCCATTTCATATGATTAGTATAATTATTAAGGAGGAATATAATGTAAAATTAAATTAATTTTATATATTTTCAAAAATATATATCATTAATATTTTAAAAAATTTCAATATTTTTATTGGTATAATTCTAAATTTCATCCTTCTAATTTAGAAAATTTGAGAAACTAATCTTCATAATTTAATTTATTAAAATCCGACTTCCGTACATTACTAAAACTAAGAAGTAAGAAGTTAGTCAAGTTATTAACCAAAACGTGAAATTGAACTAATAATTTTTGTTAATTTATTGCATATAAATTATTGAACTGTTGATTTTTACTAATTCCTTGCGTATAAATCAATGATTTCACGATAAAGTTTATCAATGTCACCTAATTAAACTTAACTTGTTAGTTTTATAAAAGTACGAGAACCAAATTCTAAAAAATTAAAATAGAAATATTAATTTTTCAATTTTTATAAACTAGAGGGAGGATTTCACAATAAAACCTACTTTTTTTTATCATACTGAACAAATTGATATACACATTTAATTTACTTAAAACTCAATATGCAATATAGCTTATATAGGCAAATAAAACATAAAATACGATAATCATATGAAAAATATTAAGGTTAAAATATGCTTTTTTTTAGTCCCTGTACTTTTTCTACATTTGGAATTTAGTTTCTCTAGTTTTAACTTTAAAATCTTAGTCCATCCATTTTCCAAATCTCAAAATTTAGGGTTAATTGTTATTTCTATTAGAACTTTTTTTTGAATTTGAAATAAAAAAACATACTCAATTCAAAGCCATTTAACAGAAAATGATATTGCTATGAACTTAAATTTCAATAGGAAACCTTTAACAGGGTTAACAATTGAATTTATATTTTTAAATCTGAAAAATAAATAGACTAAATTCTTGAAATAAAAGTAAAAGGACTAAATAGTAAAAAATGAAGAGTACAAGGGCTTGGAACACATTTTAAGCAAATTTTAATCTCATAAACATTACAAAATTTTAACGGTATTAACAATTGAACTTGTATTTTTAAATTTGAAAGGTAGAGGAGCTAAATTCCTTGAATGAAAGGATTAAATAGCAAAAAATGAAGATTACAAGGACTCAGATCAAACATTTTAACCAAATATTAATTGCATAAACATTACAAAATTATGTAAATTATATACAAATTTGTATGAATTTCAAAGGAAACAGATTCATAACCTTTCCCTACAATCTCTCAATCTCTCCAACGATAACCCGTACGCTAAGCACGTTCAAAGAACAAGACCTGGTAAAAACCATGACACACAAGCCCCCTTATCCCCAAAAGTACTGCATAAAATCCATCCCTAGATACTTTCCCCTTCACTTGAACACACACAGTCTATAGCACTAACTGAAGCTCTACTTTCTCACTTCAATGGCGGATGAACCTAACATCACACCACCACCACCAGCAGAAACTGAACCAACACCCGACCCCGAAAACAACACCCAAACCAAACAAGACAAAGGTTCAAAGAAGAACATGTTCAAAGACCTCAAAGTGAAACATGTTACAGGGATATTATCATTGGTATCCTTTGTGTTTTCACTTCCGATCCTTGCTTCTGTCACTTGGTTGCTGTATATGAAAAGTTATGACTGTGAGTGGTTGTTTAAGTTGCCGAGGTTACAGATTGGGATCAGTGTTGGGTTGATTTTAGTGTTCTTGGTTTGTAACGGGGCGTTGTTGTTTCTACGGGCACGGTGGCCGATGGTGGCGATTATTGTTGTGACGGTGCCGTTGACGTTGATGTTTACTGTTGGATTGGCATTGCTTGGTTCTAACAGTTTGGAATCGAGGAGGGTACCGGCGACGCCGTTGTGGTTTAAGATGAAGGTTGACGATGATGGGCTTTGGAATAATCTTAAAGGGTGTATTTATGATGTTCATGTGTGTCAAGATTTGGCTGCTTCGTCGATGCCGTTGAAGCCGAGTGATTTCAATAAGAAGAAATTATCATACGTCGAGGTACATTAGCATATCATCACACCGCTATTTGCATCTTGGTTGAGTTCGACTTGAAAACAATTTGATAACTATCAAGTCGAGCTCGAGCTCATGCTTAAGTAGCTGAAGCTATCGATCGAACCAAATTCAAGATTAGTAATACTAGGCTCGAACTTATCGAGGATTTCATTTTCAATATATATTTTACATTGCTAGATTACATTATTAACCTCAATATATATTATCAACCCTAAACTTAATCATGGAGTCGAACTTGAGCTTAGATACATATGAGCTTAATCAAGCTTAATTTAGTATGTAAAATAGCTAAACAAGTTTAATCGAGCTCAAGCTCGAGCTTGCTAGTATTCGAATCTGACTCCACTTAATTACATCCCTAATTCGTTCCACATAATTTGACATAATTTGATCTCTCTATTTTATAACTTAGTTAGTCCAAATAGTTAATTAGTAATATCACTAATTAATTCTTTTAGTTAAATTAGTAACAAGGACATTTTCTTAAAAACGTTGTTGTACTCATCTTTAGGTCAAATTATGATTTTGATCTGCTACTATTTTTAAATTTAAAATTTAGTCATTACACTTTAATTTAACATAACTTGATCCCTCTACTTTATAATATTATTAGCCAATCCAAATAGTTAACACCGCTATTTATTCCTGTTTAAAATAAGACATGTATTTTTTTTAACTCATCCTTAAATCAAATTATAATTTTGCCATTCTTGCATGTTTAAATTTAGAATGTAGTCATTATACTTGAATTACACGATCACTCAATTTAATTCAAATAATTAATACGAATAACTATTCTAGTTAAACACTAATTCTTTTTTTTCATAAACCAGCTTCTAACTCTTTAGGTTGGCATCAGTTTTTTATTGAGGTTAAGGAAAAAGTCCACATCAACATTTAACATATCAAATTATGCCGAATTGAAGTACAGGAATGTTACCCCTTAATTACCACCAAATACGTCATGGATACCTTGTCTTAACTCTTCTCATTAGAACTCTTAGTGGTGACTCATCGTTCGAGCGAACACCTCACCCAACAAATCCCAACAATCCGTCCACATCAAGCTGATCCCACTCGCTGATAGCACCACCCTACCAAGACTAATTAGTATAGTCCACTTGTTTGCCAATGCTCCAACCACAAAACGAGATGTGGCATCTAGGAATACTCGTATATATAAATTGAAACCTCAATCAGAGGGCTAAAGTAACCCAAAATACCTAATTTTTCCTCCTATACGTACCTACCTCTGGCCATTGAACGACTCTTTGCCCAATAGAGTGAACCGTTCTAAAACACGACCACCTCATCTGTATATGATCAAGGGAATAACTCCCAATTTTGAGTATGATAGAGATAAAAATCATAATTTCACTTTAACCCTTTTTTTTTGGTGGCAAATTACTAATTATGTAGTTATGTGCCCTTTTTTTTTAAGTCCGGATGTTGCACACCACCAGAAGAGTGCCACATGCGGTACGTAAACGCCACTTTCTGGGAAAAAGACGATACACCGGAAACCGATCCGTCGGTAAACGCCGACTGTAATGCATGGAAGAACGACAGGGACGTATTGTGTTACGATTGCCAAAGCTGTAAACAAGGTTACGTCAAGGCATTGAAAAGCAAATGGTCCAAACTTGGGGTGTTCTTGGTTTCCATGGCGGTGTTTCTCATTGCTTGTCATATGGCTCTGTTCTTGGCTACCATGTGGGAGATCCACTGTACATGATGGTAGCGCAGTGAGCGAGAGATGCATGAAAAAGTTCAATTCTTTGGTATTTTTGGTTATAGCCCTTTTTCTTTTGTTTTTTGCTATTTAATCCTTAGGGTTTCGTTTGGTTAAATAACTTGTTTTAATTGCTAGACCCTAGACGTCTAAGAGGAGAGTAGTCATGTTTTTGTTCTAGTACGATTCGTGTCGTTTTGGTGTATTTCGATGTATCATTTCAGGTTAAATGGTATTTAATGTTTTGTCTAAGATTTATAACTTATAAATTATATTTACGTTTAAAAGTGTTTATGAGTCGAACTAGGTAGGGTTTAAACCGATTCATGCATGTTTTTAGTTGCTAGCTTGAGTTCTAATTAGCCCATGGTTCAAATCTTTGCTATGTCATGGGAATGATATTCGGCCTAGGTGGATTTTGTGTTAATGCCATTGCATGCTAAATATGAAGCTTGTTAATGATGCATGTGATGGTGGATTGATGATTTTTGAATCTTCTTTTTAGCATTTTTGAGTGAGACATTAAGTTCTTTGTTTAACCATGACCAAAAATTGAAATGGTATGGTGTTGTGATGCATTCGGCCATGGTAGGAATTAGAAGGGAAAAATATGGTTGTTGTTAGATGAAGTAGAGTCTAACGAATGAGCACATATGTGCATTAGTTGCTAGATGAAGAAGAATAGGCTAGCAAGTTGTGTGCTAAGGCCGAATATAATTTTTGTATATTAATGAATAATGCATGTGTTAAATTGATGGAAAGGGAGAGGATGCTTTACTAGTGTATATATGTGTGTATTAGCCAAGTTTTGAACTTGAAACAAAATGGTGTTTAGTCAATACAAGTGACCATACTTGTAGAATGTATTAAGTGTTGCAATCGGCCCCAACATAGACATGCATATTCGGCCTTAGGAAGGAGATTGGTACAATTTTGGTTGAACTTCGAAATGGCATGTATAGGACTACCCTTTTTGTTGGGGGTCATGGACTCTTTGGACTTGTATAATTTTGGATAGCCATGCGAAAATGGCTTATATATGTTTGAGTATAATGTTATAATCATTTGGTATGGATATGGGTATTGAGAGGTGTGGATATGCTTAACAAGGATTGGCCATGGGAATGGTTAATCACTATCATAATTTGTGCTATTTATGCTAAAAGGGCTAGTTGAATCATGGAAACTATGAAATAGGTAAAGTCTACCTTAAAGGCAGATGCTGACAGCAGCAGTGATGTAGATTTGGAAAATCACTAAAAATAGTAGGAAGGGAATTAAATAGTGAATAAATTATGTAAACGAACCTTGATGAATCTATTTTCATAGGAAAGTAACGAAACGATCATATGGACAGTATGTTAAGAGATATTCAGGTTCTCGTAAGACAGGGCCAGAACGGTTTCTGGATTCCCTGTTTCGACTTTGGAAATTCATTATAAATTAACCGGAGATAATTAGGAGTCATGCCATATATGTATAGATTCCTCTTTGAGTCTAGTTTCTATAGAAACAAACGACATCAGTATTGAAGCCCTGTACAGGGAGATATCCAAGTCGTAATGCGCAAAGGTCAGTGTAGTCGATCCCTGTAACATGGGAGACTTTGACTAATAAACTGTACTAATTGGCCCAACCAAAAATTCTAGAAAAAAATATGTAGATGGACATATGAGTCTAGTATCATTCTTGCAATTTCGGCTCAATAGCCACACACAAAGAGCATGATTTATTGTTAAATGTGCATGGTTATTTGAATGATGTCCGGGCTAAGTCCCGAAGGCTTTGTGCTAAGTGACCATATCCGGACTAAGATCCGAAGGCATTTGTGCGAGATACTAATTCCGGGCTAAGCCCAAAGGCATTTGTGCGAGTTACTAAATCCGGGTTAAGTCCCGAAGGCATTTGTGCGAGTTACTATAACCGGGCTATGTCCCGAAGGCATTTGAACGAGTAGCTATATCCGGTTAAATTTCGAAGGTACGTGATTTGGGAATGAATGATCTTGCTGTAAAAATTTCAGTTAATACGCTTGAAACATCCCAACATTGAGGTATGTTTCGTATGTGCTTTGAATTAGTTGAGCCCTTACAAATAAGTATTCGCTCAGTTGATAAATGAGCTACCGGCCTTTGGCTAAGTTGATCTTTGTGTATGAATAAAAGGGTTGGTAATGTGAAGTAAGTATGATATTGAAAAATTGTGCATATGAAATTATCCGTTTAGCTACATGAATGCTATACTTTTGTTGTGCTGGAATCCCTTGCTCAAAACTTACTAAGCATAAATTGCTTACTCCGTCTCCTTGATTCTCTGTTTTATAGATTTTGGTTCTCCAGCTATCGGACTCGGGATTTTGAAGTCGAAGTCGCCCACACTATCAAAGCCCCCCCCTTTTGGTACAATTTTGGTTGAACTTCGAAATGGCATGTATAGGACTACCCTTTTTGTTGGGGTCATGGACCCTTTGGACTTGTATAATTTTGGATAGCCATGCGAAAATGGCTTATATATGTTTGAGTATAATGTTATAATCATTTGGTATGGATATGGTTATTGAGAGGTGTGGATATGCTTAACAAGGATTGGCCATGGGAATGGTTAATCACTATCATAATTTGTGCTATTTATGCTAAAAGGGCTAGTTGAATCATGGAAACTATGAAATAGGTAAAGTCTACCTTAAAGGCAGATGCTGACAGCAGCAGTGATGTAGATTTGGAAAATCACTAAAAATAGTAGGAAGGGAATTAAATAGTGAATAAATTATGTAAACGAACCTTGATGAATCTATTTTCATAGGAAAGTAACGAAAAGATCATATGGACAGTATGTTAAGATATATTCAGGTTCTCGTAAGACAGGGCCAGAACGGTTTCTGGATTCCCTGTTTCGACTTTGGAAATTCATTATAAATTAACCGGAGATAATTAGGAGTCATGCCATATATGTATAGATTCCTCTTTGAGTTTAGTTTCTATAGAAACAAACGACATCAGTATTGAAGCCCTGTACAGGGAGATATCCAAGTCGTAATGCGCAAAGGTCAGTGTAGTCGATCCCTGTAACGTGGGAGACTTTGACTAATAAACTGTACTAATTGGCCCAACCAAAAATTCTAGAAAAAAATATGTAGATGGGCATATGAGTCTAGTTTCAGGGAAAATTTACGGAACTGGATTCCGAGTTTCTGAACTCAAGATATGATTTTTAAAGCGACTAGTATGCAGATTGGCAGTGTCTGGGAAATTTTTTTATAAGTGGTTTAAAGTCTGTTAACACCTCGTGTTCGACTCCGGTGACGGTCTCGGGTTCGGGGTGTTACATTTGATTGGTATCGGACCTAAGTATGATATTATTTATAACTTATAAATAACATTTTCCCCAAAAAGTGCTCTCAAGAAAGTATTTGGGCTTGGATAGGTAACCTAACCCTTGAACAAGTTTACTTACATTATACATATTTATAAATCTTTTTATGTAAATCTATGTGTGGATTTAAATAAAAAATTGTACCCACATTTCAAGTTAGTGGTGTGCGTTGGAATCGAGAGAAAAAATTTCGAGTTAATTGAGTTGAGTTTTATTTTACCATTCTAACTCAATTTAAAAAAAAAATCAAATCGAGTTAAGTCGAATGATAATTGAGCAAGTTGATCATAAATTTGTTTGAGTTAAATTAAAAAAAATAGATATGTCAAATTAAAATTTATCATTATGGTAAAAAGAATAATTTAACATTATTTATATAATTTTTTAAATTTTTGAAGATTATTTTGAATTTTTGTAATTTTTTCAAGAGAGACTAATTTTTTTATTTTCAAAATTAGAAAGAACTCAGTGGTATATATTGTTTTTTTTAGTTCATTCGAGTAGTAAAAATTCAACTTGACTCAAACTTGAAAATTCAATTTACTTATTTGATTTTATTTGAAAAATTGAATAACTCAAAATTCAAGTTTTTCGATTTTACGAGTCGAATTGAGTTTTACTTACCTTCATTTCAAACTGAATCAAACATAGTATTAATGAGTTTCAATACTCCTAATACTTTTCTAAACTCGACCCAAATTTGATTTCACCTAACTTAAATAAAACTAACTTGCTCCGTTTTAATACCATAATCATTAAGATTTTGAAGATGAGATATTGATTCTAGGTAACATTGGAGATGAACATTGCTAGGGCCAACTTAATAAGTAGTAGAAACATGACATCAAATTATAATATATGGTTGAGGAGCATGGAATAATTTATCCAATTTAATTATATGGTGCATCAATTGTATAAAGATAGCATCAAGTTTGTGGTTAAGAGTTTTATTGTCTACTTGAGGACCACTTCTAAAATGAGGTTTAAAAATAAATAACACAACTAAAATAGGAATATAGGAATGTAATTCATTGGTGTTGATGATATGTGATGAATGAAAATGGCACTATATAAAAATTTAATTTATTTATAATAAATATAAAATTAATAAAAGTGTTAAATGGAAGTTGTTTCATTTTAAAAAATATTCAAAGTGTCATTCGTCGGGAGTTAATGGAAGATCCCTCAACAGATCAATAGTATCCTCAGTCGGGGTTTTCTCTCCCAACTTTGTTGAGAGCCCAAGTGCTTGAGGCTGCTTGAAGAGGCAACGAGTTTAATAGAGCGGGAGTTCCTCGTCAAGTAGAACCAGGGTAACGTAGACATGGGTTCAAACTCTACCAAGCATTAATGTTTACATTTCCTTAAGTAAAATACCAACAATGATCCATCAATTTATAACAGATGACACTTCAAAAATTTCTCCGAAAGAACTCCTCAACA
The DNA here is from genome assembly GCF_007990345.1 of Gossypium hirsutum. NCBI lineage: Eukaryota > Viridiplantae > Streptophyta > Magnoliopsida > Malvales > Malvaceae > Gossypium > Gossypium hirsutum. Next base: position 67,922,106 of record NC_053444.1, read on the forward strand.
AAAAGTACAACTAGTAGCTCACCTAATAACTCATAACTTATTCACAGAGTGGCCTTAAACTTTAGGTTAAATTCTATTTTCATCCTTAAACTTTAAAATCCAACCATTGATAAGGGAGAACATAAGTTGGTAGTCATTCAGTTAAACTGATTTCAATTAATCAGTTTTTTCTCAGTTAAACTGGTTTTGGTTTCAATTAAAATGGTTTTGATGGTGAGTTATTAAAATTCATAATCGATTTAATTAATTTAATCAACTAAATGTATATCATTTTTAATTATTTTTAATACCTAACAAATATAAATAATATAATATAATTAAAAAATTATTCATTTTCAACCGCTTGAATTATTATTTATATAATACAATTTTAAATTTTATTTAATTTCTATTTAAACGGCACTCAAGGTCATTAAACTATTAATAAGTTTATGTTTTGGGTATTTAACTTCAAAAAATTACAAAATGGTCGTTGAACTATTTGAAAGTTTTTATTTAATCACTGGACTATTAAAATTATTGTTGTATGGACTTCTTTATTCGCACCGCCTACATCAATCAAAAACTCTCTTTCATCTTCTCTTCTACAGTTTAATCTTTTCATGAAATAGCTTCGAATGTCACAAATCTACAAACCAAAATCCAAACAACTTTCTTCTCTAATGTCCAACACTAAACGTCAAAACGACTTGTATCTATGATAAGTTCTCCTACTCATCAATGTGTACTGAGTCACCAAACCCATTGTTGAATTGTCGCTCAAAGCTCACTAACTAAACTTTTAAAAAGAAAATTAAGCATCCCAGTGACTTAGATAAAAAAAAAGTCTGAATTATTCAATAATGAAAACATTCGAATAATTCATTGACTATTTTATAACTTTTTGAAGTTGAGTGATCAAAACGTAAACATACTAATACTTTTATAACCTTAGATGCAATTTACCCTTAATTTTTAACATTATTTCTATTTAAAAACAAAAACAAATTTTGTGCCAATTTTAACCTAATGGAGAGTTGGAGCTAAAAACCAAAAGCAACCCCTTAAAGGCGTTGGACGTCAATACATGTCACTACTTTGAGGGTAACCAACCATTACCCTCCCCCTTTCCTCACCTTTCCCCCTTCCCTTTATTGATAGGTTCATGAAAAAAAAATTTAAACCTCGCCTCTCATTTTTTTCCTTCACACCCATTATTTATTTTCCCTCAAATTTTCATTTACGTGATCATTTAAGCAAACCCCTTTTTTTCTCTCTCTTCATCTTGTAATTCCAAAAAAGAAAGTTAGGAATTAAGAGAAAGAATGCCGTCCCTGGAAGATGAACTGTTCCCATCGACACCAGGGAAATTTAAAATCGATAGAGGCCATAATATTAACCGTCAATTCCACCGTTGTTTCGCTTCAACCAGCACCATGTTTATATGGGCACTTTTCTTAATCGCTTTAACGGCGTCGTATTTAAGTTTCCAAAGCTTCGTCGATTCCGGTAACCGGTATTTCACCGCTTCATGGGGTGGAATCCAATGGGAGAAACAAATCCGTAACTCCGCTAAAACTAATCGTCCCGGTGGAATGTCGGTACTGGTGACCGGCGCCGCCGGTTTCATCGGTTCCCATGTTTCACTCGCTTTGAAAAAACGCGGCGACGGCGTCGTTGGGCTTGATAATTTTAATAACTATTATGACCCTTCGTTGAAGAAAGCAAGGCAATCATTGTTACATAGCCAAGCCATTTTAGTCGTTGAAGGTGACTTAAACGACGTTAAGCTGATGGCTAAGCTTTTCGACTTGGTGGCTTTTACTCAAGTTATGCATTTAGCGGCTCAAGCCGGTGTAAGGTACGCCATGGAAAATCCTAGCTCTTACGTTCATAGTAATATAGCCGGTCTCGTTACCCTTCTTGAAACTTGTAAGTCGGCTAATCCCCAGCCGGCTATCGTTTGGGCTTCTTCCAGCTCCGTTTACGGCTTAAACGATAAAGTTCCTTTCTCCGAATTAGACCGGACTGACCAGCCGGCTAGCTTATACGCCGCCACCAAAAAAGCCGGTGAAGAAATTACCCATACTTATAACCATATTTACGGTTTAGCAATAACCGGGTTAAGATTCTTTACTGTTTATGGTCCATGGGGAAGACCCGATATGGCGTATTTCTCGTTCACGAGAAATATATTACAAGGGAAAACAATCACGATATATCGTGGGAAAAACAAAGCGGATTTAGCACGAGATTTTACATATATTGATGATATCGTGAAAGGTTGTTTAGGATCGTTGGATACATCCGGGAGAAGTACCGGGTCGGGTGGTAAAAAACGGGGACCCGCACCGTATAGGAATTTTAATTTGGGTAATACGACGCCGGTTAAGGTTCCGACGTTGGTGAATATACTGGAGAAACATTTGAGGGTTAAAGCGAAAAGGAAGATTATGGAAATGCCTGGAAACGGCGACGTTCCGTACACACATGCGAATATTAGTTTGGCCCGAAGAGAATTCGGGTATAAACCGACAACCGATTTGCAAACCGGGTTGAAAAAATTTGTTAGATGGTATTTATCTTATTATGGTTATAATCGTAAAGATGTTTGGTAATTTTTTTTTTACTTTTTTTTTATAATTTAGGGTTTTCTTTTTTAAAAAGAAAAACCAGTTCAAAAGGAAAAAAAATGAGAGTTTTTTTAGGGAAAAAAATGAAATTATGTTTTTTTTCTTCTTTTGTAAGTAAAGTTTAAAGATATTTTCTTAAATTATTTTTATTTTAAATAAATATAATTATATATGTATGCAATATTTTTACGTAATATGATGTTATATCAATAATTATGTTAGTGAATCAAATTAACATTTAATGTATAAAATTACACAAAATCAAAGTAACTAAATTAAAATACATAGGACAAAAACCATATTAGGTATAGTACACTTTGAAAAAATAATAATAATGTTTTAATTTTAATGCAATAGGATTTTATTTCTTTTTTAAATCAAATTATAATTTTAAGATACATATTAAATTATTGATTGAGCTTTAGGGCATTGACGTAGTTGTTGCTGTAACAATAAAGAAGATATGGGTTCAAGCACATTTAAGCATGTGTTATCGTTCGATTTATAAGTGAGGAAATTTATGAGTAATTTAGGTATTATATCAAAAAATATATACTACATTATGTGTATATATACAAGGATAAAACAATAATTAGTTTTGAGCTTGGAAACTATTCGCAACTAGATCCTTGAATTTTTTTTGTTAAAATTAATTTTAAAATTTAACATTTTTTTCAATTTAATCTCTAAATTTAAATTCAAGGAAGAAATTAGCTCCAAAATTTGTAGCTTTATCTTTTAATCTAATTATTTTCCTCTAAAACCAAAACTAAAAGCCAACTTGATTCTCAAAATAATAATTAAGAAAAAAAACCAAGAAGAATCTAATATAATCTCCTAAGTTTATCTTCCAAATATCTATGTTGAAACTGAAACATAAAAGGATATCTGTTTTCGTTAGACCGGATGGATTCATGTATAACATTAATTTTTTCGGACCACATTTAGATTGGATTAAATTTCTTTTAAATTGAGGTCAAGTTAGGTTCAGGTTATGGTAGTAGAATTTCAAGGCGGTTTGGGGTCGGCAAGAAATCGTCTCACCCTACCTCGTTGTCATCTCTGTTCAAGAGAGATGATATGGTACTCTGAGATTGTGTCACATTATTACTTGAAATTTTAAAATATATATAAAATCAAAAAAATATTAGAAGCTATAAAGAAATTATTATGTTTTTTTAAAAGTGACTATATTACACGGTCTCATAGTGCGACATCATTATATTTTCACAAAATTCAAATTCAAGTACCAAATCGAGAAAAACTGTCAAATTTCAAAATTAATGTTAACCAAAAAAATTCAAGGACTCAATATAAAAAATTATCAAATTTAAGGACTAAACATTGATTTATCTTCTATATATAACTAATAATGTTAAGGAATTGTGTTCTAAAAGGAAATGAGTCATTGAAAGCTAATTCAGCATTGCTTTTCAAAATACTTTTGAAAAATGCCATAATAACATTTTTAAAAAGTTTAATTAAGTGTCGAAAAACGCTTTTAAAAATATAAAATGTTCATTTTAGATATAATGTTATAAAATAGAAAATATGTGTTTAAATTATTTTCAAATTCGTTAGTATTATGATACTTCAATAAAATTGTTAGAAAATAATTTATTGTAGCTCATTAATAGTACTTTAGTTTATGAAATATAAAATTTAAAATTTTTAAGTAATTAATATAAATTATTTATAAAATTTAATTTAAATACGTAAACTATATCTTAAATGTTAAAATATATAATAAGAGTAAAATTATGATTTTAAAATATAAATAATATAATAAAATGAATAGCTCAAACAATTTCGCTAGTTGTTCGAATCAAGTATTAAAATTTATCTTTTTTTTCTACACACTAACATTAAAGCTCAATTAGACTCGTGAGGTAATGAAATCGAGTTGTTTTTGGGTCACAAATTCTTTTTTTTTTTACAATAAAGATAAAAAAAAAAGAGACAAAGGCAATGTACGTATATATTGGAACAAAATATTTGCATAGTTTTGAAAGGAAAATATAAATTAATCCAAAAAATATGATATTGCAAAGTTATTCAAAATAAGCCTGTGGATGAAATCCGAATAGTTCAAACCAAAGCATAATTTATCATCTCCCTCCAACACCATTGGCTGATCGATGGGCAAAATGAAAAGATAAATAAGTAAAACAGTCACATACAAAAATATCCCCTTGGCAACACGACCAAAAACAAAAAAAATTCAAACAAACACTAGTAATTTTGTTCACAATAAATAAGTAATCCGACTAAATGATAATTTGGCTATAGTCCAACTCGCAAGCTTTCTTAAGAAAACCAACAATGGTTAAGGCTTCAGCGGAAGGGGGCCTAACTAGTGCGCAAAGCTCGCACACACAAACCCTTCCGAGGCACTAACAATGGCACCACAAACTGCACTCCTCTCATCACCACTCCACACGACATTGATGTTGATCTTCAAGTGCCCCTCACAAGGAGGCTCCTAATGAGCCACTTTTGGTCTACTAGGAAGCAACGGAGCTAACAAAAGGTTATGGACTCGAAAGTCACGATGGAAAGTCCTAACACGGATCACAATGTCTTGAGGGGTCAAAATCCGTCCTTCTCACTTATAACTTCAAGGGTTTTCTTTTTGGCATTTGTTATATATATTTTTTTGGTAAAAAAATTTATTTGTTCCCTCTCAATTTTAATCTCAGTAAATTGATATCTCAAAAAAAATTTAAAGTAACTTAATTCATATTAATTTCAAAAATGAATAGCTAACAACAATTAATCATAATAAATTTAACCCTCTAATAAAATCTAAAAAATTATAAAATATATACAGTAAACATAGTTTTTTAGATATTGGAAAAGAAAAAACATTGTTCTTTAGAAATATAGATAAGTTCCAAATAAAAATGAAATTTATAGGATTAGTTTCTGAGATAATGTAACTGTTGGCCCTTAAATTTGACAAATAGATCTACATTGGTTTTTGAATTTTTTTTTTTATTTACTTTAACCTCCTAAGTTGAAAATCGTGATTTATTTAAGTCTATTCTATTACTGACTGTGAAAAAAAAGAATATAATGTAACTTTTGACTCCTGAACTTGACAAGTATATCTATATTGGCACTTAAACTTGACAAACACGTTCACTTCGGTACCAGTACTTTTTTTGGTCCATTTGAAACTTTCATTTTGATCTCTAAACTTGAAAAATCTAAAAGTTTGATGATGTTTGCATTTTGAGATTGTACTACGTTATTACTTGAAAAATTAAAAAAAATTAGATGATATGTTGTAATCTCAGAGTAAAATTGAACCGTAAATAATTTAAATCACTAATTAATTTAATCGATTCGATAAACCAATAATAATTAAATAAATAATAATAAACTCATAAAAATATTAATTATTGATGATCGAATAAACTAACGCCATAATCGAAATTTAGTTCAAAATTGATAATGGAAAAAACCGAATTACTATTACAAGTCCATCAGGTTCAAAATACACATAATCTATTTAAGTCCAGACCGAATTATCAAATACAAATTAACGAATACTTAAAAACTGGATTGGTTGGGGTGCGCAAGGCCCGAACAATAGTGCAACACTTGGGCTACGCTTGAGAGCCCCAGTAGCAAGCTACTGTGATGGACCCTCCCCCTTAAAAAATAAATTTAATATCGTGTGGACCATTGGCCCACGTATCAGATATTAAACTGATAAGAACAGATACTACACTTGATCTTAGCCAAAAGGCCGAGAAAGGTATGCTTAGTCTCGTCATGGTTCGCTCTATTTAAAGCCAGCTTCTCGCCTATTCTCATGTTAGCTTCCTGATGTGGGATTTCTAGTTAAGCCAACTATAAAGGCCTCGAATAAAAGACTGAAACCCTTACTGAATACGGGCCACTTGGGACTTTGATTCAAGAATCAAGGCACCATCAATGAAATGTAAAAATTGTGGTTGAGGTAAAAATATAATAAATTTGTTGATGCAAAGTTCGGGTTTAGAGGTTTGTGGACAGTTCACTTTTGGAAGGTGAAGAGTGATCTTGGAAGTATAGTTAAAACAAGAGAGGAGAAAGATGGATTCTCGATGATCCCCAAATAGGGTATTACAGGCCTCACCAAAAGCTGGTTTATATACATTCTTAAGGACCCATCTTCTCTCTTTTCTCATCATATTCCCAAGACCACTCGATTTTACGATTCTCCACCCTCCGAAGATGAACAGTCCTCCAATCTCCAAACTCGAACCTTATATCAACAAAATTCAACATTATGAACAAGATAATTCAACAAGAAAATTTGTGGTTTAAGCTGCAATTTCGATGGATCCAAAACACTGCAATTTGCAATGGTAAGTCACACCAGGGAAGCAGCAATGGCAAACATCATTAGTTTTATTATCTATGTTGAAGTGGAAATGAATTAGACCACGTGGGAACACAAAAAACATATCCCATGGGGTGATTTTGAGAGGGGGTTTAGGCCACCATAGGGTGCAGAGCCGATTTGGGCCGAACACTTCCGGTTTGGTCCAAGTTGAAAACATTTTCCAGGTTTACAACATGAAATGCGTTAACATGCAAAGCTAACTGTGCTGCTTGCTTCAGTTCACATATGACAATCTGCCAGGCAACATAAGCCAAGCCATCCACAAGTTGGGATTCAAATGGTTCAAAGGCTATTTTGATCTGATAATATCGAAACCCGAAACAGGTAAAAAAAAAATCAAAGGGCGTCAATCATGTCCAACCTCACATCCGAGTCTGAGTAACACAAGAATAAGATAAAGTTAGGTAATTTCCTCGGTTTTTCTTTCATCGAGAAACCGGACTCATATTTGCCTGTATGAAAATACATATATGAAAAAGCTCAACCAAAAAGCAATTTTTGAATCAAAGTTCATTTTATATGCAAAACTATCTATTTTTAATCACAAACTCTAACAGGCAAATCAAAAGATATACAGTATATGTGCACCATTTTTAGCTCACCATGCCTTGATTTATACTGGTGCTTGTATATATTGATTCCAACATCAAATGCTTGAATTACAGCCAAAAGTACAGCATTGCCTGTTTTGCACAAAAATTGGTCACATTATCAAATACTTATGGATGCTAGAGAGTGATAAAAAGAAAAGGGCAATCACAAAACATACCTCTGTAAGAGGAACTAAATCCACCTCGGCCGAACGAGAGGCCAGTTCCAGTTTCTTTGGTCTCCAATTTTGCATCTCGGATTGTATTAAATTCAACTGTTCTCTTACATCCTTCAACAAATTCAATTCCTCTTCCCTTGCTTCTACAATTTCATCATGCCTTGCATTGTTTCTCCCACTCTCAAGCTGTTCAACTCTCTGGCTAAGTTGTTTCAACTTGGACTGATAGTCGGTAACATCGGTAGTAGCTCGGCAAATAAGACCCGATTTGCAATCAGCATCTGTATGATCTATCAGTTTATTATATAAACTTTTGTCATGGTTTACACTTAGGACCTTATTAACCTTTACACATTCAGTTCCATATTCATCTCTTAGTTTACATGATACTTTCTCAGGCTTTGCACTTAAAAAGTTATTCATCTTTATGCAATCAATCTCGTCTTTCACAGGCAATCCCAAAGTATCTTCCATGATCAAATCCGGTTTTGTTAGCCGATCATCGCTTCCCAAAACCGACTTACCGATACATTTTTCCTTTTTCGCTCTGGTTTCAGTAACTTCAAAGATATCATGAACAATACTAGTGCAACAAGCAGTACTCGAAATGGACCTTTCTAATGAATCTTCATGAGATTTTGAGACATCTGAATTTTTCTTTAGCTCACAATCTGAAATCTCTTTCACCTTTTCGTCCAATAGTCTGATTTGTTCCAAATAAGATTTAAAGTCCCCGGTCGTTGAATTCACTGAACTCCTCCTCGATTCTGACCCTAAACCACAAACTACCATATCGGAACTCCCTGTATCCGCGCTCGAACACAAATCTTGTACCGGTCCCAGATTGTTTTCACCGTCATTACTATTCTTTTTAGCACCAAAACCTATTGGTAAACTAGCAGGCAAAGAACTAAGTCTCTTAACAGTAGATTTAATACCCTTTTCACCAATGAATCCATCGGTTTTCTCGGTCGATTGAATCATTGTAAACTGTGATTCGAGATCATTCAAATCATCATACCCTAAGCTTAAAAGTTTATACCTATAAGATTGGATTTGGAACTCAAGTGAAGATATCTCCATTTCTTTTTGATACACAAGTTCTTCAAGTATTGCTAGTGATTCTTCAGCGTGACCAATCTTCTCTTCAGCTAACCTCTTGTATTGACTTGCTTCCATTTTCATTGCTGCCTTTTCACCTTGTAGGCGAAGTATCATCGACAAGGCTTCATTCGTGGCAGTCGCCGAGGATTCTCGTTCGACATCGAGCTCGGAATATAGCTTTTGAAGAAGCTGTTGCTGTGAACGAAGGGTGTCTTTTAGAACTGTGACATCAGTTTCTTGTGTTGGCAATGGTGCAGCAGAGCTTGCATCCATGGAGGATTAATGTTGGTTCTAATTCTTTTTTTCCTTACGAATATTAAGCACACAGGAAATTATGAATGGTTCTTTATATATTCATCTGAAATGCAAAGGAAAATACTTTTTCCAAGAAAGTGACAAAATAAAATAAAAAATCAAACACAGTAAAATGCAAAACAATGATTTATTTTATTTCCATAAAAGAAACATGTACTTAACTACCAAATAAAAAGTACATTACCATAATTAGGAATTTAAATTTGAGTGATGACAAGTTTTTCTTTGCTGTGCAACTAATTGCAGGAGTCTTGGCAGCATTTGGTTTTTGGTTGATTTAATTCTTAACCTTTTGCAATTAGGTACACATTGGTAAACTCTTTTTGCGGGGGTTATTTTGGTACCTGGACTAATAACTAGGTCTACCGTGATATTTAAACCCAAAAATTTGATAATGTGACACTTTAAAATTATATCACACTTTTACGAAGTCTAAAATCGGATACAAAACATGGACCTATCACACTTTTACGGAGTCTAAAATCGGATACCAATATGGACTAGTTGCAAGATAGTAGAAAGGGGAGTCAATAGCCTTGACTCCAAAAATGGTAATTCTATCATTTAATTCCTTTAAAATATATGAAATTATAAAATAATATTATTATAAATTTACATTTTAACTCTCATAAAAATATATAATTTAATTTTGTTTCTCTCTATAAAAGCTTTTCAGGATTCCCCTGGTTTCACCTTGCTTAATTATTAAGTTTAAGTACTAAAATGAAATATATATATATATAAATATCAAAGTGAATTTAATTGTTGGTAAAAAATTAGCTTATACAATATATTTATATTTTAATTTTCTTCTCAAAATTAATAACCCATTTCGATTTTTTTACCATAATTATTTATATTTTTGTTTAAATAAAATTTGAAACTTTACCTCGAATTAATATTTGATAAAATAATTCAAACCCATCAATTTAGACTTAAAAATGGATTTACTTTTTCCAAAATTTTCAAAGGCTGTTCGAAGTAACTTTAGATAATATTCACCACTTTTTTTTCAATATATAACACTAGTTTTAATATATTTTATTTAGATAATAAGTTCATTTCGCTATTTAAATTTTATGATCTTAATTCTTTAACTTTTACCGAGAAAAATTTAAGAACAAAAAATAAAATAAAAGAACTTTACCGAGAAAATTTAAAGCAATCAGATACCATAAAGGCAATACATATTTACCGCCAAAGATTCAAAAACAAAATTCAAATCACAATCTAAAAAGTTCTTCAACGAACAAAAGGTACCTTTTTTAATTTGCAGAAAATACAAACAAGTTTGATCCTCGGAGAAGCCGGCTTTGATTTACACGAACAAAAGCGATCAATTCCGAAATTCAAACAGCTCACTATTCGAACACCGAATTTTTCTACAAAGTTTCAGCTTTTATTTCTTTTCCATTAAAGAAACTCGAACAAGAAATAAGATATGAAAGCTTGGCTTGTGCTTTTCATTGCATTTAAAAAGAAGAGAGAAACAGAGAGAGAGAAAGAGAAAAGAAAATTGGTGTTTGGAAACTGCTTGGGAAAGTGGAGGTTTAAAAATAAAACGTAAGAATAAATTTCGGAAACATCAAAAAAGCAGAGATTTAGACAATGGTGTGAATTTATAGTGATTATGAATAGGGATAAGTCAATATTTAGTCACTAAATTTGTTAATTATTTTTATTTTATCTTTAAACCTTTCTTCACATTAGTCTCAAAAGTTGGGTGTTTTTATCAATTTGGTCCCTAAATTTAGATTCCATTAAATTTTGATAACGTGACATATTGATATTGTGTTATATTATTACCTGTTTTTTAAAATATATTTCAAAGTGTCACATCATTATATTTTTACCGAATAAGTTCATATATTAAATTAAAAGAATTGATAAATTTTCAGACTAATGTGAATAAAAAAAATTTTAAATACCAAATTATAATTTTTTTGCCAATTTCATACACTAAATATCATATTATTTAGGATTTTAAGTTTTAAAAGTGATTACTAAAAAAAGTGTTAAAGTTAGATTTTGTTAATTAAATTTAGATATTTATTTAATTAACGAAATCGTCACAAATTTATTGTAAGAAATGAAATCTAAATCATATGTAAAAGATTTGTGTGTAAAAAAAAAACTTTAAATGCATTAGATTCAAAGCAATTTACACTTTTGATTCGTTTATATTTAAAATATTTCACGTTAAATTTAAATTTAATGTTTCCAATGATATTTTTGAAAATAGATTGGTGGTTGAACCGATTGAGCTATCGATTTTTAGTTTGACTAATTCATCTGGTTTAAATTAAATAAATTTTTAAAAATTTTAAGTTTTTTTTTTTGCTTGGTTCAAACCATCTGTATCGGTTCATGAATCAATTAGTTTTTTATCTTATTTTGGATGGATGTACTGACCAGCTCTAAGTTCGATTTTGTAAACATTGCTTGTCAATGGTGCATTAACATTATTAGCAAAAGCTAAGGTTTTGAGATTTATGCTTAGGATCGACTCCACATTGCGTAAAACATGTGTGAATTGTTTCTAAATTTATTCTAACTTATATTCCATCGTATATGAGTTCTCTAGAGAACTATTCTAGTTTGACTCTAGATATTAGTATGATTACACTCTATAATACTTAATTATGATTGTAATTGAAATTGTACTTGTGCAACTAATCCAATCAATTAAATTAAGGTTAAAATACATCATAAATCCTTGTACTTTTAGAATTTAATCCATGTAATTTTATTTATAAGAATTTAATCTCTTTTCTTTTTCAAATATCAGATTTAATTGTTAACACTATTTTTTTATTAAATTTATTAATATGACATTTTGAAATAAGAAATAATGATTTGTGTAACTAAAAAAATGTCAATATAGTAAATCTAAATTTAACCCAATAAATAATTGAATCTAAATTTTAAAATTTTTAAAATAAAATATTAATTTTTAAAATAAAAATGCATACTAAAATTTAAATTTACGAGAAGAATCGAAAATATTGTCTTTGTTTTTATATGAATTTGGTCTTATTGGGTGGAACATCATGATTAAATTGTGAATTATAATTAATCATTACATTTGTTGGAAGCCTTTCATGATTAAAATGTCCGTTAGAAGTTAAAAAAACCTCTAAAAGCATTATCTTAACGGTTACTAAAAGCAGGTCCACATGTCTTGCCTTTGCCGCCGACCATTTCATTTGATATGTACATTGCCAGTCTCACACGGTAATAACGTCTAGGTGTCATTAAACAATTGCATGACAGTGTTTAATTTCCGAACCAGCTTTGATTCATCTCCTGCGTTGTATTAGAGGTTGCGATCATTATTTTCAAAATTATATTAAATGGATGGATAGTTAGATTGAAAATTGAATAGAATATCGATTTAAAATACGAGATTAGATTAAGTACATGAGAATTAATTAAATTAATGCTTAAAATAATGTTTTAATAATTTATTTAATTGAAACGATTAAATTGATTGAACAGAAATCAATAATTTAATCTGTTCAATCATTAGTTCGATTCTAAAAACATTCGTCATGGTTTTACTAATATCTTCTCCTCTTTGGTGGGTTTTTCTTTTTCAGCTCGAGAGTCTGTGTTTTATGCCTATGTGCTAGAGGCAAAGTAAAAAATTATTTCAAGGGACTAAACTAAAATTTTACTATCATTTTAAAGAGTTAAATTGATCAATTTACCATTTGGGGCAGGGGCGAAGCTCCTTTATGTTTTCCTGATCAGTTGGGGCCTTATTGTCCATCTCATGCGTTGTCATTTTTCGATTTATTTAAAGGAAGTTTGTTTATGAAAAAATTTAAGTAGGTTTAATTGTAAATTTCATCCTTCTACTTTATAAAAACTGAAAAATTAATCATTCTATTTTAATTTGTTAAAAATTGATCATCGTACTTTATTAAACTATTGGTTTTACTAATTTGTTGGTATAAATTATTAAACTGTTGACTTTTGTTAATTTATTGCATAGAAATTATTGCACTATTGATTTCCAAGGGCAATGGTTTAGTGGCTGTGATTAGCAGTGTCACTCAATTTAATTAACTTCTCTTTTCTTCTTTTATAAATTACAAGAATCAATTTTTAGAAAGTTAAAGTAGAAGGACTAATTTATCAATTTCTACAAGATATAAGCACCAACTTCAGAATTAGACACAACAATAAAATTTATGACCGACCAATAATTTAGAACTACGAAATTAGCAAATGTAGCATGAGAGTTTCACATGGACACTCGAAATTTCATAAGTTGACATAAATATTTTAAGATATGTTAAGTGTCACGATCTGCTAACTATTATATAATTTTTATTGTGGATTAACTTCTATAATTTATTTTTAATCTAATTTCTTTGAGGTAGGACTATTTTTAAAAAAATAAAAACTTGATCGTGTAATTATTTTCAAGACGTGACATTTAATAAGTTTGGGCTTGAAACCTTAGTATATACAATCTTCTTCTTGAGTTACGGATTGATTTGATCAGTTCTCAAATTAATCGAAATTTCTAACTTTTTTTTTTGAGTTATGAGCTTTCGTTTTTGTTGTTTTTTAATTGGATAAACTATACCTAAAGTTATTAAAATTTTAGTAAGTTTATATTTTAGTCACTTAACTTTAAAAAGTTACAAAACAATCACTGAACTATTCAAAAATTTTCATTTTAAGTCATTTGTCTGTTAAGTTTTTTTTTAATAAAAAGTCCTACCAGTGAGCTTCAAATAATGATTAGATGATTGGTACGGTAGTTCAATACCAATCAATGAGTAAAATAATATACCTTATATCAAAGTCAATCTAACAGTCAGCATCAGAGATAAAAAAAAATACTTGAATTCATGACGTTTAAAGTTGTTTTATGAACAAAAATTAAATTATTGAAGAGAAGAAAAATAAAAACCTAAATCAAATTAATTTAATTTAATTAATTAATTAATTTAATTTTATCCGAAATATACGTACCCCTCCAAATCTCTTCAATCGTAAAGCTCTCAACAACTATGATTTTGGTTGCTTAGACATCAAATGGTGCCCCTAGACTTTCTTCAAAGTCGAAACACAAGACTTTAAGTGTAATTATTGTATTGAAAATTTGCAATAATTACATGTAAGACCTATTTTGCTTGCTTAGACATCAAATGATGTACAATTCATAAATAGGTGTTACCTTACATGTATTTATTGTATTGAAAATTTGCAAAGTTAATAATGACACTTTACTTTTATTTCTTAATATAACTAGTTTTTAACGTGTTAGGTGTTTAATTTTTAATTGTTGTTACTTATTATTAACAATGTTAATTTCTCTTAATTTTTAAATAATATATAAATTTCAATATTATAATACTGTTTGTACAATTTTTTATTCCGCTGTTAAAATATAAAATAATAATATTTATCTTTACATATGAAAAATCAAATTTAATTATTTAAATTATTTAAATTTTCAAGCATTTCATGAAATTTATTTTATAAATATAAAAAAATTAAACGTTACATGTATACGATTATAAATGAAAATATTTAAAATTATTTTTACAGCATGTAGATTGAGTTTTAGCTCAGTTGCTATTAAAATAATTAAAGATGGCATAGATTTAAACACGTTCAAACACGTATTATTATTTGATTTAAGGATTTAAGGAGTGTTATAGATAACAGTAAAGATTGTACAAAAAAATTTATTTATACTCTTTTAAAATTAAAAAAAAATCAACAATTTAATTGGGTGATTATTGACTCGAAATAAAAACTTACATAGACAATTCATCAATAAGTAGTTGGAAGAAGTGAAAGAGAAAATAGATTTTTCTCCAAGTATGTGCATAAAGTTTAAATCCTGAAGTCGACATTGTTGAGAGGATTTTATTAGAATATTATCTCGACTTGAAAAATATTATACTCAAATCGTGAAACAGATGATAATACATGTGATTATAAAAGAAAATGAATAATTTAATAGTAATTAAGACATGAATAATTATTTACTATACTGACAATGCATGATTAAGAATAAAATTGTTCATTGGTTGAATAAGGCTTAGTTACAAAAAGCTTTCTAGCCGCCTAACTCAAAAGCCTATTTCATTGTTCAAAGTATTAATAATAAAAAAAAGTATATTTTTGTAATTAAATTTAAATATATATTTTTTATTATTTAAATTAAAATTTGAGTTGACTTAAAGACAAAAACTCTTGTTCAAGCTCGATTCAAATCGAGTTGTCTTATCGAGATAGACAAGTTATTTTTTAAGTAGTTTTAATCAATACACCACTAAGTATTAGTTAATACTTAAAATAAATAAATAAACGAAACATGTGTTAGTCTATCAAATTTGATTGTGAAATTAAGAGTATGTTTGGTTGGGTGTATTGGCATAGCCAATACACCCCTAATCGGTGGGCCCACTTAATCCCATGTTTGGTTGGGTGTATTGCCCTAATACGGGCCTATTACGTTACGTACGCAATCCTTATTTTCTCTGCTTCAACGCTGATTTCCAATCCCTTCCAAAAGAAAGGATTAGCTAATCGGTGTCTGTTTTACCCTTCCCAGCAGAAATCGTTCTCTACCCCACCCTCTCCCTCTCCCTCTCCCTCCCAACATCAACAGAAGTTGCCATTGAACCAAACCTCCACCCGCTCAGATCTTTCGCTGACTTTCATATTGGCATCTTTCACCAACATCAACAGAAGCGGCAAGTGCTTCTTCTCTTTTTTTACTTAATTTGGATTTTTAATTTTCTTCCTCGTGA
Organism: Gossypium hirsutum; assembly: GCF_007990345.1. Lineage (NCBI taxonomy): Eukaryota > Viridiplantae > Streptophyta > Magnoliopsida > Malvales > Malvaceae > Gossypium > Gossypium hirsutum. The sequence continues at coordinate 67,938,084 of NC_053444.1, forward strand.
TTGTTTTGTTGACAAAAAACAGATTTGTGTTCTTCAACTATGGTGGGTTTTGCCTGTTGAAATTAGGGTTTTTTTGGGGATAAATTATCAATTCTCCTGCATTATCATTCTATCTTGTATCCTTCAGTTGTCTGTTGAAATAAGTCTAGTTTGGAGTAGAAAGTTAAAAATGCGTGGATTAGGCTTCTGTTTTTTTTTCCCTTTATTTCGCCATTCAAACTTCATGTGTGGTGAAGCCGTTATATAATGATAAAGTATGATTGAGTTTATAATGTCGTAATTACATGGTGGATTTTAATTTCTAAGCAAGAAGTTCTGTGGCTGAACTTTCTGTTTTGTCGTGGCCAAGCAGGAGTTTTAATTGTGAAATGGTCTCTGAGGATACTGTCCATGCATTAAAAATGAATAGCTGATTAATAATCTTGACAACTGCGGAGAACTTCTGATCTATTGCATTCTCATTTTTTGGAGTTTTTGTTTCATTAGATCAATTCATTTTATACAACTTTTCTTGCTTTTGTTTGAATATTTGTTTTATGCTGTTTCTCTTTTCTTGGATTTTAATTTTGATCTAAAGTCACTTGATTTTTGGATTTTAGTTTTGATCTGAAGTTACTTAAAAAGTAGCATCTATAATCTTCAAGATGTTCGATTTTCAGTATTTCTGGGTCTTATTATGGCTTGTTTGTCGAGAAATTCTAATGTGTGGTTTTGGATATAGGTTTAGTTGAGGCAAAAGTACCATGTAACCTTTTAGTTGAATGTTTTACATGTGGAGTAGTGTATAATCTATCATATGTTTTACACACTGCTGGGAGGTACTTAGTTAAGCGTTTTAGAAAGGCTCAGTGCCCCATTGTTGAGAGGCTTACAAACTCATTGATGATGCATGGCCGATACAATGGAAAGAAACTTATGGCAGTCAGGATTGTGAAGCATGCTATGGAAATTATTTATCTCCTGACTGATCAGAACCCAATTCAAGTCATTGTTGATGCCATTATCAACAGGTGGCCTATATGACCTTTAAGAATTTCCTTTTTCAAATGTATCACTAGCTGACTTTAATCTTTAAAGTAGCAGATGATGTTAATTAAAACATCTTCCAATTCTGGGTTATCTTTGTTGGATCAATCTTTGATAATCCTTGTTGATTTTTGATTGATATAACAGTGGACCTCGTGAAGATGCTACTCGTATTGGTTCTGCTGGTGTTGTGAGGCGTCAGGCTGTTGATATTTCTCCTCTTCGTCGAGTGAATCAAGCCATCTATCTCCTCACCACTGGTAATCGTGAGTCTGCATTCAGAAACATTAAAACTATCGCTGAATGTTTAGCTGATGAGCTTATTAACGCAGCAAAGGGATCATCTAACAGGTAAATAACAGCCTTTGAACTCCCGTGTTTGAACCTTATTTTGCTTTGAAACTAGGAACTGTCCTTGCAATCCCATTTATTTACCACAGCTTGCTTCATCATTCTTGTGTTGTTTGTGCAGCTATGCCATCAAGAAGAAGGACGAAATCGAGAGAGTTGCCAAGGCCAATCGTTGAGGAATTGGTAGGACTTTGCATAAACCATGGCAGTGGACACTTCTGTTTTTTATTCAGTACTTTATAAGTTACCTATTTTGTGTTCCGAACATAATATGAATGTTCCGTTATTTAAGTTGAGATGTTATTGAAGAAAGCATATCCTGTTTTGGTTATATATGTTGTACTTATTTTGCCATGGTTTGAAGCTGTTGAGTTCATCTTTGCTGCAAACAAAGAGATGAGAGTGCTTGATGTGGTTGTTTTGACCACATTAAATCGCCCTGCCTGTTGCTGATAATTAGTACTTAAAAAAGAGACAATTAAAGGAAGAAATCAAATTGAGTTTTTCCAATTATTGAGCAGATGAAATTATACAAGTCTTTCAAAAATATTGTTTTGAATTTCTAACCCAGCCAATAGAAGCAAAGAAATAAATATTAATTGGAGCAATTGTACAAACTTCTATTTGAAGTTAAATACAAAGGCCGTAACACTATTGAAATCAAGCCTTTCAACCTGCATTAACAATGGAAGAGACTGCAGTTCATCAACGTCAAATTTTATATGTTTTATGAACATGATTCTCTCTATCTACAGATAAATAAATTTTTTTTTGGAACTTTATACTACAAAAGTCGATTTAATAATCCCCGTTCTAATACTGCTTATGTTGTTTGGCTTGTTTCAGTTGGAAATATAATTTATTAGTTATAATTATTTTAAATTTTATTAAATCATATATTTTAATTAAAATATATTTAATATTAATTATTTCAAATTTTCTTTTATAGTATCATATATTATGATTTGAGTAAATTCATATAAGAATATTAATTATTAAGAATTTTATTAAATTATATATTTTAATTATTTAATAATAATTATGTTACTTTATATTTTACAGTATCATATATTATGATTTGAGTAAATTCATATAAGAATATTAATTATTAAGAATTTTATTAAATTATATATTTTAATTATAATATATTTAATAATAATTATGTTTAAATATGATTAAATTATTTATTATTGATATTAATAATCTTATTAAAATTTAAATAACAATAACAATAATAATTTACCAAAACAAATTTCTGCTAATTATAAGAATTTTATTAAATTATATATTATTAATTAAAATATATTTAATAATAATTATGTTTAAATATGATTAAAATATGTATTACTGATAATAATAATCTTATTAAAATTTAAATAACAATAACAATAATCATTTACCAAAACAAATTTATGCTAAGGGTATTCTAGTCATTTTAGTTTTTTCCATTATGCTATTACATCTCTATTCCATTCAACCAAACACAAGATTACTATTACGCCTCTATTCCATTACATTCAACCAAACAGTTGATTTGCTATTACACCTCTATTCCAATACACCTCTAATCCATTACACCTCTAATCCAATACACCTCTAATCCAATACAGCGAACCAAACGTGCCCTAAAAGAATTCATTGCACATGCAAATAAGTATTTAAATATATATAGGAACCTAATTAAACTGAGTCAAGTCCGAATACTTCTAAGTTCAAGTTTATCTCAAAATTTGAAACTTGATATTCGACTCCAGTTCAATCAAGTATCTATTTTTAAGTTCGAGCTTGACTTGAGATAAAATCAAGCTACTCAAGCTCAATTAATATAATTTATCAAGCTTGATCTCGGCTTGATAATTAAATTTAGAGTTAATAATATATATTAAGAGTAATATTGTAATTTAATAATATATCGTTTAACTAATGTATTATCAAACTCAAATTCAGCTCGATTAATAGCTTAAATGGCTCGAGCTCAATAATTATCAAATCAAATTTGATAACTTTTTCAAATTAAACTTAAATAATATCTCATCTACACTTACCGATATATTAAATAAAAAAAATAAACAGTAGAGTCCTAGTGTAGTAACAGTACACCCTCGACTCAGATTCATTAAAAAAAAGAAAAAGAAAATAGAATAAATAAGTAAAGAGAGCATCAAATTTCTTTAACAGAGGGGCTAGTAATTTTTGAAGGTTTGATTTCCTTTTGATCTCTTTTATATTTAATTATTTGCCCTAATTTGATTCGTTCCCCCTTAAGTTTGTTTTTTAAATTTATTTAAAACGCTATTCATCACTTGGATTTGATTTCGATTGCTCCGATCTGCAAATGTTTTTTTTTTCATATTTTTTTTTCTTATCATCTTCTTTTATAAAAGGCAATATATGAAGTTCCTGGATTTTGTTACTATTTATTTTTTGTTAGTTTACAGTTGAAATTAACCCCTTTTTTTTTGCAGATTTCTTTTAAATAACCGGAAGCTGGGAGTTAACTTCAAAATTTGAAGGGAGAAAAATGGTACGCCGATGATCTCTCTCTCTTTCTCTCGTTTTAGTTCATGTGCATGTGCTGGTGCATTTTAATGTAAATTTAGTGGCAACTTTTTTTCCCAATTTCTTAGTAATTTAGCCTGGTTGAGCATAAAGGATTTGAGATATAGCTGCAGTTGGTGGAATTGGATGAATTGCGATGGACTTGATAGCTTATAGTTACCGTAAATTATTATTAAAAGGATGAAAGTGCTATGAGAAAATGAAAACAATTTGTAGATCTAAATTAGTTTTAGTTGCAGTATTTGATGATTGATGACTTCAAGGTCTAGTTGAAGGAGAGTGAAATAGGCAAACGGCTCGACCTGTGGGGGACTTCGTAGTGGTGAATGGAACCGAGAACATAACTTTGTGCTTAAATTTTAAAAAGTTAAAAACTTATGTCACTCGAATTCAGATGCGAGTGTCAGATATTGGAATGTGTTCGACACGAGTAGGTTAACTTTTTTCTTATGTTTTTCCGTGTAATTGGAGGATTCTATATCTCATATCCATATTTGTAGATGTTTTGGACATAGGTACTTAAAAGAAAAATGAAGAGTTGGATAAACATAGTTAAAAACTGGTTTTGTTACTCCTCGTTAGGTGGAGACCAAATGTTTCTAGACTACATAGCCTAGCCCCAATGTTTATTCACTTGTTCAGGTGTTACTTACAAAGAAAGATGTAGTTCCAATCTGGCTGGTTTTTTATCTGAAATTCTCTGTCTAGTTGGAGTGTGGGATTTACTAAAATTCAGGATTGTTTGCTTGAATCCTTGTGGTTGATTTTGGCTTGTTCAAATAGCAATTAACATTTATCATCTTGTCAAACAGTGAATATATCCAACAGCAGCTTTCTTGTGGTTGGTAGGGACTACTGAAAAGTGTCGTGAGTTGGACTGTCTTGTGAACATAATGATAGATCATTAGATAAAGGATTTATTTGTGTTGTTGAAAAGCTTTGAAGCAAAATAGATTTGTTTGAAAACTTCCACAACTGCTCTTTTATGCATCAAATAACCAATTCCATCATTTCTAATTAAAAGAATCAGCGCTGAGGAACTCTAAACAGTTCTTCCATGCAAGGACTGGAGCAGTAAGTGTAATACAACCAAATGAGTCATAAAAGCAAAATAGTCAAGTATATTTTTTTTTCTTAGGCCAATGTTTTATGCGTGGAAGACATTGAATATATTGTCAATAGTTATTCCTATTTAGCTTATTTTTCTATTTATTAAGCAACTTGAAGCATTTTTCTGTTATATTCAAGTATAGCCTTTGAACTTTGGATTGATTGCCACAAATTTTATAGGCTATGTACATCCGTGTGAAGCGTAGCAAGACAACATACTTTATCCAGTGTGATCCAACTGAAACTACCCTAGACATTAAGCAAAAGTTGCATACCCTCATTGATCAACCTGTTAATGATCAGCGTTTGATCCTTATGAGTAATGGGGATATATTAGAGGATTCAAAAACTTTGGCAGACCAGAAGGTATGAGTTACATTCTCTTTTCCCTCATCCTATGCTGAAAAATCTTTCTGGCTGCATTTTGATATCTTACCACTGATTTTATTTTCCCATATGACACTCTAATTTCAGGTTGAAAATGATGCTGTTGTGGCACTGACCTTGAGAAAAGGTTGTTTCTTTTTATTAGTTTTCTTCTTTTGCAGCTTTCATTTCCTTGAAATGTTTCTTATTGCACATCATCCATTTACTGTAATTCTTATTTGTTAGCTTAAGTGATTTGGATCAAAAGTAGAAGAATCTTTTCCTGCCACAAGAGAAGCTATAATATATATACTTTCTAACTTGAGTCTTTGAAGATAGGTTGCCTCGCGTTTATGAGGAAATACTATTTTCTGTATTTCATTTGGTAGGTTAGAGATGACTTTGTTTCATTTACTATGTTATAAAACAAGTGAAGAAGCTTTTATTATCACTGGAATACTTGCAAACATTCAATAAATTGCATAGGATAGTGCTCTTATTTGCTATAAGCCATGCACGTTTTGTGTCTTAGATGAATGTGTAAAATGGCCTCTAAATTATTTCACTTTTCTTAAATAAGCCCTTATACACTTATTATACCCAAATAAACCCTTTTCTTTTGAGTGGTACCTAAATAAGCCTTTATTTCAAATGAAATATTGATTTAAGAGTTTATTTAGGTATAAAGTAAAGGTTGTTGGTTTCTTTAAGTACAAGTTAAAGATGAAGGACTCATTTGGATACAAAGTAATGGCTTAGCGCCTATGACTAGGGTTTTTTTTTTCTCTCTTCCCTCTCTAAAACTTCAGCTGCTAGAGAATGAGTCTTTGATTTGTGAATGGTGGCCACCGCTGCCTTTGTCCCTTTTCTCCTCCCTTGGTGGAGGTCTTCTCTGTGCTCTCCATGAGTAGAACTATCTAGAGCCTGGTAGGCTTTCTTTCTTTCTTTCTCCCTCCCTCCCTCACTTTCTTTGTTCTTCTTAAACAGCCCAGGTTCTCCATGTGCCTCCAATGTTGAATACTTTTCATTTCAAGTTTTTCTGTTAATCACAGCCAGCTTTCAACACACCTCCCTTCAAGATATTGAACTCACTTCCCTACTTTGTTTACCTGTCTGCTCCACCGCACAAGATCTTTGAACCTTGTCTGTGAACTGGCATGGCATTGACAACACCTCCTCTGACTCTCTCAAGTTCCTCTTTGGCTCTTTATGGAAAAGCCATTCAGTGGTGATGATGTGAATTTCCCCTTTAACTCTCTCGAGGTCCTCTTTAAACTATTGCCTCTCTTAGTATGTGACAATGGTTAAGTTGGGATGTCTCTTCTCCATTTAAATTGTCAAAATCATGAACGAAGTGGAACTTTTTCTGGAATCTTCCAGAAGTAGTATCTAGCCTTCCTGAAAAGTTGTGTTAACTTTTTAAAAAGTCGGTTGAGTACTGCCTTTTATTCCTTTAGATGCATTGTTTGACATGCCTTCTTCTGCATGCATGAAATGGCTCGGGGCAACTTTCTTGCATTTTGTTCTCTTTCTCTATCTCTTCAACTTCTCCGTCTTAATGTGTTTTTATATCTTTTAGGGCTGCATCTTCATGTCTGTGCCGAAACTAAGATTTAGGTTGTCTGTTACGATATCTTATATACCTAAGCCTATATTCGAAGTGGAAAAATGCCAACCCCGACGATCATTGCTGCTGCAGTTGAATATATGTTTCTCTCTTCATCAGTCTAACTAGCTCTATATTGCAATGCATTTTATATTATCAACTGTCGAGTCTTGGCAAACTTGATCTCTCAGTTTGGAGATGGATTCTATTATTGTAGTCTTGAAATGAGCGTATCACCGATATGGGTAGTTGTTAACTCATGCCTTACTTATTGTTTAGCCAGAAAGTATGAAGTTGCATCTTTCTGGCATCGTACATCATGCAATGAGAAATGAGTAATAAGAAGCATATCGTGTATTGCAACATCCGGTCTTACCATATAGTTCATGCATCTCACCTTAGTTCAATCAGCATTTTTATAAGCTTCGGTTTTTTCCTGCATGCAGATGACAACGAGTTCGAGGATGTCAACATAGTAAAACCAAACGATTTCTACCAATCTCGTGACACAGATAGTGGAAATTGGTAAGACCACAAACGGATTCTAGAAGAGGTTAAAGCTGATGAACACGGAGAAGGAGTCTCAGCGACGCAGATGTATGGTAAGCCTGATATTTTCGACGTTCCCATGATCTTTTGTGCCATGGAACTGTTTTAACAAACGGTAATTTCATGTATTAACTCTTAAAATCAACTGTGAAGATAGGAAGTTTTATGGTAAATAATGTTGAATTGGCATTCTTGTTGGTGAGATCTCATTATATATATCTAATTATAATCTTTATTTTACTTGTTGAGGGATAAATTTTTTTTCTTGAAAGTTGAGTGAATTACATATATAGCCTTCAAATATTTTAGAATTTGCAAAAATGAACTTGAAATTGCCATTTGCCATTTTCACGGGGATATATTTATCCATAAATTTTGTTTTAATGTGCAGTTTGATATATGAACTTTGATTGGATGCAATTATATACATAGAATTTGAATTGTAGTTTGATTTTGATTTGATTATGCACAGTTAAATAAATGAATACATATATTTATTTGCATATTGGATTAATATAATAGTTTGTGCATGCAATATATCAGCATAAAAATGGTGCTAATTTGATAATGTTATTAGTGATTTCTGAAAATTGAATTAAATTAAAATTTCATGTATAAAATCGCACTAATTCATGTGTATAAATTTAATATTTATCCCTATTTTCAAACATCCTTAAAATTTTAGTAATTATTTATCTCGGGTCGATAGATTTGAGTACGTGTTTAACATAAATATATTTATTTGTTTTTATCAAATGTGAATAAATGAATTCTATAATAGCTTTTTGCCTATATCCAAGCTTATTCTGAGTTTGAAAAGCTTAAAATTGGAAGTTAGTTCAAAAATATCTTAATTCAAGATGATCTAAATTCAAAATAAACACGAACCTAACATAATTTGGTTAGAAAACTAGTGTTTTCAAAATCGAATCGGCCAGTCGGATCGATTTAGTCATAAATTAACTGATACATAGATTTGAAACATGGCAAAAAATCAGTTAATCTACGAACCAGTACAGACTAATAGAACCAAGTTATTTTATAAATTTTTGAAAAATATAAAACTTTTAATAATTTATTTGATTTGAATAGGATGAATTGAGAACTGTTGACTCGATCAATTTGATCACCTATTTGATTCCAAAAATTTTCGAAAAAAAAAAGAGCAATTTTTTATACAATGAGCCTAGAACTGTCCATAACCCTCCCTACCCTTAAATGCAAGGATAAACGTGCTTCAACAGGTTTGAATTTATGTCCTCCTACTCTAAAAATAATGCTTATGTCAATCGAATTATAACTCATAAAAAACACACGCACAATCTTTTAATTTATCACTTCTAATATAATTATAGTCATAGCCTCATCCTAAGAATAACAAAAATTCACCCTGAAAAAATGGCATACTATCAAAATGTAGTTTAAATTTTCAAAATGCACTTTTATTTTTTTGATGAATTACAATAATAGGGCAAAACTTGAATAACTAACGCGACTTGAACTCAGGCCACACTTGGGGCGGTGGATATCTTGACTATTAGGCCATCACATAGGGTTCGAATTGCATTTTTTTTATACTATATTTTTTGAAAAAACGTATATAAATTATCCTCTAAAAATAATCAATAATAAGATAAATTATTATATACACCGACTATGGTTAAAATTGGTTATGTTTTGTATAGAAAACTATTAATGAGAATTGTACACATATACCATATTATTACCTAAAAAAATGTAACAAATGGAAGAAAAAGCCAATGAAAGTTACATGTCATAGAAGGAGACAAGTTGTAATCACATGCATAAATAAAAATTGGAAATTTTTGTCAATAATTTGTGGCTCAAATCTTAATGATAAGTAATGACTATAGGTCAAATTTCGGACCAAAAATAATATATATATATTGAATGTTTTAGAACCAATAATTGTGATGAGATACATTGCATAAACAAAAGATGGGTCTTCTACATGCCATGGGACTTTTCATGGGACAATCTATAAAATACAATATAACAGAGTTTGCTTGCTTATCATGAAATGTTCCGGTTGAGAATTAAGTTGTATAATTTTATAAGAGTTAAAATATAATTTTATTATCTTAATAAAAAAATTAAATCAAGATTTTATTATTTTTTAGGGTTAAAGTATAATCTTACTTAAAACTTCATAAATTTTAAAGGGTCGAAAAATAAAATTACTATTTTATGGGGTCGAGCCCTTGTTAGGCCCTCTTACTGTCGCCCATATTTAAAGGTTTGCTTAAAACTTTGAGAAGGTTAGGTAAAAAAATTAAATTCAATTAAAATATGAGTTGATTTCGGGCTCAAACATTTAAGACTCAAATCCGATCCATCTTCAAAGTTTGTAATATATTAGATTATTTAATTTAAGATACATAAAAATTAAATTTATACCGATAATGTAAACATTAAAAAGATATTAAATTATCTATGTAAAAAATTTTAATAAATAAAAAAGTATAAAAATTATTTAATATCAAATTAAAATAATATACATATGTTTCAAAAAAATATTTAAAATAATATGGATGAGTGTTGCGACCGAGCATTATAATTAAAAGAAATTCAATATCATATGATTAATAAACACCCATGAAATAAATAAATAATTATGGAAGTAAAATAAGCTAACTAAAATCAGCATATTAAAAAGAGAGCATAAAGCCTCGTTGTCAAAATAAAAATATTTCCAAACATTTATTTTATTGAACCCTAGATTAAATAAACAAGAGCATGATAATATTGGACATCACATGCAAATTCGATTGTATTGAACATGGTAGGAATAAAATAAGATATAAATTTAAAATAAATATTAAAAAAATGTAGGGTTGACATGCGTCGGATTAGCTGATGTAGCCGGTTTCGTATCAGTTCCGACCGTATTGGTTGATATGCACCATCCTGATAGAAAACTAGAGCAATTGATTCTCTATTCCGCATCATGAAAACTTCGGTCTATACCGATTGCACCGGTTCATTCCACTCAATTTCAATCACACCCGCTGAAACTTTATGCGTCGATTAATGTATGCATAATATTGAACGGAATGTTTTTATGATATATTTTTCTAAGTATGAGAAGATATTTTTTTCCTTATTTATTTCGAATTTACTGAACAATGAAATATTATTTTAGAAGCTTATTGATGATTGTTTTATATAATTGATTAATATTTTATATTTGAAAATTATTTAATCTCGTTTATTTTGTATTTGTAAACGTATATTGAATGTTTATTTTAAAATATTGACCAATACAAAATGATACATCGAAATAAATTGATATACACATCAATTTCGGTAAAAAAAAAACAGTACACCCACCAACATAGTACTGATTATAAGTAAATTCAATTAGACATCATCCAATTATATTTTTTTCTTTTTTTATCACTTAACTATGAAAAATTATAAAATGGTCCTTAATTATTTAATTTTGTCTTTTTTTTTCACTAATTGATTAACGTAAAAACGAAAATATCTAAAAATTTAAATAATTGGGTGATCAAAAAAGACAAAAATAAATAATTACGTAATTATTTTATAATTTTTTCATAATTAAATGATAAAAAGAAAAAATATATAATTGAGAGACCTTAAATTATTAACAAAAGCAAGGGCTAGGATCAAGCAAAATAGCTGTAAGATTCAAATAATGGGTTACTTTTTCATTGAAGTTGCAGCCGAAAGCAGTGGTCAAACATATGTATACACACACATACATATTGTAAAACTAAAAAGAAGCCGTCATCAATGGGGGAAAGGGACTCATTCCATGTGCAATAAATCATAATATATGGTTTGTACCATGATTAAAAGATTGGATTAATTGAACCAAAAGAAAAATTGGATCGAATTTATCGGTTAGATTAAGTGGATAAATTATAATAATATGTTTATTCTGATAAGTGTACAATATTTTAATATGTTATCAATTTAATTGTAAGGTTAAAATTTGTAATTTTTGCAATTGTTTTACGATTTTTGAAAACTAATAATTTTAAAATTCGAGATTATCCTTTCTAATAATATTGTCTCCTATTTTCAAACTTGAATTAATTACTTTTAATATATATATACCTATATATTGTAAATTTTATCTAGTATTGAATATGCTTTGTTTACATTCAAATTCGATTTAAGTATAAAATCCGAATTTATTCTTATTATGTAAACAATTTTAATCAAACTTAATCAAATAATTTTGAATGCCTCGAGTTTTATTTCGAATCTTATAAAATTCAATCCAACTTGAATTTGAGCTTTTACAATCTCAAGTGAATTATATTCAATTAAATCCTAAACCCTATAATTAATATACATTCAGGGACATAATTAGGGGGCTGATATGGTCTCGGCCTCCCTAAAATGAAAATTTTTTCATTTAGGCCTTTTGAAATTTTTTAAAACTTTAAATTAGTAAATGTAAAATTACACTTTGTCCCCCTAAAAATGACAAAAAAATTGATTTAATCATTTAAAAATTATAAAAAATATATGCTATCAAAATGATGAAATTGCATTTTTACTTACAATTTAATTTCAGCCCCTAAAAAATTTTTGATCGTGCCCCTGTTTACATTATGCGTATAAATTATCAATAATAAATCATAATAAATTTCAAATGGATATTGATGTGTGTGTATAAATAAATATTAATGTAAAAGCTTATGTTTATAATAATTTGTGGAAGCACTTAATATTGATTAAAAAGTCAAAAAGCAAAACACAAACAATGAAAGAGGGAAAAAAAAAGTGAAATGGCAAAAATGATGCATTTGGCAAATGGAAGACTAATATATCAAAATATTAATTTTCCTTTTCAATTCAACATATATTTTGGTTCATGAAAATTATTTTTTCGGAATTCATAATTATCTCTCTTAAATTATGGTTAGCATTCTAATATAGTTATTTTAAAACGTTTTATTTGAGTCATCAAATAATCGGTGTCTTATCAGTCAGATTCTTATGTCATTTTACTTGTTAGCTTGGGCATTAAAAGTTGGCTCATATCAAGACTAGGGTATAACGTGAATCAAATTTTAATTACGTTAGCACCTCTTGAATAGATAGCCTAGATATGACAAGTTAAAAGAAGTTCTAATTTTTAATATCGATGCATTCTTTTCTTTTTAACACATCAAATTCAAAGTTTTTTATGTAGTAGGTATAGATGTGTGCAAAATTTGGCCAAATGCGTAAATAAAGGGAGGCATGTGGTGGCATTGCCCCTCCCCAAAATGATAAAATTATCTTGTACCCCTTCAAATTTTAATAAATTACAAGTTAGTATAATAATAAATTTACATTTTGACCTCCAAAAATTTATAATTCATATTTGATCTCTCTAAAATAAGTTTCTAGCTTCGTCCCTGATTTTAGCCAATGTATTTTAAATATACTCCACAACACATTTGAGCTAATATTCAACGCCCGAGCTGGTTGTGAGGCTGACAAAAGGACCCGATCGATATGTTATTTTATAAATTAAATTAAAACATTTTAAAATTTAGAAATTAAGTTCGAATCATAACATTTAAATTACCATAATCTCAAATATGATGTAATTCAACTCACCTAATTAATATGATAAAGGAAAAGGGCACTCTTTTGAAGCAAAATGAATCAATTGGTAAACACTTTCGTGCAATTAGAATAAAGTATGAAGTGAAGGAAGTCCATATATGTAAATGTCCCTTTTCTCTCAAGTCTCAAGCCATTTTGCTTGGCTTTTATTTCACAAAGTCTTGGCCACTTATTATTGTATGCCTTTTGCACCTAACTTCATTTATCATCAAAATTTACATTATTTCAGTTTCATCATCAAGGGTTAATTTATCAACCTTCAATTTCATGTATGTAACTTATAATCTATGCCAATAAAGCCTTCACTCTTAAGTTATTACGAGGTCGATACAATAATTTTGAGGTCTCAAGTTCGAGTCTCATTTTATATAAATCTATAAAAAAAATTTCAGATTTATTATTGTTAGTCAGGTTATGTTTGATAAACTGAAAAATTAAATATTAAAAAAATAAGTACAGAAAATTAAAGTTATAAAATCTATTTAGTATATTATTTAAAATTAAATATAGAATATAATTAAATTATCTAATTAAATGAAAAAAAATAGAAACAATGCCTTGAGAATAGTTCATAATTGACTATTAATTTTTTAAACTATTTTTACTAATTTAATTGATATTATTTGACTGCAATTTAAATGAGTTTTTAACATTTCTAATTGCTAGTTAGTAGAATAGGCTGCGCCACCTTTGACTTGGGACGTGATGCATGGGCCAATAAGGAATTGCCATGTCACAATTTTATTTTCTTTGTTGACCAATTTGTACATTGGTGGGTCCAGGCGGCGTTATTATGTGGTTACGTAAACACCGCAACACAAAATAGTTCCTAGGAATAAGGAATATATAGAAAGAATAATTAAATATGAGTCTAAATTAGGAAATTTTAAAAAAATGGGCATAAAAATTAAAAATTTGAATTAGCCTTTTTTAATTAAATTTTATATCTTTTAAATTAATTTAAAAATAAATGTTCTTTAAAATTATTATTTCTCAAAAAGAATATCTAAAAAAATTAAAATTGATTATAGCAAATTCATAAAGTAAAAATATTTGCTGTTATAAAGCTTCATCGATGGGCGAAGTTGGAATTTTGTTAGAGATGGAATTAAATTATAAAGTTTGTATAAAATAAAAGTGTAATTTTATCTTGTATTAACTTGTAATTTTATAATTTTTTAATTGATTAAATAATTTTCTTTCCATTTTTTGACACAAATTACAATTTTACCACCTTATGACTTTTGATTCCATTATTTATAAGAGACTAAAAGTTAATTTATCCATTTAAATACCAAATAAATAATTACTACTAAAAATAATCACCATCTGAAAACTACTTTTTATATTTAATTTAATCTTCTTTCAGTATATAATTATTTTTAATAAACATTATTTTTTTCGTTAGCGTATTATAATGTTTATTTATACTACCAATGAGGCTTTGAAATAGTCGACATTTGGTTTTTGAATATATAAGCTTAAGATTCACCTTTCGCAACCATGTGTATGGCTCTTCAAGTCCCATACTGTTATCATGAGTGAGTTTTCGTTCGAGTTGGTCTACTTTTTAATTTTTTTTTTGTGTTATAATTGTTTTGTTCTATTTTATAATTATTTTAAAAATTCTATTATAAAGCAAATAAGTATAATGACAAATTTAGCCGTAAACATGTATATATTTCGTCAATTTGGCATTTATTTATTTTTTAACCAAATTTGACCTTCAACCTTTTAAAAATAACACTTAAAGAGTCAAATGATTTTTCTAATGAAAATATTGATTAAAATATTAAAATTTTAAACATGATAGCCCACATGGTAATCCACATATACTTCACGTTAAGTTTTTTAGATTTTTTATAAACTTATTTTTAAAATATTTTTATAATTTTTAAACTATTTGTTGTCGTGGTATATAAGAAAAATAGTGACATGTTAGAATGAATGACACATGAACTATCACATGAGTTACCACGCTAACATCGTTAAAAATTAACGTTTTAATCAACATTTTCAATAAAGAAAAACGATTTGACCTTTTTTGAAAGGTTAATAGCTAAATTTAGCTAAAAAATAACAAAGGTCAAATTGAAAAAGAAATAAACATTAATAACTAAATTTATCATTATACCAAGTAAATATTTGTCTTAACGTGTATGAAGCAATTGTTAAAATTTTTATCAGAGATATATTTGACACATGTTTAAATCCCGCCAACCCAATTCCCACCTGCAACATTATATCAAAATATATTTAAATGCAAAACTTAACTTAGTTATGAGGTGACATTTAAACAAATTTAAAATTTAGATTTCAACGTGTACATTAAATTTCTAGCAAATTCGGAATTTGAATCCCATTTTCTAACATCTATATATAGTAAATACAAATTTGAATCTCAACATTAAATTATTTATTTTTCTAATAAATTTAAAATTCGAATTTCATCATATACAATTTTTTTCTTAAATTGAAATTGCAACTATCTTAGTATAGGTTCTGATCATATTTATTTATTTATTGTACATGATGCTTAGAATTACTTATAATCTCTTCTCAACCCATAAATAGGAGGATAATGTACTTCAACGCACTTAAACCCACGTCTTCCTACGTTGATAACAATACACATGTCAATCAAATTAAGATTTGACGGGCAAAATTAAATAAATTTTAAAATTAAAGATGATGACAATGATTTCAATTGATATTATTAATATTCTTAAAAGCCAAAAAGAACCTACCCAATGAACAAGACTTAACATCCACCTCACAAAGTGAAAACAAAAAAGAAAATTTGAGTTAATTGATGAATCCCCTTTGAGAGAAACCACACATAATGTCACATCCCCTTTAGCTACCTTACCAAACGAATTTACATTTTAAATAATTCAATTTAATCATAATGGATTTTTGATTTATTTGTTAATATTTATATATATATTTTATACTTGTTAATTTGTCTATTTAATTAACAATTAGGACCTTCGATTTTTATTTTTATAGAATTTTTAAAATTTCACAAATATATTTACTGTTCTTTATTTTTATTTTTTGCCTTTTAAAAATTACTCTATCTTTTTTCTTTTTAGTATGACTTGATTTTGATAGTTTTTTACGTGTCACAGGGGTGAAGTCGAGAATTTTTTTCTCTAAGGTGGGGAGAGTGTTAAGAATAATATAGTTGTGTTAGTTTGTAATAGTTGTAACTCCAAAAGCCGTTAGTTTGTTGATAGTCAGCGGTTAGTTGGTTACAGCAGTTTCTGAACATGTGTATAAATACATGCATTTACTGCATGTTCATTATGTGAAAAATATTATTCTTCAGAGTTTCATCAGTGTTTTGCTTATAGTTTAACATGGTATCAATCTTCTAGTATCCTGGTATTGTTTTCTCTTCTATCCGCTGTGCAGTTCCTTGGCAAATGGCATGCAGTGCTCCTGATGGGGTCGTTGACAACAGGTTGTTTTCTACAAAGAAGATTAGTGTTTTTCTTGATGATAATACATACCTGTTATGGAGGCAGCAGGTTCTTTTGGCACTAAAAGCGCATAAGCTTCAAGGCTTCTTGGATTGGCAGCAAGTTCCTCCCGCTCAACTTATCGATGATGGTAATGGTGGTTTTCATGCAAACCCAGAATTTGAGTGTTTTGAGCAGCAAGACAGTGCGCTTGCCTCGTGGTTGTTATCTTCCATTAGTCAAGCCGTTTTACCTTATTTGATTGGTATGGACACAAGTGCTAAAATCTGGAATGCCATTGTCACCTTATATGGCAGTAAAACTACCTCCAAGTTGATGTTCTATCGCCGATCCTTGCACTCTCAACGCAAGGGTGATGTGAGTATGGAGGATTTTTTGATGAACGTTAAAAGCTGTTGTGATAACTTAGCTAGCTGTGGTGAAGTCATTAGCGACCATGAACACGTAACAGCAATTCTCAATGGTTTGCCATCTGAGTATGAATCTATCATTTCTATTATTACAGCCAGTCAAGTCCCTTATACAGTTCAAGAAGTAACCTCAATGCTTCTTGATGCTGAAACTCGTCAGCAGGTGGTTAATTGTGAAATCTCTAGTTCGGCAAACATGGTCTCTCATCAAAGTTCAGAGGCTTCTAATAATACTGGCTCCATACCTGCTTATAGGCCATCGTCTTCTAATCAAGGGCGTGGGAGAGGGCGCTCTGCTAACTCAAGAATTCAATGTCAGTTATGTGGTAGGGCTGGACATCTAGTCGATCGTTGCTACTATCGCTTCGACTCCTTCTACAAAAGTAATAACTATCGACCTCTACCACAAGAAAATTTTTGTATGGTCAGTTCCGCTCCTACTACAGTACCATGGTCACCTCCTGCTCAGCAAAATGTTCAATGGTGTCCACCAGGTTGGTGTTTCTCAGCTCCTCCAACTTCTATTTGGCCTAATTCGTTTGTTGGTAGCCCTTCCCAACAGGTTAACATGCCCACTTCCGGTATAACACAACCTCAAGCCTATGTGGCAACTCCTGAAACTGCAACAGATAACTCCTGGTATCAGGACTCAGGTGCCACGCATCATCTTACAAATTCGGCTACCACAATTAGTGATGGTGAATCATACAAAGGTCCAAGTAAGGTGTTTGTTGGGAATGGTTCAGCTCTCCCTGTTTTGACTACTGGGCAATCATCTCTTCTTACACGGTCTCGGCCATTGTTCATGCGATCGTTATTGTTTGTTCCTGGCATCACTAAAAATCTTTTATCTGTGTCCAAGTTTGCTAAGGACAACAGAGTGATGTTTGAGTTTTTTCCTACTCAGTGTCAGGTGCGTGATTTGCAAACTAAAGAGGTTCTTTTGAAAGGTTCCGTGCATCATGGGTTGTACAGGCTCCATCTCAACAAGTCCTCTGCAGGTGGATTGTTTTCTACGTGTGCTCAGTGTCTTACAGCTAGCAAAATGCTGCCTCTCAATATTTGGCATTCTAGGCTAGGCCACCCGTGTCAAGCTATTCTGTCAAAGGCACTTCTAAGATGTAATATTCAGTTTGCTGATAATAATAAAGCAGTTGAGTGTGTTGCTTGTCATTTAGGGAAAGAACATAAACTTTCTTTGTCTAAATCGAATACTACATATAGTTCACCTCTTCAGTTGATAGTTACTGATGTATCGGGACCGGCTCCACTGATGTTCAATGGTTTTCGGTACTATGCTGCTTTCACTGATGCATACTCACGTTATACATGGCTTTATTTCTTAAAGAAAAAGTCAGAGCTTGTTACTGTGTTTCCACAGTTTCATCGTCAAGCTGAAAGAGTACTTGGTGCAAAGCTTCAAATGCTACAAACAGATGGGGGAGGGGAGTTTCAAGCATTGAAAAGCTATTTAACGCAACATGGCATTGTCCAGCGCCTCTCTTGTCCATATACATCTGCTCAGAATGGTCTCGTTGAGCGCAAACATAGACAAGTGGTTGAAACGAGTCTATCTATGCTTGCTCATGCTGCTATGCCCTTGAAATTCTGGAATGAAGCTTTTTGCAATGCTGTGTTTCTGATCAACAGGTTACCCTCTCACCCTTTAGGAGATATATCACCTTATGAAAAGCTATTTAAAACAAAACCAGACTATTCCTTTCTTCGCATATTTGGTTGCCTGTGTTTTCCCAATCTACGGCCTTTCACCAAAATAAAACTTCAATTCCGATCTTCACCCTGTGTGTTTCTCGGCTACTCTCCGATGCATAAAGGTTACAAATGCCAAGATTCAACTGGTAAAATTTATGTTACTCGTCATGCTACTTTTCATGAAAACACATTTCCATACAGAACTTTTTCTTTAACACCTGTCACATCTAGTCCTGTGCCCCAGTCTAGTGCAAAACTTTTTGTTTTAGCTCCTAGTCAAACAAACAGTACTAGCACACCAACCATAACTACATCTAATACTCATTCTATGACACCTAGCCCTTCACCTGCCACGTCTGCGTCACATCCTGATTATCAAAATATATCACAAGACATGTCTAATCCACCTGACTCACCTAGACCGTCTACATCTCAACCTCTCACACATGTCTCACCTACTTCAACTCTCTCGCCTAGACTACAAACTTCACACCCTTCACATCCTATCCCTCTTAACACACATTCCATGGTCACCAGAAGTAAGGTCGGAATTTTCAAACCAAAAGTCTATTTGAGCACAGCATCTTGCTCATCTTCTGAGGTGCCCTCAGATATTCACACTGCAATGGCATCTGAGTGTTGGCAGGCTGCCATTCGCGATGAGCTTCAAGCATTGGCTCGCAACAATACTTGGACCATCTGTCCGCTACCAGAGAATCGAAGAGCTGTTGGGTGCAAGTGGCTTTTTAAGGTTAAAAAGAAAATTGATGGTTCGGTAGACAGGTACAAAGCTCGGTTGGTAGCAAAAGGTTTCTCTCAACATGCAGGGATTAATTTTCGGGACACTTTTAGTCCGGTAGTTCGCGCATCCACGATTCGTACTGTTCTTGCTCTTGCTGTTATGCAAGGATGGTCGTTGAGGCAAGTTGATATCAACAATGCTTTTCTTAATGGTGAGCTTACTGAAGAGTTGTACATGGAGCAACCCCCTGGCTTTGAAGTTTTCGAGGCCTCCGGTCAGAAACTTGTCTGTAAGCTACAAAAAGCTCTCTATGGCCTGAGACAAGCTCCTCGCACATGGTTTCAAACACTCAGACAGTATCTTGTTGAGCAGCTTCAGTTTCGAGCATCCAAAGCTGACTCCTCATTGTTTATTCGAGAGTCTGACGGGCAGACTACGCTACTCATGGTTTATGTTGATGACATTGTTCTTACGGGCAGTTCGGATCATGATATGGCAGATGTTGTTCTTCAGCTGCATAAAAAATTTGCTCTCAAGGATATGGGAGAACTCAACTTTTTCTTGGGCATTGAAGTGCAGCGCACTACACAGGGACTACTACTCAGTCAAAAGAAGTATGTTGCTGAACTACTTCAAAAAGCTGGAATGGCCGGGGCAACTCCTACTCCAACACCCATGGTAAGCACCCCCAAGTTGGTAACCTCAGATGGCAGTCCTCAGTTGGTTGATGCTCACTTATACAGAAGCGTTGTCGGAATGCTACAATATGTATGCATCACACGACCTGAGTTGTCATTCAGTGTTAATAAACTAAACCAGTTCATGAACTCTCCGAGTGAAACACATTGGAAGGCCATCAAGCGTGTCTTGAGATATTTAATTGGCACAATGGATTATGGACTGTTTCTTTCAGCAGGTCAACTTGAGCTAGTTTGTTATTCTGATGCTGACTGGGCCTCGTCAGTGGAAGATCGATGATCAACTTCAGGGTATGTGGTGTTCCTAGGTCCCAATCCAATTGCTTGGAGTTCAAAGAAGCAGCCAGTTGTATCAAGTTCATGGCTGAAGCAGAATATCGCAGCCTAGCAAATTGTGTTGCTGAACTTTTGTGGCTTCAACAGCTGTTAAAAGAAGTGGGCATCTCATCATCTAAGTTGCCGGTAATTTGGTGCGACAATTCTATTGGAACCCACCCATTGTTTGAAAAGTCAAAAAGGGTGGGCACCGAAAGTAGAAAGTAAAATTGGTTAGCAAGTTGGGTTAAAAGTTGGCATGGGATAATTGCAATTTTGGTCCCTAATTGTATAGGGACATTGCAAGTTGATCCTTGAACCTCAACTATAAATAGGCCTAACCATTTCTTACTTTCTTCATCCCACACTTGCCATTCTCTACTTAAGGCAATTGTTCTCTCTCCCTATTTGTAAACTTTCACTTGTATTTTTGGAGTGAAATATATTTGGTAGTGCCCGAGGACGTAGGCAAAATTTGCTGAACCTCGTTAAAATTCTAGTGTTCTTTATTTTTGTTCTGCATATTTTGCAAGTGTCATTGTAGTGATTTATTGTGCTATTAAATTACGATAGAGGGATATTCTGGCTAGGAAAGATCTGGTATGTAAGCGATCCTCGTGATCCACCTCTCTTTCCTGGGAATTGAACTTAGTGTGATTTTTTAGTACAATAATTTTACTCTTTCACACGCTTCCGCGCAACAATTGGTACCAGAGCCAGGTTCGTACTTGGGGAATACGACCGTTTACGGTACTATTCACGTATACGGCACTATTCACGTATACGGTACTATTTACGTATATGGCACTATTCACGTATACGGTACTGTTCACGTATACAGTAGTTGGGATTGAGGAGAAAATGGCAGCAGCATCGTCATCAGCAAGGACTACTGTGACAAATGCAAAATTTGAAGTAGAGAAATTTGACGGTACCAATAATTTTGGTATGTGGCAGTGTGAGATCCTGGATGTCTTATGTCAGCAAGAGCTGGATATAACCCTTGAAGAAAAACCTGACAAGATGGATGACAAGGAGTGGGCCAAGATCAATAGACAGGCGTGTGGTACAATCCGCCTATGTTTGGCCAAAGAGCAAAAGTACTCCGTCATGAGGGAGACATCAGCGAAGAAGCTGTGGGATATATTAGAAGAAAAGTTTCTAACGAAAAGTCTTGAAAATAGGCTTTATATGAAAAAGAAACTTTTTCGGTTCATGTATGCACCTGGTATGTCGATGAATGACCATGTGAACTCATTCAATAAAATTTTAGCAGACTTGCTAAATTTGGATGAGAAATTTGAAGATGAAGACAATGCATTATTGTTGTTGAATTCCCTTCCTGATGAATATGATCATCTTACCACCACATTGCTTCATGGGAAAGATTCAATCACATTTGATGCAGTCTGTAGTGCGTTGTATAGATCTGAGACTCGAAAGAAAGATAAAAGAGATCACAGAGATACAACTGCAGAAGTCTTAACAGTAAGAGGTCGTTCACACAGCAGCAAACCTGGTAGAAGGGGTAAGTCCAAAGGGAGACCCGCCAAAGATGAATGTGCCTTTTGTCGTGAGAAAGGGCATTGGAAAAAGAATTGTCCTAAGTTACAAAAGGGCAAGTCTATTTCTAATGCATGTGTAGCGGAGCATGATGAGGAGTCAGACTTTAGCTTGGTTGGCATGGCAATAGCATGTCAAACGGATGAGTGGATATTGGATTCGGGATGTACTTACCATATGTGTCCTAATAAGGACTGGTTTTCTAGTCTTGAAGAACTAAAAGGTTGAGTTGTTTTTATGGGCAATGATAGTGCCTGTAAGACAATGGGTGTAGGTACAATCAAATTGAAGAACCATGACGGCTCAATCCAAGTTCTGACAGATGTTCGCTATGTACCCAGCTTGAAGAAAAATCTCATCTCATTAGGGGCCCTAGAATCTAAAGGGCTCACAATCACTTTGAAAGATGGATTACTAAAGGTAGTAGCTGGGGTATTGACGGTGATGAAAGGCACTAGAAGAAATAACTTGTACTATTTAAATGGAAGTACAGTTATTGGATCAACATCAACAGCTTCTGCGAAAGATGCAGATTCAGAGGCTACCAGGTTATGGCATAGGCGATTGGGACATGCTGGTGAAAAAGCTTTGCAGACTTTGGCGAAGCAAGGCTTGTTGAAAGGTGCAAATTCTTGCAAATTGGAATTCTGTGAACATTGTGTTCTGGGCAAGCAGACGAGGGTAAAATTTGGTTCAGCAATTCACAATACGAAAGGAATTCTGGACTATGTTCACAGTGATGTGTGGGGACCTACCAAAGTGGCTTCTTTGGGAGGTATGCACTATTTTGTCACTTTTCTTGATGATTATTCAAGAAAAGTATGGGTGTATCTAATGAAAAGAAAAAATGAAGTTTTGGATGCATTTCTGAAGTGGAAGAAGATGGTGGAGACTCAGACAGGTCGAAAGGTCAAACGACTTCGATCAGATAATGGTACTGAGTACAAAAATGATCCATTTCTACAAGTATGTCAAGATGAGGGCATTGTGCGACACTTCACTGTTCGAGATACACCACAGCAGAATGGGGTGGCAGAACGCATGAATCGGACTATACTGGAGAAAGTTCGATGTATGTTGTCCAATGCTGGATTGGGCAAGGAATTTTGGGCTGAGGCAGTTACATATGCGTGCCATCTAATTAACCGATTGCCATCAGCTGCAATAAATGGAAAAACTCCTATGGAGATGTGGACTGGTAAACCTGCTACTGATTATGATTCTTTACATGTTTTTGGTTCCACTGCATATTATCATGTAAAAGAATCTAAGTTAGACCCAAGAGCAAAGAAAGCATTATTCATGGGTATAACTGGTGGTGTAAAAGGATACCGTCTCTGGTGTCCTGATACAAGGAAGATTGTTTTCAGTAGAGATGTAACTTTTGATGAATCAACCATGATGAAGAACGAGGATTCACAAAAGGATGACAAAACCAGTAGTACTTTGCAGCAGGGGGAGTTTGAAAAGGTTAATGATGATCCAGCTAATATTGAAAGAACAAATGATGAAGAAGTTTCGACCCAAGAACTTCTACAGCAACAAGATTCAATTGCATATAGGAGGCCAAGAAGAGAGATTCATAAGCCTGCTCGCTTTGATGATATGGTGGCCTATGCACTTCCAATTGCAGATGATGATGTTCCTTCCACTTACACAGAAGCAATAAGTAACTCTGATGGTGTAAAGTGGAAGCAAGCTATGAATGAAGAAATACAGTCTCTTCATAAAAATAGGACTTGGGAGTTGGTGAGACTGCCCAAGGGAAAGAAGGCAATTGGATGCAAATGGGTATATGCAAAGAAGGAAGGATTTCCTGGTAAAAATGAAATTCGATACAAGGCTAGATTGGTAGCAAAGGGTTACGCTCAGAAAGAAGGAATAGACTACAATGAAGTGTTTTCTCCAGTTGTGAAGCATTCGTCTATTCGAATTTTGCTAGCCTTGGTTGCGCAATATGATCTTGAACTAGTTCAGCTTGATGTGAAGACAGCATTTTTACACGGTGATTTGGAAGAGGAAATCTATATGACTCAGCCTGATGGATTCAATGTTGCTGATAAAGAAAATTGGGTTTGCAAACTGACAAAGTCGCTTTATGGATTGAAACAATCTCCGAGGCAGTGGTACAAGCGATTTGATCAGTTCATGAAAGGGCAAAGGTACACAAGAAGTAAATTTGATCATTGCGTATATTTTCAGAAGCTACAAGAAGGAACTTTCATATACTTGCTCTTATATGTTGATGATATGCTGATAGCATCTAAGAGCAAAGTTGAGATTGAGAGATTGAAGACTCAACTCAATCTCGAGTTTGAGATGAAAGATCTAGGTGAAGCTAAGAAGATTCTTGGCATGGAAATATGTAGAGATAGAGCTCATGGCAGAGTTAGCTTGTCTCAGAAGCAGTATTTGAAGAAAGTACTACAGCAGTTTGGCATGAACGAGCAGACCAAACCTGTAAGTACCCCGTTGGCTTCTCATTTCAAGCTTTCTGCACAACTATCCCCTTCGACGAATACGGAACGAGAATACATGTTGCAAGTTCCGTATTCTAATGCAGTGGGTAGCTTGATGTATGCAATGGTGTGTACAAGACCCGACATTTCACAGGCAGTTAGTATAGTGAGCAGGTATATGCATAATCCTGGAAAAGGACATTGGCAAGCTGTGAAATGGATTCTACGGTATATTCAGAAGACCGTGGATGTTGGATTACTGTTCAAGCAGGATAATACACTTGGTAAAGGTGTTATTGGGTACGTTGATTCTGACTATGCCGGTGATTTGGACAAGCGAAGATCAACCACCGGTTATGTGTTTACACTTGCTGGAGGACCAATAAGTTGGAAGTCTACACTACAGTCTACAGTTGCATTGTCAACCACAGAAGCCGAGTACATGGCTGTAACAGAGGCTGTAAAGGAGGCTATTTGGTTACAAGGTATAGCTAAAACCTTGGGGTTGGTTCAGGAGCATATTAACGTGTATTGTGATAGTCAAAGTGCTATTCATTTAGCAAAGAATCAAGTCTATCATGCACGTACAAAACATATCGACGTACGATTCCATTTTGTGCGGGAAATTATTGAAGAGGGGAAAATTTGTCTTCAGAAGATCAAGACTGCAAATAATCCCGCAGATATGATGACCAAGGTGGTAACAGCAACCAAGTTCGAACATTGTTTGAACTTGATTAATATCCTGCAAGTTTAACAGTTGAAGAAGGCACTATCAAGTATTGTTGTCAAAGGCAGAAAGAATTGTGTGAAGATAAGATTATCCTAATCAAATCTTCAAGGTGGAGATTATTGGAACCCACCCATTGTTTGAAAAGTCAAAAAGGGTGGGCACCGAAAGTAGAAAGTAAAATTGGTTGGCAAGTTGGGTTAAAAGTTGGCATGGGATAATTGCAATTTTGGTCCCTAATTGTATAGGGACATTGCAAGTTGATCCTTGAACCTCAACTATAAATAGGCCTAACCATTTCTTACTTTCTTCATCCCACACTTGCCATTCTCTACTTAAGGCAATTGTTCTCTCTCCCTATTTGTAAACTTTCACTTGTATTTTTGGAGTGAAATATATTTGGTAGTGCCCGAGGACGTAGGCAAAATTTGCTGAACCTCGTTAAAATTCTAGTGTTCTTTATTTTTGTTCTGCATATTTTGCAAGTGTCATTGTAGTGATTTATTGTGCTATTAAATTACGATAGAGGGATATTCTGGCTAGGAAAGATCTGGTATGTAAGCGATCCTCGTGATCCACCTCTCTTTCCTGGGAATTGAACTTAGTGTGATTTTTTAGTACAATAATTTTACTCTTTCACACGCTTCCGCGCAACAAATTCTGCTGCAGTGTCTGTGGCTGAGAATCCCACACAACATGCAAAAATGAAGCATGTTGAAATAGATCATCAATTTGTTAGGGAGAAAATCCATGCAGGACTTCTACAAGTCAATTTCATACCATATGAACAGCAGATTGTTGATGTTCTAACTAAACCAATCACACCTAAGATGTTTTCTGCTTTTCGACATGCTCTTGGAGTCTTATCACTCAATGAGCTTAAAACTCAAAAACCAACCAGTTAGGGGAATGTTAAGAATAATGCAGTTGTGTTAGTTTGTAACAGTTGTAACTCCAAAAGCCGTTAGTTTGTTGATAGTCAACGGTTAGTTGGTTACAGCAGTTTCTGAACATGTGTATAAATACATGCATTTACTGCATGTTCATTATGTGAAAAATATTATTCTTCAGAGTTTCATCAGTGTTTTGCTTATAGTTTAACAGAGAGGAGCAAAGTTAAATATTTTACGGGAATTAAAATATAATTTTATCATCGTATTAACTTATAACTTTATTGATTTTAATAAGGATTAAAACATAAAATTATTATTCTTGGAGATAATTTGCAAATTTATCATATATTTTAAGTTTTACAAATTTTAAAGGGCTTAAAAGAAATTTTTTCCATCATGACCAGCTCCCTTAGCATCTCACAATTTGATTTGTTAGTTGATGAAGTAAGATTAACAATTCGTGCAAAATAAAAGTAGAAGCCAAAATTCTTTAGCACCAAGGGTTTTAGAACTTAACCTATCAGCACACTATTTTGTCGATTCAATTGGTTTATTTGGTTCGACTAAATAAATTATTAATAGAATCATAAAAAATTTAAAAATTAAAAAATTGATTCAATTGATTTGTATCAGTTACTGATCAACCATCTCAATACATTTCTTCGAATTGGGTACCCTTATCAATTTTTGGTCCAATTGGTCTGAATGGATGGACCGATCTAATTCAAACAACCTTGTTTAGCACCAACGTAGTTTGAAAAAACGAACATGAGATCCAACTGATTGAACCTCTAGTTTTCAATTCAATTGGTTAAACTGGTTAATTCAATCATTTAGAAAATATAAAAGATATAAATTACTAATAATTTAAAAATTAAAGAAAAGATAAAAAATAATAAAATTTGGAAAATTATATTAAAAAAAACCAAAGTTTAACATGAATAAAAAAAACAATGAAACGCTTATTTTTATAAAATATATTTAAAAAAACTTTTTTTTTCCATTCCAATTCTCAATTTTTTATTGGTTCCTATCAAATCTTTGATTTTATTTAATGAGTTATTAAAATTAATTAATTTTTAATTCAACCGATTGAAATAATCAGTTTAATTTTTACAACTCTGACTACTAAACTAAAAATCAAGTACAACTATAGGGACTAATTGAATATTTAACTTTTTTTTAATGCGAAAAAAAGTTTCCAATTTATGATAAAATCTAAATTTATTAAATGTAACTCTTATTATTCAGGTTTTACTTAAACTTTCTTTACCAATTAAATAAAATTTATTCTCCCATCCCACTAAAATTTTAACATTTTGACTTTTAGCATCCAAAATGTTTCAACTTTGACTTACTTATTTCTTAAAGTTTATCATAGACAAAAAATTGAAAAATATATTATGAAAACTCTGAATGATTTAGTTATTAAATATGTTTCTAAAAAATTTTAATTAATTAAATTATTTGAAATAACTGAGGTCAAAGTATGACCCAAAATGTCAACTATGGCAAAGAGTAATAGAATATAGATTAAAATATGCTATAGGTTTCTATATTATTCTAAAATTTAGAATTTAGTCTCTATGTTTTTATTTCTAAAAATTTTAGTCTCTTTATTTTTCAAATTTCAAAATTCAGGTTCAATTATTAATATTGTAATTTTTTTTGTTAAATTTGTTAGTGTGTCATTTTGAAATAAAAAGAATACTTATTTGATAGCAATGTAACTAAAAAATGACGTTGGAATGAACCTAAATTTAATAAAATAATTTAACAGTGTTAACAATTGGACATGAATTTTTAGATTTAGAAATTAAAGAGACTAAACTCCTGGAAATAAAAATATAAAAACTAAATTTCAAATAATCAAATAATACAGGGACTTATAGCACATTTTAATCTAATATATATAGGTGTGCGAAGTCCAAATCAAATGGGGGTATTAAAAATAATTTTATTTTTTTCCCCAATAAAACAACAAAGTTTTCATAAATTTATAGAGGATTTTGATTTCAGGTGGCAGATATTAATGCAATTTAAATGTTATTAGTTGGTTTATTTGATTGCAACTTAAAGTAATGTTTTTAATTGGCAATGAATTTAATTGTTTTGTTGGTAGTGATTTTGATGTATTGTAAAATTCTCCCTGGTTTTGGAAAATTTAAAATTAATATGAACTTTTCCATAATTAAATATTTTTAACAATCAGCACTAACAATGTTTTTTTTTTAGTTTTCACTAGAATAAATACGAGAAATTATTTTATGCACCCTTCTCACCACATCATTCATGGTCCTTTTCCAATTATTTAACGACATTTTAGCAAAATTTTCCCATGTAATTGATATATTATTTTAGTAATTTTTTACCCTCAACTTGAACCTCAAATCTTAAACCCTGAACCTGAACTCGAGTTTCAAGTTTAAAGTTTGGATTTAGGTTCAGGTTTAGGATTCGGGGTGAAAAAATTACTAAAATTATGTATTAATGATATGGAAAATTTTGTTGAAATGCCATTAAATAATTAGAAAGAAACCATGAATGATGTGGTGGGAATGATTCATAAAATAACTTCTCAATAAATACAATACAATTGTAAACCTAATTAAAATATATCAATTATTTTAATAAATTAAATAGTATAATAAAATAATTTTTTAATTATTATTAAACCATTTCTACGGTATTAAAAATTTGATATACTAAAAATTAGTACCGAGTGTTCTTCAATTCTCATTTTTATTATTTTCTTAATAGTAAATAAATTTATCATAATAGTTTGTAAATAATATATTATTAGTATAATTATAATATATTAGATTAGATTATATAATTATGTTATTTCTAAAGTTTTAGATATGAAATATAAAATATAAAATTATTTATTATATAAATAACTAAAATTTGATACTTAAAACTAAAGTAATATAATATATATTTTTAAATTTTCTAGTTAATGAAAAAAATTAATAGTTTAAAGAAAAAAGTTTATTTAACTAAAATATTCTAACAAAAGCAGAACTCTCTAGTGTAATAATTTTTGGGTAACCTACTATTAATAAATTTATGTTTTGGTTATTTAATTTTAAAATATTACAAAATAGTCGTTAAACTATTAAAAAGTTTTTGTTTAAGCCACTAAACTATTAGAAAGTTTTTATTTAAGTCATTGAATCGTTCGAATGTTTTTTATTTAAGTTATTGGACTGTTAAATTTTTTTAAAATTTCGGATAGCGAGTTCCAAGTGATGATTCAAGTTCGACGATCGGTATGGTGGATTAATACCCATTGGCGAGTAGAAAAATATAACTTAGATTCAAGCCGATTTGACAGTCAGTGTCAAAGGTTAGGGAAGAGAATTGTTTGGATTTTGGTTTGCAAATTTGTGACATTTAAAGTCGTTTCATGAAAAATAAACTATAGAATAAAACGGGAATGAGCGCTTTCGATTGGTGGAGGCGATGCGAACAGAGTATGCCATACAACAACGATTTTAACAGTTCAATGACTTAAATAAAAAAATCGAATAGTTCAATGTCCAAAAACGTAGATTTACTAATAATTTATTAACACAGGATGTAGTTTAACGTAATTTTTATCAAATAAATACGATAAAGCTTCATAAGTAATAAAAATATATTTAAAATGATAAAATCAAAGGATGATATAATTTGTGGCTCATGAAATTGGCAACTAGGTCCATTTTGATACTTATTCTATTTTGGTCGTTAAACTTAGTAATTAGATCCATTTTGGTCATTGAACTTGGATACTGTCAATATCTAATGATGTGTGACTAGTGCTACTGGAATAAAACCAGATCAGACAAATTGTGAACTAATTAGTATAACAGCCCAAATAAAAAGGTTGAATCAATTGACTCGAAAACTACTTGAAATTGGTAAATCTCGAAAATTAGGACAAAAATCGACAGTTAAACAAGATGAACCGATTTAATAAAATCTCTTATTTTTTTCTTATAAAATTTTAATTATTGTTGGTTAGATGGTCAAACCAATCAAACTGGTTGAATCGAAAATTGATAGTATAACTTGTTTAACCAATTGTCCAATTATTAAAACACTGAATATGTCACTCTGATATTGTACCGCATTATCTTGAACTTAATTATCAAGTTAGGGGCTAAAAATTATATTATGTCTAAAATCAACCATATATGAATTAGTTATTTTTTAAATTCATCCTTTTATAAATTTATTAAATATTTCCTAAAAAACTAAATTAACAATAAATAAGTAAATAAATGTAGAAAAGAAAATGTCAATAAAAGTAGGTGGCGCGAAAACAACTGCCTTACTCAGTTTTCTTCTCTCTCTCAACTGAAAAAAAAAATAACAGTTTCCTGCCTTTTTCCCTCATCTTTTATTCAAACTTTTTTATTTAAATTTCTTTTATTTTTTCCTCGAATTTATCACTTTATTTTCGCACTTTTTTTGTGAGTTAAATCTCTCTTCCTTTTTTCTCTCGAAAAGAAACTGAAAATTTTTTTCAATACGTTTCCATCTCCCGCCGGAATATTCCTTCTCCGATCACCCTCCAGTTATCCGTCCTTTCTTCTCCGGCGATCACTCGTATTGGTTGCTTCTTCTTCTTCTTTTTATCTTGAATCTCAACGAATTACAGTTAATTCTCTTTGATTGAATCGCTTTGGAATATAAACTTTTTCCAGATCGGTAAGAGGTGAGATTTTATTTATTTAATTTAATAATTTTTTTTCTTTCTTCTTTATCTTGAGATTTGTTTTACAAGTAATTTTCAGCTTTCTGCTTTAAAATTTCTTCTTGCTTTGTTGATTACTTGTATTAGTATAAAAACACCAAAAATAAATAAAAATTAATTAGTTTAAATTTATCGTGAGATTTGTTTTTCAAGTAATTTTCAGCTTTCTGCTTTAAAATTTGTTTCTTACTTTGTTAATCGCTTTGATTAGTATGAAAAACACAATAATGATTACGAATAAAATTAGTTTAAATTTAATGTTTCTTTTATTTTGGTTGCTATTTTTAGCAGTTGGATTCAAATGAACAAACCTCTGCAACTTTGTCACTGATAGATTTGCATAAAAACAGTTATTTTTTTAATCACTCTATTTTTTGTCTTCAATTTCAGAGACATAACACTGTCAAATCCAGACACTACATGATTTTGGATTCTTTTCATTTTAAAAAAATTTAAACCCTCGTTTAAAATTTTAAAATCTCTAAACTATCCTGTGATTTTCCATTGATTTTCGTTCCTCAATCAATAATTTTAAAATATATATAAAAATATTTATACGGATGAATACTATGTTTTTTATCTGTATATTTACAGTTTTTTTATTTATATAACAAATTTTAAACTATTATTTAAAGTTTTCACTGTTAATTCATGGGGATGGACACTGATCTTCTTGCACGTGGTCCTCCATCTCTTTCCCCATATCATTCACCAACATTAGCACCGCAAGAAAACTTCAATTTTGTTATTTTCTTTATCCAATTATTTAATTTCTTAAACCAATTAGGATACAAACAAACAATCCTACATATTTTTCATAGTTTGTTGAACTGCACTTAAAATTTTAATTTATTGTTAATTTTTACTGTCATTTAGTTAATCAAACATGTGATCCCAGGTAAAAAAAATCCCATGTGATCAATGTATGTATTTTTATGGGAAGATAGGACATTTAAAAAAAAATTAAAAATTGATTCGATTGTTTGTTGTGATCGTTTTCATTGAATTCCTTTTCATGGAAAGTGGGTGAGAAAGAAGGGAAAGAAGCCAGCGTGGGCTGTTTTATTTATTTTTGTGAGTGAAAAAAAATCAATGAACCCTTCATTGTGGTTATTGTACCAGCCCCGCTGACCATGCATTCCCGTGACAAAAGTAGATATATTAACATTATAAAAATTAATTGACAATTAGAGTGAAATTGGTTTCTTTTTATGTTACTCAGGTACTTAAAATTTAGATATGTATTTGATGATTTCATGAAAAGTTATACTTCATACTTATATGGCGGTAATGCATCGAATTAGTGTTTTAAACATGAATATTTGAGGAAAAATGAAAAGTTGGAGTAATTTTTATATGTATGTATATATATATTCTTTTTTCTCTCTCCCCTAAGCACCTTTCTTCTAGCTGTCTTCTTATCCTACACCCCCCACCACCAGGAAACAAAAGACCAGTGGAGAGTTTGACAGTATAGTTTCTCCAATATTCCCATAGGGGACCTCTTAGTGCAATTGCATTTGCAAATTTATGTGAGATTTTGATTTAACCAGAAGCCATAGTGATGACCGTTAATCTATGTTGGATAGAATTCTACTGTAATTTCTGAACCCCCTCCAACCCCGATTGTGCCCGGTGCTGTTTTATCTTCTCAGTCTCATTCTTATGGCTTGATCTGCTTGGATTTGGGCTTTTCTTGATTAATAAGCTATGCCCATTTCAGTTAATTTCTTGTAATTCTCTAATTCTTTTATCAGTCAGATCTGGGTATCTGTAAAGATGTCCTCTTTTTTTTTTTCCTATGGTGTTTGTAATTATAACTTTGCTTTCTGCCATTCTGTAAGCATCTAACTTTTGGCTTATGCATTTGTGGCAGATTTATTGAAGGGGAAAGCATCTTCTTTTTAAGCTGCTGGAGTTATTCCAGTTATGTGTGGGATTCATGTAAAGGTTAGGCTGTTAAATGTAGTTTAGTTCTATTTATAGAAAATCCCATCAATGTGGTCTAGTTTGGAAGGTTTGGATGGATATATGTGAATCAGAGAGACGATTGCCAAAGCTTGCAGCTGTGGATACCACAAGGCCTCCTCTTGTTCCTGCTGAAAAAAACAATGCACCACTCACGACTCGACAGCCTCGAACTAGGGAAGTTAGTTCGAGGTTTAAAGCACCCAGTCCTTCGACAACGTTTGGTCCCAGGCGTTGTCCATCTCCAAACCTTTCTAGAGCAATCTCTTCTCCTTCCCAGTTGCCGCAAAATAGAGCTGTATCGGCTGAGAGGAAACGCCCCTCAACACCACCTTCGCCTCGAAGTCCATCTACACCAGTTCATGATTCATCAATAGCTGTGCAGATACCATCTAGAAGGCTATCAACAGGCCGCACACCTGAAAGTTTATGGCCTTCTACTATGAGAAGTCTTAGTGTTTCATTTCAGTCTGATACGATTTCAATTCCTGTTAGCAAAAAGGAAAAAGAAAAACCAGTTACTAATGTTTCATTGGATCGTACTTTGAGACCTTCTTCAAATGTGTCTCATAGACAACAGTCTGAGAAATCTACCTTATCACGCAAGCCTACTCCAGAGAGAAAGAGTAGTCCTCTTAAAGGGAAGAATGCACCTGATCAATCTGAAAATGCTAAGCCAGTTGAAGGTTTGCCTGGCCGATTGATAGATCAGCATAGATGGCCTAGTAGAATTCGTGGGAAATTATCTTCCAATTCATTGAATGGAAGTGTGGATCTGGGTGATAATAGGATTGTCAAAAGTTTATCCACTCCAGTTCCAGGAACTGGGTTATCTTCACCGAAGAGAATGCCAATGTCTGATAGTTCGGGTAAACCTCTAAAGAAATTTGCTAACGACACTACCAGTTTGTTATCACTCAGTGAAATTAGTCGAATAAGACCTGAGGTAATTTCAATCGATGATAAATCTCTGCGAGTATCTGGACCTGCAAGGCTCCTTTCTGCAAGTTCATTGGACAAAATGGCACTGGCAACTCATGCGCTCAAATCTCTGTCTTTGTCTGCTCCTGGATCACGACCTCACACACCAAATAGGACCTCTGTTTCTAGGGGTGCCAGTCCTTCTCGGGCAAGACCTTCCACTCCACCTCCAAGAGGGGTCAGTGCAACTACAAGGAGAGTCAGTCCATCTCGGATGAGGACATCCACCTTATCTAGTCAATCCCACAGCTCAACTTCAGTTCTTAGTTTTATTGCAGATATTAAGAAGGGAAGAAAAGGTGCAAACTACATAGAGGATGCTCATCAACTGCGTCTTCTTTATAATCGATATTTGCAGTGGCGATTTGCTAATGCCCGAGCAGAAGCTGTGCTGTACATTCAGAAAGTTACTGTAGAGGTAGAATTCTGCTCTAAACAAACAACTCTGCCCTGAAAAATATTAGCATATGCAAGGGAGATAGTCTTTGATGGTTTGAATAGGATAAATTTTCAATTGTTTGCTTCTTTCTATCACGATCCACAATGATCAGCTTCCTACCGTGATGAATTTCTTGACAGTATAGTATGCCTGTATGCACTTAGAGTACAGAAATGGCATGGGTAGTGAATTTTCAATTCTATCCTATGTTTATCAAAGAAAATTTTGATCTGTTGTTGCAGGAAATTTTGTACAATGTCTGGAAGGCTACTTTGGGTCTATGGGATGCCGTGATCAAGAAAAAGATCAATTTGCAGCAGTTGAAGTTAGAGCTCAAGCTGAACACGGTTTTGAATGATCAAGTAATGCCTGCCTCTATTTCTTCTTTGATAGCAAACTTTTATTCCCCTCATACATGTTCGATGTTAGAAGTGCTTTTATATTTATGTTTGAAATTGTACTAATAGTCTATGTGCATTTTTAGTTGTGCAACTCCTGGTAAAGATACAGGAAGTTATTCAGTGCATGCTTATGTATCTGCTTTATACCTTCAGGTCTAAACAGTTATATTTTAAGGAAATGAGGGTTCAAACTTGAATACGCCTTTTATGTGTCAAGTGTGTATTGGTACCTTCAGTAAGGGAACAAAATTCGGTTAAATGTGATAACATATCGCAACTGACTCTCTGTTGCATAAACACGAAAAGTATGCAAGTCAAGGTGTCAAGTGTGTATTGGTACCCTTCAGTAAGGATTTTCCTTGCCAACCTGGTCTGGCCCGGCCCATGACACCTCCTTTCCGAAGTGGCCTTCACTTGATAACTATTATTATTATTCTAACTGTTACTGTTACAAGGACATCACAGTTACAACTTTTAGATAAACTCCTTTTATGTTTATTGATATCGAATAGATGGAAGACAAAAAATTTATTATCTACATAAATTATATAGTCTTACATTTGGTTAAACAGTTTATGATCAACTGCTTATGTCTCCAAAAGTTCGATATAAGGTCTTATCTCACTCATTTTAAGAATATTTACTGACAGTTGGCATATTAGTATAGATACTTTTTCACTGAATTTCCATTATCTAAATGCATGTGTATCTGATTCATGCAGATGGGATATCTCAACAATTGGGCACTACTTGAAAGAGATCATATAAGTTCTTTAGCTGGAGCAGTAGAAGATCTGGAGGCAAGCACTCTGCGTCTTCCCGTAGCTGGAGGGGCAAGGGTAAGTTAGTTTACAAGAATACTTAAAATTGATATCTGAAAAGAGACAATATTGACATCAATACTGCATTTCGTGCTCTTCAGGCAGATATCGAATCATTGAAAGCTGCTATTTCCTCTGCTGTTGATGTGATGCAGGCTATGGGCTCCTCCATTTGTTCTTTACTCTCAAAGGTGTTTTACCTTCCTAATCTCCTTATTTCCCCTGTTTCTCGACCTAAATCCCTGACATTATAAGGAGAGAAAACAAATGTCAATGCCGTAGTTGATTTTATCCCGTGCTGCTCCAATGTGTGACAGATGGTTGATTCCGATATTAGCTTGAGGTTTTTCTTGCTGATTTATCTTTGATTTGGTTGTGGAAGCTTAATTGTATTTCAACATTATATGTGATGTAGGTTGAAGGAATAAACAATTTGGTCTCCGAGCTTGCTGCAATAGCTACTCTAGAGAAAAACATGCTCGACCAATGTGAAGCTCTCATGGCTTCAACTGCGGCTATGCAGGTGAGGACACATTACATGCTTGCCGATCTCCAAATTCTTGGATTGTAAATATCATGCATGTAATGAGAAATATGGCAAGGCATGAGAATAGGATTGAAAGCTATTTTCCTCTTAAAGAGAGCGAGAAGAGTTAAGGAGGGTTGAATTTGATGTTTCAAGTGGTACTTGTCATCTTCCACATGGAACATGACATATTCGGATCCCTTTTGGCCAAAGCCAACCTTCTTGTGGAAGAAAGGCTTTAACTCAGTATCAAGTTAACTCAGTTTATTTAATCATGCTGAAGTAGAAGTTTCTTTCATGTGTTAATGAGGGATATGAAAGAAAAATTTCAGCATGAAGCTTGATAGGTAATAGTTGGAATGCTCATACATGCGTGCCACGTGAGATCTTCCTTCTGCTTACCTGATTAGCTTACTTGGACTCGGGTCTGTGTTAGATACGGATCTGTATCGGACACGAATTTATGGGTAAAAGTATCATGGAGGCTCTTATACTATGAGTTAGATTGCATTTTTGCCTTTTTTACTTAAAAAATAGACAAATTAGTTTCTGTATGTTAGATTAAAGAGTAAATTGATCGTTCTGTTAAAAATTTCATACATTTCTACTGTTAAAAACTGGTCCTTATACATCAGCATGAGGTACATGTGGCACGCCATGTGTCATTTATTTGGTTTTTAGCAATAGGAATGGATCAAATTTTTAATAGAAAAGATTTTTGCTCTTTGATTTATTGTACAGGTCTTAATTTGCACATTTTTAAATAGAGAGGGCAAAATGCAATCTTGACATTTAGTATAGACTTCCATGGTATTTTTACCTGAACTTATAGTTCATAGAGGGTCAATATCTTCATAACAATATTCAAATATAAATCGAACATGTATACTATTAGACATAGATACTTAAAGAAAAAATATGGATATCCATCCCCAATATGCCATCGCTATCGAATTGGCTGGCTGGCTATTGTCAGCTCATCCCATACATGTGCCACCTGAGCTGGCTAAAATGGATTTCTGCAATTTGCAAACTTATTCTAATGCATATAGTTACTTTGTCTTATTTCACATGCATGGATGGATGCATGCATGTATATATGTATGTATTTGACAGTTTTTGGTGGTGTAATTGAACAGTTAGAAGAGTACAGTCTTAGGTCTCATCTCTTACAAACAAAACAAGCTTTGGAGAGGAATAAGCAACCAATGATGGCAGCCAAAACATTATTTCCATGGCCATAAAAAAAAAAACCAGCTGGTAAGCTAATAATATTCTGCCAATATATTATTATTATCCTTTTTTAACTTAAATGGTAATTTTTTCTTATTTCATTTTTTTTACCCTTTCAAAAGATGGAGTTACTGGCTCTGTTCTTTTTCCCTACGTGTAATTTTTGTATTACCATATGAAGAAAAAAAAAAGGCAAAGGAAGCAAAATATTTGAGTTCAATGCTGAGGTAAATTTTAATTCGAGTTTTAACCTAGTTAATTTATGTAATTATTTCTAAAAAATGGTATTTAATAAATTTAAGGTTCGTATTTTAGCATTTGTAAAATGTATTCGAGTCATGAACCTAATGTGAATTAAAATTTCAAATCAACATTGAATTATTTTGTCATTAAATCAATGTAATTTGACGTATTAATTAAAATTAGTATATAAAAATTTTATGATTAAAAACTAATTTTGACATAGAGTAAATGATGATTAAAAGAATTGAAGTTTTGTATTAAATTAATTTGGCCACCATCTCATTATTGAGAATTCTCCAAGCTTGAATGGTAAAAAGACTAATACAATTTTAATTTATTCAATTTTAGTAAATGTCTCGAGGTAAGGTTAAATTATAAGAGGTGTTTATGAATGGAATGGTTGATTTAATTTGGTCAATTTAGTTTACTTTGGGTAGGGTTTGGGTTTTCAATATCTGATTGGCTTCGTTCAGCTCGTATTAATATTGAAAAATAATAAAACATAAAAATTATATATTTTTATAATTAAATTTAAATTTAATTCAAGTTTAATTTGAGTTAATTCGTGAACATTTCTAAACCACACAAATTTAACTTATAAGTATTTACTCAAATTTGAAAACGACGAAGTCATCTCAAATAAACTTTTTGAAAAGATTAGTACGAGTCCTTTTATTACTTTCCAATACTAACAACTCTGATTAGTCACATCAAGTTAAATTGGTAGTTCTCACTTTAAACAATTATCATTTTAGAATTTCCATCTAAGAGACTCATAGAATGTCTCCAAACCTTTTATCAAGGTTGTTTGAATCCAATTGTATCAATTAGTTGGATCAAGAATTGATCGAAGTATCAATTTGGAGAAAGGTAATGAATCGATTGATCTAGAACTGATAAGAACCGGTTAAATTGGGCAAAAAATTTGATTAAATCAAATTTTTAATATTTTTTTATATATTTTTAATAATTTATTCAATCAAACTGATCAAATTGATCAGATTGAAAAATTGTT
The DNA here is from genome assembly GCF_007990345.1 of Gossypium hirsutum. NCBI lineage: Eukaryota > Viridiplantae > Streptophyta > Magnoliopsida > Malvales > Malvaceae > Gossypium > Gossypium hirsutum. Next base: position 67,976,646 of record NC_053444.1, read on the forward strand.
GGTCTAACCGGTTCAGCCACTAACTCAGTATCAGAAATCTTCCCCTTAACTAAAACCCCTGTCTTACAAGGTGGGCTTTCTTTTTATCAATACTCTCTGCACATCTTGTCAACTTTTGTATCATCAGGTTTTAAGTTATAATTGTGTTAAAAAGATTAAATAAAATTTTTATTCAAATTAAACTGATTGAAAAATCGAAAGTATGTCTTATACATTTTAAAGTAAAAAATTGATTGGACTGATTACCCTATTTTTTAGGTGAATTTTGTAAGTTTACAAGTAAAGTTAAAATTTATTACTTTTAAATATAATATAATATAAGGACTATATATCAATTTATAAACTTAATCAAAAGTCCTGCCCCAAAAGCTCAACTTATATTAACCTTAGACAAAAAAATTCATAAGCTGGAACCCAGCACATATTCATATTTATTAATTAAAAATTTTATTTAAGTCTAATTGAAAATATAAAAATATATTTATAAAAAATAAAATTTTATAATAATAATTAAAAGTCTCCAACTGATTTTTCTAAAATTCCATAAAACTTGTTTCAATTTTTTTCTATAAAACTGATCAGTTCATTTGGTCGAAAGCATAACTAAAATGAATATTAATAATATTTAATACATATTGGATTTTATTTTAATTGAATTAAAGTATTGGTTCTGATTTATTTCAGAGCATGCAAAATAAGGTTCTAACTATTAAGAATGAAGGGCAAAGTTGTCAATCAATGCCAAAGAAATCTACACAAACAAGGATAACGATAACGTATGAAAAATATTAATTTCACAAGACATCCTCAAACTATAATGAATATTTTAACTTGGTCCCTAAATTTTAAATTATTCTAATTAAATCCTCAAAATATTAGTGTTATATCAACCAGGTCCTTCTGTCCACTAGCCTAACTATCAATTTAGGTGTTTAATGGTTTAGATCTAACGTGATGCATATTAGAAGTGTATTATTATAAGGACAATTTGGATCTAATGAATTAAAGAAAGAAAATAACATCATAAATTTTGTTGACACATTTTCTTTTAAACATATCATATCTAAGTCAATGATTTTTGGAACTAAATCAGTGGTCATATTGATTAGGCCACCGATTCTTGATTCAATCGACAAAAAAAACTGAAATAAGAAATAGAAAAAAAAAAACAAAAACATAGATACATATAACAATAATGACATTAACATCAATTATACACTCCTATTTAAGTTAGTTTTTTTCTCATTTTTAATATTTTTTAAGTATTTGGATGGGTTGGGTCAATTGGGCCTTTTTATCTGTTGGGCTATTACTTGGGCCGAAAACATAAAAAATCAATTCTTTTATCAGTTTACCACTTGCGATTCAACTCCGATTCAGAGTGGTTCGTTCTAAAATCGGTTTAACTCCTTCGTCAAAATTGATATATTGTTCAGTTCTTGTCTTTCCGGTCTAACTGGTTGGTCTAAATCAATTTAAACAGGATAGACACACATGTTTACAATACAATTCACATGTTTTAAATACACATAATGTCAAATATGGACCAACATTTAACACTTAAATTTATGGTTATGCTAATTGAAGAACTTGAATTAGGTTGAACAGATATTGTACACCTATTAGGTTGATTGAAGGAACTTAAATGATACAACATTAATATTTTGAGGATTAAATTAGAATACATAAAAATTTAGAGACCAATTTAAAATTTAGACAATAGTTTAAGGATGTCTCGTTAATTAACCCAAAATAAATTAAAAAATAAAAAAATCCATTGTTTTTCATCTTTACCATTTTCGTGTAGCTCCTTTCTTCTCCTTTTGGTTCTTAAAAAGAGAAAGAAAGAAAATCACTTTCATCGCTTCTCTCTCTAAAATCCATTTAAAAAAAAAAATTATTATTATCTTTCTATTTGTATTCAGATTCAGCGTTTTACAAATCCTCGATTTATCTGTTTTTTTTTCTTCTAAATTTTTGTTGTAATCCGACGGTGGAGATTGAATCTCGCGTGAAAAAAGATCGAGGTATGCAGCAAGGTGATCAGACGGTGTTGAGCTTAAGGCCTGGTGGTGGTCGAGGGGGCAGACTCTTCGGTGGTCCTTCATCATCATCGTCGTCGTCGTCGTCTTCTTCCCTAGCCTTTGGTTCTGTTTCTTCTGATCTTCTTCTCTTTCGTCCTCATGGCGGTGCTTCCTCTTTCTCTATTAAGGTTCATCTCTTTCCCGATCTAATCCTTTTTGATGTTATATTCACATATATATAATATATGCATATATGTGATGTTTTTATATTGATTTGGATTTGATTTGAATTTTATATTTTCTTTGCTATTGGAATTAGTTAGGCTTTTTTTTTATTTAAAAATTGTTAGTGTAGCTGCTATTAGGTAATGTTTTTTCTTTTTGGTTTAATATAAGATCCTTAGCAAGTACATTTGATTTTTATCATTAATATTGTTGGATTCTATATCTTCAATTGCCTGATTGATTCTTCTGGATTGTTAATCTGAATATTAACATGCTTTATATTGAAATATTGTTGATCAATTGCTTTACTGTTTTAGGCTGGAGACTCACGATTCGAGGGTCGTGAACGTGTGCGGTACACTAGGGACCAGCTTCTACAGCTTAGGGAGGTGATTGTCCAATCTTGTTCTTTGTACTATACTTCATATGTGAATCAGAAATATATTATTGTTGCATTTTTCTTTAGAAATCAACCAGGAAAGAACAAGAACATGTCTTTTATTTGTATGCAAGGAAGTTGTCCAACATTTTTCGCGTTCTGCTTCAGTTATATCGAGTTGGTCATGCAAATAAGTTGTTCATAGGTGTTTGTTTTTTGTTTCAGTTTTATTTGGTTGAGACCATACAATGGCACTTTGCTTGATACGGTATCTGATTATATCCTGCTTGCCTTCTCTTAGGCGGTAGAAGTTATTGATGAGATTCTTAAAATCAAAGGAGAAATCAAGTTGGAGCTCTTTGGTGAAGATCAAAACAGGGGTCGTGCTGAAAGCATTGTAAGCCTTCTCTTGCCTTCATGGAATTACTGTATTGCAAATATATCCACCAAGTCATCATTCTTTGTTAATACTTGTTGCTTTGGTTTCTGAACTTTTTGCTAGCCATCATCAAATCAGAGTCAGAATCGTTACTCTGAACCTGATAATCGTGATTGGCGTAACCGTTCAGCACAGTTTCATTCTTCTGGAGAGGAGAGGTTCTGGGAAGCTCTTCGGGACAGAGAATCTGGAAACCGATATGACTTTAGACAACCCGAAGCTAATCAATTTAATCGTCAAGATCAACTCAATTCTCAGTTCTCAAAGGCCTCTTATGATCAAAGGGTAATTAAAATAAAAAGATACAAACCTTTTTTCTCTATAGAGTTCCCTCTATCTTCAGATTTTTACTGTTTGCCTTTGATGTTGTCTGAATTACTAAAATGCTACTTTTTTTTGTTCTTGGAGGTGTTGGGTATGTATTTGAAGCATCTTGCAACATATTACTTTGTCATTAGAATGTTTAAAAGCTAGGCATCATCGTGCTGGAATCAGCAATTCTGCTCCACTTGATTCCTTAACCTCTACGTATTTATATGGAGTCAGAGTAATTGTTCAATAAGTTGAGTCTGTAATGACTACTCTGAATTTTATTTAAATGTGTTTTTTTATGATGATGAGATGGTTCAGAACCTTACATTTTGGGAATTTCTTTCTTTTATTTGTTAACCCATTTGTTTCAGGGTCATTGCAATAGTATTAGTTATGAAGCATGTCAGGTACTTGGCTCAGACACCAATTCCCGTATTGATAATATTCAAGGAACTCTATCACTTGTAGTGTCTTGTTTTAATTTTTAGCTTTGTATTTATTCCTTTTAAGAACTGAGTTTATCCCCGTACACTATGGCTGCCATTTGGGTTTGGCATTTCATTTGGTTTCCTTTGTTGATATAGGGAGGACCAACTCCAACTTTGATCAAGGCTGAGGTACCATGGTCAGCTAGAAGGGGAAACCTTTCAGAGAAGGAGCGTGTTCTAAAGACTGTAAAAGGGTAAATATGTTGAAAATATATTTTCTGCATCATATATGTGTCTAATTTTGTTACAAACCATAAAAGCGTGTTTCTTGCATTATATATGTATCTCTGATTTCTATTGAGAAAACATAAAGATATATTTTATGCAGGATTTAATCTTAGATTAGGCATAATTACTCCCTTAAAATCTATGCAGCAAATAGACGTTGCAGTACATTTCTTTTTGTTTCTTAATAAGTTACTGAAACAAGGCATTATTGTGAACATCTGCTATTCAAATTTATTAAGGTCTATGAAGTTCTTAAATTCAGAGTTTATTTATTTATTTCTTTTTACTGTAGTTGGTAACTAACACTTTAGTTTTGGAAGTTGCTAAATATGAAAAAGAGCAAATATATCATCTGATTATCCCTTGCAAGCATTGGATTCCATTGTAAAGAAAAAACTTACCAAACCATTTTTTAAATTCTATCGAGTTCTCAACTTTGGAGTCTAATATGTTTTCTCAACATGGTTGGTATCTCTTTTTTTTTTTTTGGAGCTACTGATGTGGGTGCTTTCATGATGACAAAATTTGTCAGTGGTTTTTATTTTGTTAACCATGCTTGATAGGAACCAAGGCAATTCTTTCCTTCTCACTGAATTTTGTGCAATTAACAATGAATTATTGGTTTTCTCTGAATGGATCTGTTCTCTGTGTAGGATATTGAACAAGCTTACTCCAGAGAAGTATGACCTTCTTAAGGGTCAACTTATTGATTCTGGTATCACATCAGCTGATATCTTGAAGGTTGTTATTTGCTTGATTCTGTTATTCTTTTTGGAAATGCTATATTGTGCTCTTTTCCTGTTACCAGCGCAAGATAAAACTAATGATGGTATTTGTGTGTGTTTTTTTACAGGAGGTTATTTCTATAATATTTGACAAGGCTGTTTTGGAACCCACGTTTTGCCCTATGTATGCTCGATTTTGTGCTGATCTTAACGATAAGCTCCCCTCATTCCCACCCGAAGAACCTGGTGGAAAAGAAATAACATTCAAGCGAGTCCTCTTAAATAACTGCCAAGAAGCATTTGAGGGAGCTGACAAGCTCAGGGAAGAAGTGAGGCTGATGACTGCCCCTGAGCAAGAGATGGAGCGTAGGGATAAAGAAAGGATGGTCAAGCTTCGTACCCTTGGTAACATTCGTTTAATTGGTGAGCTTTTGAAGCAGAAAATGGTACCTGAAAAGATAGTCCATCACATTGTACAGGTTATTGCCAATACTTCCTTTCTCATCAATGGCACTTGGATTTCTAGAAAGTTATGGGAAATCATTTGTTGCTTATTCTGTCAAACAGGAACTTTTGGGGCCCGATACTAAAGCTTGCCCTGCAGAGGAGAATGTTGAAGCCATCTGTCAGTTCTTCAACACTATTGGAAAGCAGCTTGATGAGAGCCCAAAATCACGGCGCATAAATGATTCGTACTTCAGCAGACTGAAGGAATTGACTGCAAATCCTCAACTAGCACCAAGACTGAGATTTATGGTTCGTGATGTTCTTGATCTTCGCGCAAACAACTGGGTCCCTAGGCGTGAAGAGGTCAGCTAATAGATGCCATCAAATTTTTTGGGTTAGATTAGATAGAAGTTTCTGTTATGTCCTTTTGAACAGGTTTTAACTCCCAGCTCTTTTTTGTATTTGTTTTTCTGCAGGTGAAAGCCAAAACAATTACTGAAATCCATTCCGAGGCTGAAAAAAATCTCGGGTTACGTCCAGGTGCTACTGCAAGTATTAGAAATAGTCCTGTTTCTGGTGGTCCTATAAGTCCTGGTAACTGGGGTATGATGCCTGGAATGCCGGGAACTCGAAGAATGCCTGGTATGCCTGGAATAGACAATGATAATTGGGAAGTCCCTAGGACCCGATCAATGCCAAGGGGAGATAAATCTGGAGGACATATCCCGTCACCATTAGTCGATAAATCGTCTTTAATGAATCCAAGGCTGTTGCCTCAAGGCAGTGCTGGCCTAATGACTGGTAGGACAAGTGCCCTGTTACAGGGAAGTTCGACTCCTCCTGCTCAGCCATCCAACTCTCTTTTGGGTGCTGAGCCTCCAGCCCAACCTACCAGACCTGTGCCTGTGGCTGCTGTTTCTCCCGTTGTGGAGAAACCACTAGATCCGGCTGCTAAACTAAATACAGACGAGCTTTGGAGGAAAACACAGGCACTGTTAGAGGAATATTTCAGTGTTAGGCTGCTTGATGAAGCATTACAATGCGTGGAAGAACTAAAATCTCCGTTGTACCACCCTGAGTTTGTGAAAGAAGCTATCTCGATTGCCTTGGAGAAAAGCCCACCTTGTGTTGAACCAGTTTCGAAGCTTCTAGAATACTTGTTTATTAAGAAAGTTCTTACAGCTACAGACCTAGGGACCGGATGCTTGCTCTACGGTGCCTTATTGGATGATATCGGCATTGATTTACCCAAAGCACCGAACAACTTCGGAGAAATAATTGGGACACTCGTTTTGGTTGGGGGATTAGATATTAAAGTGTTGAAAGAAGTTCTTAAGAAGATGGAAGACGACCTATACAAGAAAGCTGTATTTAATGCAACAATGAGGATCATTAGCTCAAATCCTTCAGGACAAGCCATATTGGATGCACAGGCATCCGAGGTCGAGGCCAGTCAGAATCTACTCTAATGTCTCGATACAATGAACTTCCACTTATCTCCACTTCAACACAACATTGTCCACGGATTTCCCCCTGTTTTTGAGGCCCGCAACTTGTATTTTAAAGTGGAACTGCACAAGGACAGGTAAAGTTACTTATCGAGTTGTACATTTCTCCGAGGTCATAGCGTATTATTAAAGAAACAAAAAAGAAGGAACGAACCGTAATGCCACAGAATTTTCCCTCGGCCTCAGATCTAGCTAATATATGCCAAAAAAGTAGTGAAGGGAAGAATGGATACCCCTTTTAAGGAATCTAGTTGTTTTGTATTTGATTAGATTTTCTTATAATTTTTCTTTTTAAGTTTGGTTGACTTAAGAACTCAGTCCCATAAATCTCCTTAAACCACTGAATTTTCCTGGTTTTTTTTTTTTTTTTGGCATATGATGTTTCATTTTTTTCACAATTTGGGAATCAATGCATTCACTGAATCCATGACTTAGGGACCTAAAGGTTCATGTATTTGTTTTGTGTTTTTGAGATATTTTTATGTTTATGTGAATTTTTGATACGTTAATAATTTGTATTATATAAATTTTGAGATGTTCATGGTATTCGAAATGTTATTTTCTCATGTCGTATTCGTTTTGCGGTAACTCGTGTCTACTTCTTGATGCATAGGGTCTTATTATGTAATATTTCGATTTTGATTTTGGTTATAATTTTAAATAAATAAATAAAATTGATTTTTATATGTTTGGATTAATTTGGTTGGACTTGAATATCATTTGTTTAAGAACTTAAATCTGACTTGTTTGAACTTGAATATGAATATATACTCAAGTTGATATTTCAAGTATATTTGTTTGTAAAATAAATTATATTATTTTAAAGATATATTTTTATCATTTTATGTTTTTCGTATCTTTTATATAGACAACATCCACAAAATAATTCCAATTAAAACCTAATTTATTATTTATATTTAACATTTTTATAATTTTTTACTAAAACTAATTTCGACATCTTAAAATGGTAACAGTAAAATGTCAATCAAGGAAAAAGATTGGATGCTCAATAGCTAAAATAAGAGCACTAAAATGTTTTGATTTGAAACAAGAAAATATATCAAAACATAGAGAAAAGAAAATGAAGCCAACATACATTCATCTAAAACATAAATCAATCCACGCCATAAGTGTCACATAGTTTCAACTGTTCCACACCATGTTAAAACTAAGGAATTAGCAACAAATATTAATTTTGAATAACAAAGAGGAGCCCCCAGCATGATTTTTACAAAAAAGTTCCTAAAAAAAATTTAAAATTATCATCCATACCTGGTCCCATTACAGTCAAAACCAAGAAAAAAACAACTGTTTAAAAGGATCAAAGTAACAATCTTAGCTTTGCTCCTCGTTTTCCAAAGCATCCTCAGCCGCAGCAGCTGCCATCAACTCATCGAATTTCTCCGATTTCCCCAGAAGTATTTCAATCTATACAGAAAAATTGACCTGATGATGTTAGCCTCTAATATTAAGGCAAAGTTCAACCATCTTTTGAGAATATAAGAGCAGAGCATATATGATTAACCCCAATGCTTTTGCCATAAGGACATAACTCGTCATGGACTTCGTACTAATACGAGAGTAAATGCATATCCAAAACAGTCGCCTAAGCTAATTAATAGAGGTATGGGTTTCAATGGTGACAGCAACTGTTCAGCCCTAGTGCCTAAAACTTCTAAAATTTCTTTTTTATGAGCAGGTAAGTATCAACGGTTCCATCATGGCTTACAAGTGAATTTTCCAATCCCAATCCCAAAAGAGGCCAACGTTGTACCATGCCGTGAGTTTGAAAAGACCAACAAATGACAAAAAAAAAAATGCTGTTTCATCCCATTTTTCTATTGCAGAAGTGATGTCTCATCACTTCATGACAACCATTGGTTTGATTTTATTGATACCCTACTGAAAGCAATGGGGTCAATATGATAGCCTACATCGCTCCGACTCCTTATTTTTCTTGAAATAACGATGTCCAATGCATATCCAGACAATAGGTATATACAGATGAGACCCTTGAGGATTCTACTACTACATGCATACCGGTATGTATCCCCGTATACCTATGTCTGAGTAACATAATATGAACCGGGTCATAAATGTAATTTAAAGTAAACCATTTCAATTATGTTAGCAACTTACTTTTGCTTTTTGAACAGGTCGTCCCCCCGATTCCTCTCGCATATCAATGGTAGAAGTCATAATTTCTGGTATACAATACATATAGTAAGTTCAAGTTCTCAACACGAGATTGAATGCTAAAAGCTATCTTATTAAGGTTAAAGAACCTCACTTTTCTCAACAGCCAGTCCGTTGTTCTTCAATATCTCAGCAATGGTAACGACCGTAGCAATAGCTGCAGACAGTATTTAAATGCATGTCGTAAGGAAAAGAAATAGTAAAGCAATTTTTTTCCCAACACATTTTCATACGTGCACACCAACTCTAGTACACAAGCCGATGTGAGATTCATAGCTTCTCTCTAGGACCATGATACATAGCAACACATCCATGAATTACAAAACCACAAGCGATGTACACATATTTGGACATAGGTTCGAGAAAATATAACACATGAAAGATGCTCGAAATACATAAAAAATAAAATTGAACATACATCCAACCAGGGGCGAAGGGAGGCCCCCCCCCCCTCCCAATGAAAAATGGCAGCTTTAGACCTCAAAATTCATAAAATCCTAAGTTAATATATGGTAAAATTATAGTTTGGCACCAAAAATGCTAGAATTTCGATTTAGTCCTTTTGAAAACCACAAATATATAAAGATATAATCCAATATAAGGACGAAATTACATTTTAACTCTTCATAACAGTAAAAAAAAAGTGCAAAGAAGAATACCCATTCCAAGAGCAGAGAGTTCCACTTCATTGTATTGCTGCATATATCTCTGCCAAAAATGGAATCCAAAAAAAACATAAATAATTAAGAAAATTATGGGATTTTTCACATCAAGCAATGAAATAAAATGACATTTAAAAAACCCAAAATCATATACTAAAACACTAACAACAAAAAATCAAAAACTAAAACACTGCTACTACAGTTCAAGCAGGCAAAAGCAGATCAACAAGGGGAAAACAGAGAGATTTAAGCAAAAATAAATAAAACCCAGAAAAGAGAAGCAAAAAGGGTATTAAACAGTGAAACCTTAGCAAGATTAACGTAGAAAAAGAGGGGTTTTTTAGTATTGGAGACTTGAATACGGTTCTTCTTGTTGTTGTTGTTTGAAGCTGATGAATCCATGATGTTCAAGTTGTTTACTCCCTCTGTTATGCCCTCCATTTTTTGTTCCTTCAAATAAAAGAGATCCCCAACTAGCTATGTAACTGCTCCCTCACCAAAGTAAATGAGAAAAAAAAAAAAAAAGCTTAAAGGGGAAGAACAAGGTTTTCAGTTTAAAGGCTCAAAAACCCTTGAAATTGGCCCCCTTTTTCACCAGTCCTCCTCCTCCCCTTTCAACCTTTGTTCCCTTTTTCTTTTCTTTTTTTTTAAATATTTGCACTACAAAACAAAGTCGTTTTAAGTTTATCTAGAGGCTCAACATTTATGAGCCTAGCCCTAGAGTTTTAAAGAATTCGGTAAACCACACCCAATTATGTTTTTTACCACTAATTATGAAAATTTATAAAAACGGTTATGTAATTATTTGATTTTTTCTTTTTTATCACCCAATTATCTTAAATTTTTGGGTATTTTTATTTCAATATTAGTCAGTTGGTAATTAAAAAAGACAAAATTTAATAGTTAAATGACTATTTTGTAACGTTTCTATTAGAAAAACCGAATTAAATTAATTATTTTATTATTAAATTGATTAATTTAGTATATTTATATTTAACATAATTAATACTTTGAAAGGAATCAACTTTTTTATTTAACAGAGTTAATATTTTAAATTTTTTTATAATTTTACAAAATTTAAACTCTCTCTTTTTTTTTTTATAATTTGGCTTTATTGCATTCATTTTAATATTAATTTGAAAGAAATTAATTTAATTCAACCGTTAAAAAGCCCTCATGGATCACCAGTGGGCTCCAATGTGAGGTGTTTGGCAGCACACCAGTGAGCATAAAGCTCCGGTAGACTGATTTAGAAGTCCGAAAACAGGGTAATTATTATTTTACTTCTCTAATTCTTCTTTTATTATTTATTTTATTTAATACACATATCATAATTTTAATATGTCATTATTTAATATAATTTAATTTTTAATGTTTTTATAATTTTTATTTATAATTTAACATAAATACAATTTAATTTATATTGTATTATTTGATTTAAATATAATTTATAAAATACTTTTATACATTTTAATTTAATATCCCACCACTAATTTTTATCAATTTGATTATCATTATTTAAACTTTAGTCAATTTGTATTTTTTTTAGATGAAATTTTGATTAAATAATTAAAATTTTAATGACACTTATGTCACAGCCTGTTTAATAATCGATGTGTTTAAACAAAAACTTTTTTTTCCCTCTTTATAGCCTTTTAATTTAACTTTCTTGTTTTGAAGTTACAAATACAAACAATACACATTTGAATCTCTAATCAAAGACCAACCGACACAAAAAGCACAATCAAATCAATAATAAAAATATATCTGAATATAATCCAAAATAAACATGGATAAAATGTACGCATGGTAAACAAAACTAAAATCTCGATTTACAAAATCCGAACATAAAATTTAAAAGTTATCACGATTTCAACCTTATAATGCCATTTTAACTTTTAAATGTTAATGTATTTAAACTTTAACCAAAAGGGTGGTTCAATCGATTAAACTGTTATTTATTAATCTAATCTATTTGTTCGGTTCAATTGATTAAAGTATTAAAAATATTAAAAACAAAAAAAAAATCAATTCAATCGATTCAACCGACAAATCCAATCAGTCTAAACTTTTCTTACGATTCAATCCTCAATCAATTTCAATCATCAATCTATTTTTAAATTGTTTATGGTTATGTAAATAAAATGTTTCACTTGAAATTGGAAATAATAAATTTCAAAATATTTAAATAATATAAAAATTAAATTAATCAATTTGATAATAAAATAATTAATTTAATCCAATCCCTCACAAACTTGGCCAATACTTCTTCAATCGTCGAAACTATTTTAAAAAATTTTAACGTCAATGCCTTAATGAATGTGAAATAGATACTCTGAGGAGGATGTTGGCGTTTCGTACTCTGCCTGTCATTCGTGACAATGGGCTCACTTTTCATAAATATTCAAATAAACAATACAATAAATAATATCCATTATTATTAAATGGTTAAAACCCTAAAATAAATAACCATTTTTTCCATTCCATCGTTCTATATAAATTAACTTTTACAAATTTTTTTACTTGTACCAAGTAAACGACAATATTTTAATCACCGAATCAATAATTAAATCATTAATTTTTTTATTCTAACAGAAATTTAATAATTAATTAAAAATTTAAAATTCATAAAATCTTCTACAACTTAATTTGCAAAATAATAATTAACATTAAAAGCAAAATATTTAAATCAAACTAAACCAACCAATACAAAAATTGACAAAACACCAATCTTTAGAAAAATAATATCGAACCAATTGAAATGTAATGTGAATCATTACGTCACGAACCATTTTTTTAAATAATTTTTTTAACAATTAGCTTAGCCGATTCATCCACCTTCCGGTTTTAAAACACTAATTAAAATCTAAATTAAAATCTAAATTACTGGTCTACCTAAACAAAATATTAATGTTTAAAATACTTCTTTTTAATATTTATAATATGATAAAATAAATTGATGCAAAAATCATAAATTGTAATGTACGTAGCATCTAAGATGATTATTATTTTCCCCAAAAAAAAGATGATTAATATTCTTTTTGATAATTTACTTTTATGATTAAGATTAGAGAGAACCAAAGTTCCAATTGTCATGTTTTGCTACTTCATTGCATTGCTAATAGAGGTTTTTTTTTCCTAAAGCATAAAATTAATATATTTTTTTTTAAAAATCCCTTTATAATTTTTTATACCCATGCATTTCCTTTAAAGGGTTCCATCAGCTGCATTTGAACTGCCATTTCCACCTCTCCTGCTAGCAGTTGTGTTCTTCACTATCTGCATCCACATTTAAAATATTTAATATTTAAACAAAATATTTCAATTTCATAAACATTTTAACTATTTAAAATTTAACGTCTAAAAAATGATAAAAATACCATGAAAATTCTTATACTAAAAGCCAAATTACATTTTGCCCTTATTTATGTTAGATCAAAGAATTATTTGATATTTTTAATAAAAACTTCGTTCATTTTTATTGTCAAAAATTAATCATTGCATATCAACATGATATACTATCTGGTTTTTTCGTCAACCATACGAATGTTAACTATAAAAATAGATTAAATTTGTATTAAAAGCAATCAATTTGCTTTTTTATCTACTTTATAAGGATTAATTTACTTATTTTTAAGTAGAAAAATAAAATTCAATTGAACTCCTAATACTACTCTATAGTAATTTTACCGTTTAGCCCTTCTTCCTAACTTACCTAACTCCTGACACTGCATCTGCAATATGCTATTCCTATTTACTTTAGGAAATTTCTAAAAAAGAAAAAAACTCTTGAACTTTCCATAAGCTTAAAATTGGGTAAGAAATCCTATAGTTTTATAAGAACATTACAATATTCATCGTATTTTTTGAGAAAATCCTTAACTATATTCTATTTCAAGTAATGGATTTTAAGGTTGAAAACACTGTATATTTGTGTTCGAAATGTAATTTTCAACTTCAAGATCCCGACAAAGAATACTAAATATCCCAAATGCTTCCAATTGGAATGATAATTATGAGGTGAAAGTGATGTTACGTGGTGGTGATGATGATCATGTTATGTTGATGTATGGATGGATTTAAAGAGAAAAAAAGATGATAAAAAATTAATTTACTTGTCGAAGCATCTGATTCTCATTGTGCAACGTGGATAGCCTCTCTTCTAGTTCAGAGTTCTTCTTCTCCAAGTCTCTAACTCTGGTTTCCAGTTCATTCAAGTACGCCTTTTTCCTTTCCCTTGCTTGTTGCGCTGATACTCTGTTCCTCAACAACCTATTTTCAAAAAAATAAAATGTATATTGTTGATTTACCATAATGCCACTACCAAGGGTGAAACGGTAATTCCCAGATATAGTTTTACCTCTTTAAGCGCTTGTTTTCTTTATCCGCTGGGCTTCTCCCTCTCTTTCTCTGACCGCCTTCACCCGATGGTTGAGGCCGGTCCGGTCGGGTCAGTGAACCGGGTTCGCGACCGGCGGCCGGAGCTGCTGATGCTTCGCCTCCTATCTCAGGCACTCTCCGGATCTCTTCATCACTTTCCATACCTTTGAAACAAAAAAAAGAAAAAGAAAAACAAATATACAGATCAAATTTTCAGTGCAATCAATGAAAATGCGGTTGATCTGGATCGATTTTCTCGAGAAAATAAAAAGAAAAATACACAAAAAAGGCTAAAAGCTTTACAAATACCATTTTCTACTAACGAATTGCCGGGTGATGAGTTTAGTAACTCTTTTTTCATAATAAAGAACAAAAAAACGAACCATATAAATCATTTTCTCATGAAATTTTGAAATTTAAACGTCGTTTTATAGCTTTAAAAAATGGCTAACCTTCTTTGACTTCAACTTGAAGAGCAGAGCTTGAAGATCTCTCACTGCTTGAAGGTAAGGAACTAGCTGCTATTGAACTCGTTCCTTGTTCTTGCATTTCTTCGTTATAGAAAAAATAAAATTAAATTAAAAAAAATCCGAGAGATTTTTTGGGGAAATGGGAAGAAAAGCGGGATATCTATTAATGTTAATGGAACAAAAATTAGAAAGAGTGTTTGCAGTGTTGCAGAAAAAATTTTAGCCGTTGGATTTGTTATGAATCTAAGGGATGTTAGTGAATGAACGTGGAGTTATGGTAGCCATGAGGAGTGTCGTTAATCAAAGGCTAAGGGAAGATAAACGTGGAGGAACGATATCCGTTTGATTTGGAATTGATCGTACGGTTGGGTGGGAACTGAGAGGATGGGATGCAATGAATTGGGACCACGTTGTGCTGACTGACTTCTGCAAATATATTTTTTGTTACAATATGAGTCGAGTCCCCGTTTTTTCGTATCTTTTGGATTTAGTTTTTTTACTTTTGGAATAAGTATATAAAATATTTTATTAAATTTATATTTATTACAATATTATTCTTTTATTACATATATTCTAAATGAATATGTTTAACATTAAAATATTATACTAGCGAATTTAACGACAAAAAATAATATTTGTGTATAATTTGATTAAAATATCCTTTTATTTAAGAGAACAATATAAACCAATAATAAATCTGACTTGAGCCTATTACACAAATATTTTAAAGTTATAAATTTAATATTTTAACCAATATTTCTTTTAATTTTGATAAATATATTTTTACATAATTATTTTTGACCCTCAGTGTACCATAATTTAATCGTATATATTACTGAATTATTTTTTGTAATAAAAATTTCACGTACAATTTTGGAATGATGTACATAAAATAAATTAAAATACGATACAATAGGATTAAAACTAATATAAGTTGATAATTATATTAATATTAAAAATATAAATATCTTCAATCAAAATATATAAATATCTGAATTATTGATCCAATAAATATATATATGGTTGTATATATTTGGGTTGCTCACGTGCACGAACGTGTTTTTTGCACTGTAAGATTTTTTATTATAATAAAAAATATATATAAAAATAACCTACGTTGTCCAAAAGGGCAAGGATTATTAAATATAATAAAAATAGGGATTTATTTTTTAAAATAAGTAAATTAATTTTTAATATTTTGATACTCAAAATTAAATTTTCCATTGAATGTCCTAAAACTCAATATTATCTGCATTTTTTCTGAATATATATATGCCCAAGAAAAATACATTTAATATTCATATAGAAATATATGCAATTTTATCATATGAAACCCCCAAAATATCTTTTGTTTTCTTTTATTATTATTATAAATTTTGTGTGATGATTTAATATGTCTAAATAATGAAGCCAGCTGCTGCAAAAATCCATGATAGTTAATCGTTAGCTACAAAATTATGTATTCATCACTATTCTAACTTTGGTAAGAAATTTTGGGGTTTAGTTGAAATTTAATGAATTTTTTTATCGAGTTTAATTTAGTACAAAGATCAATTTGCTCGAGTTTGCTCGATTAAACTCATTTACCTAAAAAAACTTTTTTCCTATAATCAACGAATTTTTTTAATATTAATTATTTTTAAAAGTTAAGTGAGAAAGAATTGAACCATATGCCAATGAAGTAATACATATATAATGCATAATTAAATTTTATATTTAAGATTAATGTAATTTTTTACCCTTAAACTTAAAATTAGATTCATTTTGATACCTCAACTTTTTTTGAGGGTTCACTTCGATACATATGTCTTTTTGTTCACTTTGGTACCTGAACTTAACAACTAGGTCTATTTTGATCCATAAACTTAGAAAAATGTAAAAGTTTAATGGTGCGATGTTGAAAGATCATGCTATGTCACTACCTAAAAATTAAAAATTTTAAACTTTTCAAATGATAACTAAAACAATCTCAGAGTGACATCACGTCAAAGCCTAACGGAATCCAAGTTTGAGAATCAAAACAGAATTAGTTGTTAAATTCAGATATCATAATGGACAAGAACATATAAGTATCAGAGTGGAACAAGTTGTCAAATTTAATGACTAAAAATGATATTAACCCTTATCTATATTGAATTAAAATTTTCATTTATGTTAGATAATAATTAAATTTAGATTTATATTAAAAAATAAATTAACAAAAAAGAGAAGTCGATGCATCGAGTGATAAAGAGTTTAATATATTATTGAGTAAAATATCGAATTCAAATATCATAATTGAAAAAAAACAACTCTGATGAGAGCTTTGCTCCCATTTAT
Source organism: Gossypium hirsutum (assembly GCF_007990345.1). Classification (NCBI taxonomy): domain Eukaryota; kingdom Viridiplantae; phylum Streptophyta; class Magnoliopsida; order Malvales; family Malvaceae; genus Gossypium; species Gossypium hirsutum. Next base: position 67,993,448 of record NC_053444.1, read on the forward strand.
AAGTTCTATCCGGTTCAATTTCAAATTTAAGTAAAAAGTGATTGAAATAAACTTCCTTTAAAAAGACTAAGAAAATTGAATGGTCCCTCTTTTCTTATATGCTAGGAACTTTCACAAATTATAGCAATGGAAAAGTCATTTTTCACACCCCAAACCCTAAAAAGATTTGGATTCTTTTCTCATTGCTTGGATTTTTGCTTTTAATAAATCCAAACCCATTAAAATTTTCCCCAAAAAAGTAGGAAATTTTACCCATTTTATACAGTTTTAAAGTCTAAATGAATGAATTATTTTGGGTAGAAACTTGCACGTGATATTTGGGCAATGCCATTAATGGCTATGACTTGTATAGGGAGAACATTAGATGTTAAATTTGCAATTAGTTAGTTGAAACCTAAGATCCATTAGTTCACATGTAGTAATTAATATTGTATAAACGTGATATAAGTAATAAATCAACACCACGTCGCGTTTTAAACACAGTAAAGTTATAACAGTTTTTACAAGCACTAAACTGAATAATTAACAACCAAATCAATTCAAACTAATTACACCAACTAACCAAAACAAATCCGAAAGAGAAATCGCATATTTACATGTTTAACACACGCATCATATTTATATTTGTGTTTAGGACTTGGACTGTTTTGATAATTTATATCGTATTTATATTAGCACCATTAATACGAAAAAAATTATAACACGTTTCATGCATATATGAATTGCCAATATACCACTTAAAAAAAGAACTAAACACGATAAACTTGCAATTACGACAAACACGAAATGAAAATGTGACTAATTTATGTCACTCAGACTCAGGTGTGAGGGCTAGATTTAGGTTTTTCTAAGTTTTTTTTTGTTGTTGTTGTATTTAGAGGATCCTTACAAGTCATCCTTATCTCTGTGTCTCGGACATAATATACTTCAAGAAAAATGAAGAGTACGAGTAACTTAAACTATAACCCCCTAATTTAAATCTCCGCTCTTGAATGGAACTGTAGAGTTCTAGTTGGAAACGACGACATTAAGCTGAAACCGGGTTATCTAAGTTAGCAGAATGAGGTTAGATAAAGCAGATTCGGGAAACAAAATAGATTCGAATAATGAATATCTAAAGATTCGGTCAAAGTGTCATAAAAGCTCCTGTACTAAGAGTTAGATTGCATTTTGCACATCTATTAAAAAAATTGGATCAAAGAGCAAATTAATCATTTCTATAAAATAATTCATTTATTTATACTGTTAAAAACTGACGTGCCACGTGTACATCATATTGGTGTACAAAGACCAGCTTTTAACCGTAGGAACGGATGAAATTTTATCAGAAGGACTAGCTCGCTTTTTGATCTAACCTACAAGAATTAATTTACCTATTTTTGGAGTAGAGGGCAAAATGCAATCTGACTCGGCTTCTATGGTACTTTTACCCTAAAGATTCCTATCCGAATCCACAACAAATAATAAACCTTACATCACCACAGTAAAAGAACGCATTGAATAGTGTCGGTTACCCAATTTTTTACTATACATTGTCATCCCTAAACAGTAAACACCATTTTCCTGTTCAAATAGATTTGAGGAAACATAGGCTTTTCAGGAAATAAAGATTATTTACATTTCCGAGAAGCAGCGCACATGTAATGTAACCGCATTGTTCTAGATGCTGAACGTGCGGCGTGTTTCAATCCGAAAAAACTGTTTCAGAACCATACCTTCGATATGGCTGGCGATGCTCAGGAACTCCATCCTCGTTGCGCTTATCCTCGAACCATTTTACGACTCTTTTTCGGGGCAAATTTGTTACTTGCACGATGCTGCTAATCATTGTGTTCTGCATTGTTCATGTAGAGCATTTGATATGTGAGATCATGCTCCCACAAAACAAACTTTAAGATCGAAAAGAGCAAAGAAAATACAGCATTTCTTCCCAACATGATAAGCATATCGAAACAAACTAGGAAACCTGAGGCTTGACCGAACAGGCAGCATATATAGATATAGAAATAAGCATCATAGTATATGGATTACTCAAATGCTATGTTGCTCTGATTATTCATATTTGGACACCGGGTAATAGGGGTACAATCAGTTTACAAAAAAACTCAGAAAAATTGAGCTTGTATCCAATACTCAACCCCGAGTCAGAATTGTATTAGTTTTCTGATAATTCCCCACAGATCGAAAGTACCCTAAATATAAACTTCTGAAATCAATTCCAATCCTCAAATAATATTAGCCCAAAACCACTCTATATTACTTCCAATAACTGCTCAGAGGCTCAAACACTCACCGACATTGACATGTACAATGATCAATTCAAGAACATAGATAAAGTGGTAGTAATATAAATGAATTTTCTTCAATTGGACTTACAGTAGGTCGCTTCGATCTTCGATAAACTTTTTCGAGGGTGTCGATTTGCACTTTCTTCAATCTTTTTTGAGCAGACCATCTTTGTTGCATCACATGGATAGGCTCTTTCACCTTGGGTTCATGTTTCACATTATCCATTGTTGTCTCAAATGCCAGGGTTTCTACATGTTTGGTTTCAGGCATTGGTTCCGGTTCTGGTTCTGATTCTGGTTCCGGTTCCTTGTTAACTGGTTCATCAGGCAACGTAGCACTTATCATTAGAAGCTCCGGGGGTGGCTCACGGAGCAATTCGAGGACCACAGCGCGGTCAAGACATAGCTCTGCAGCAAGAGTTTTAATCTAGGAAAGCAAGGAAAACAAAGATAGATTTAGCATTACAAAGCAACGATTTTTTAGTGCTAATATGCTCCTTATATTTGAAGAATCAAACATAGATATCGAACATGGGTACTTTCATGAAGGAAAATGAAAAGTCCAAACAATAAGTATACTCAATGAAACAAGCATGATACTCCTTCCAGAGAAGTTTTTAAAGTATTGTCCGTCTAGAGTCAACGGATCTTTCAACGGGGTCGGGTTGGTATTGCTCCCGCCGTGAACTTGGCTCTTCAGGCAAACTCTTCAAGCATAATTCTAAAGGTAACATTCAAACATCTAAATTACTAAAAACAAGAAATCTGCCAAACCCAATTAAATTTGAGATAAAATTAACAATTGGGTTATCCGCTTTCAATTCATTGATTCACTTTTTGCAGCGATAAATGCAGTGTATACATGTATATATATATGAACAACTCACACTGGTTTTACGGCGGCCGACTTTGAGAGCAGCGGCCAATCTTCGAAGCTGCCAATTCTTAAGCTTGACAGGCCTTTCTTCTACTTCATCGTCGTTGCCGTCTTCCTCGCCGTCATCTTCCACCTCTTCTTCAGCATCGTTCGGGGCTGAGCTAAATCCTTCAAAATCGAAATCCCCAAATGCTTCAGCCAAATCATTCGCAAGCCTATCGATGTCTTCTTCATTTATCTCATCACCTTCATCATCGTCATCTTCCATGTCTGGATTATCATTCTTAAGGTCTTCTTCCAGCTGTTTGAAAAGAGCTTCGAACGGGTCTCCCTCAAAATCCTCCTCTTCCTTCTCCACTAATCCTTTTTTCTTCTCTTTCTTCAATCTCTTTTTCTTCTCAGTGCTTGCCGGCTGGTTGTTCCGGCGGCGAGAGTACGCCACCGTATATCGGCGGCGAGACTGAGGTGCCGGAAGAAGATTGAAATATCTCGGTTGAGCTACGTAAACGCGTCCTCTGTATGAAGATTGCAAAATCCGTACGGATATTGAAGAGTTCACTGACAAAGCAGAAGCCATTGAAGCAAAACTTGAAGAAACAAAAATAAGGGTTTATGGTTTATGATTTTAGCTTTATCCATTTGGTTAGATCGGTGGCGAAAAAAACCAAACCGAAATACGGTTCATAATAAATAAAAGCTTAATTGTAAATTGACCCCTAAACTATAATTCATTTCTTAGATTGGTCTTTAAAGTTTTTGGAGTCAAAAGTATTACCTAAACTATTAATTTGGTCTTATTTTACCTAAAAAGGTTATTATTGGATGCAATGTTATAAATGAGATATTGGTGCTTAAGTTTGATTATAATAAATTTGAACTCAGTTAGTTAATTATCGAGCCAAGTTCAAGCTGAAATTGAGCTCAGTAATACTCAATACTTACCAACCTTATAAAATTAAATTTTATTATTGTAAATATTTATTTTATTAAATTATATTATTGCCTTTAATATATAAGGTAAACTATATTGGACTCATCATTAGTAAAAAAATTGTCACCTAATTATGAAAAATTATAAAATGGTCACTCGATTATTCAATTTTATCTTTTCTGGTCACCAATGGACTAATAGTGACAACTTTTAAAATTGATAAAATAGTAACTTTAACCTTCAATATTTATAATTGTGTCAATTTAGTTTTTATTCCAAAAAATCTAACTCTTAACATTTACATATTATGCAATTTTTTTTTAGTTTTGATTTTGTTTATGACTTCAGTCACACAACATGTATAAGTTATAATCTAAATTGTTCTCACTCTTATTCCATGTGTCTTGTATCAATTTGATTCTATTTTATAAAGGTAAACTACGCCCAATCTTACTAAACTATTAATAAGTTTACGTTTTGATTATTCAATTTTACAAGATTACAGAATGATCTTAAATTGTTCTAAAGTTTTCATTCAAGTCATTCAATCTCAGATACCGACAATCGGATTAACTTGGATCTAAGATATGTTCTTGTACTAATTGATGTGTACCGATTCACTATACCGATCATTGAATCATCACTCAGAGCTCGCTAGCTAGACTTAAAAAAAATTAATAACTCAATGACTTAAATAAAAACTTCCAAACAGTTTAGCGATTTAAATGAAAATTTTTGAATAATTTAGTAATCATTTTGTAATTTTTTGAAGTTGAATGATCAAAAAGTAAACTTACTAATAATTTAGTGACCTTGGTGTAGTTTACCCAAAAATAATTTATTATTTGTATTTATCGTTTCGACTCATTATCTTAATTTTATGTGAATTATTATTCGATCCAAGCATTGCTGTCATAAAACCAGCACCATTACAAGATCCATACCAAAAATCATCACTGTCGCTGTTTGTTCATTTCTGGGGTTTCTTCTATTTTTTCACTTCAAAGCTCTCTGTGAATGGCAGCTTCGGCATCATCATCATCATCATCATCATCATCATCAACAACAACAAAAACGATACCGGCGAGGAAAAGGGGATGGCTCAGCAACATCTCCTCAATTTCATCACGGATTTATTTCTTCCTTATCTTCCTTCAGATCCCACTTTTCAGGTCAAACCCCATTTTTTTCTCTCTTCTAAGTTCATATCCCTTCTCTCTTGGATGTTAATTTTAGCCGTGTTTTTAGCACTAGTTGTAGAATTTGTTGAGGATCTGTTTTTTTAGAATTGGATTTGATTAAAAGAAATAGTGAATTAGAAAAGGAAGCACCAAAAAGAAGCTATGAAATGTTGAAATTGATGCTTGATGTTTAATGGATCTTGTGATAATGTTGTTTTATGGTAATTTGTTGTGAGGGTTGACTTTTGGGGACTTGCCATTGTTATAAGAATTGGCCAACTGGTAAGGGCTTTTAAGGTTGTTCTAAAGGTTCTCCATGGTTCAAAGTACCACGGAATGGAGCGCAACAGTGCTTTAGGTTTGGATTCAGTGTTATTATAGCACTGAAAACGTGAATCGGGCAAAAAGATTTGGATCTAGTTGATGGACAACTTGGAATATGAACGATGATTCAATGTTCCTCAGTGATCATATTGAACATAAACCGAATCCTCGAATCACCATCAGTTCAGCTAATGCTAAATATTTAGTAAACCTAGTCGAAAGTGAGCCCGTGATTGTGATTTTGTTAACCAAAGTGAGCAATGTTTTGAATGTTACTTAGCGAAAGAGGAAGCCATTGTGTCTAACAGTATGTCCATAGGTTATGGAACACAAGATATGGAGAGGTGCCCTTGAGGATATATATTGAATGAATTCAAGGGTTCGTTTGTTTCATGAAAAATGAATCCTGAAAATGGACTTTTGAGAATTTTTTATATTTTCAGTAAAATATTTTCTGTTGGTTGGTTGTTTTCCCAGAAAATCTGGATTGACGTAAAAGGAATTCGGTTTATTCTTATTTTCTTTGCTTCTGCTTCTATTCTTAGGGGATCAATCCATTTTTGCTTGGCTTTAGCTTCTATACAAGAAGGGATTGATTCCGTTAATACTTAGGTTGATGACATTTTTTTATCCTTTAGCTTTCGAATGTCTTATGATTATCTGGTTTTTGTTCCTGAAAATGCAATTCTTGCTTTTATTTCTGAGATGCGGAATGGCACAAAGTCCTAAGTTACTGTTTTTTTCAAAATCCTTGTCTAGTGGCTCTACATGTATTCTACCTGATCTAGCATTCACTGCGATAAACCAGAATATGATTTCATGGGGCTTCCTTCATCACCTTTTTCTCTTTTGGCAGGATCCCATGCAGATCCGGAATGTGTTCAACTCCAATTCATGTCACATCTTCCCAGTTGATCGCAAGTGACATCTTTCCTGTACCTGTGGTGAAGGCAATCCTTTTTCCCGGAGCCATTACAAATGGCCTTGCCAAGAATTGGACTGTTCCGAGCTGGGACAACTTGTTAAACACGTATAACTTAACTAGTATAAAGGAATCCTCTGCATTACCCGATCTCCAGCGCTTAGAGGTTATTATCCTTGACTTTTTAATCCTTTTTTCTAATTTTTAGTTTTTAATGGATTTCCAGTATATGTGTGAAGAAATTTACTGTTATGTTACCAGTAGACCTTGTAGGGAAGCATGCACGTAATCTTAAGGGTCCCCACAATAGTTATTTGTTAACCGAAAAACATCAAAGCCGAGCATGATTTGGATTTGATCATTGTCTCTAGGGGTGTGAGAACAAGATACCTATAATCAAAAGACTTGATTTGGATTTGGACTTGGACTTGGCTTTAGCTTGAAAGACTCAATTTAGATTTTGTCATTTTCGAGCAGAGCATAAGCTTTAGCAGCTCGAGCTAACTGAGTTCAAGTAACTTACGAGCCTAATTGAGTTTTTTATTTTAGTTATTATTGAAGAAGTTTCCGTTCAATCTCTGATTTGAGCATAAGAATAGAGCTCGTTTTTTTGCTTAGTTAAATAAGCTTATTGGTAAAAAGACCATCTTTAGTCCTTTTCAATTTCGATATTGAGCAAATTGGCCCCTCTATTAAAATTCGAAGCAATTTAATCCCTATCAATTTTGAAAGTGAGCAACTAAGGAAAATTAATCATGTCATCATTGTTTTTGTCAATTGTACATAATTTTGATTGGTATAATAACAAATTTAGCCCTCAAAGTTTATGCATTAAATTTAGCCTGCATTATTTGTGTAAATGTGTAAATGTTCTAAATTTGTTGAATTTTTTTAGAATGAAGACTAAATTGACACAATATGTAAATATCTAGGGCTAAATTTGTTGTTATACCAATCAAAATTATGTATAATTGATGTAAGACAATAATGTTGTGATTAATTGTCCTTGCTCATTTTCAAAATTGACAATAATTAAATTGCTCCGATTTTTTTGAGCAGCACGAATTTGCTCAATTTCAAAATCAAGAGTTATTGGAGAGGTCTTTTTACCAAGCTTATTTGAGCTTAATCAAATGAGCTCGAGCAGTTCTGTTTTGATCTCAAATCGAACTTATTTTCTTCCCTTATAGTCTTCACCATACTTGCCACAATAGTCATCCAAATTAGTTTCCTATAAAAAATACAATCCCATAACCACATCTTGTTTATTTTGTTCTCGTACAGGTTCTAGCAGGAAGCTACTTTTGTGTGTCAGGAGCACTCGTGGGACTTCTAAAACCCGGAAGAATGAGCATGTTTGGGACACTGCTCGTAATATGGGGTCTCGTCAAGGAAGGGATCATAGGAAAACCGGCAAATACCGATCTTACAAAAGCTGTATACGTATATCCAACAATGGTGCTTGCACTAATTTGTGCCTTGTCATCGATCAAGTACGACGTAAAGAAAGTTATGAGAACTGCCCCTGCACGACCAATTGCAAAGCCTCTTCAGAGCTCTTCCAAATCTAAGCTGAAATAATCGGAAAAAAAAAAACCTCGAGTGAAAAGCTATTCTAACATTTACTTTTATACTGAACTCTTGTAACCTGTCAGCTGAAGTGTCTTTCCTTATAAATTCCGGAAATAACCTCATTCGCTGCTTTGAGTTTATTAGTTTTTAACCAATGTTGGATCTGCATACCATGCTTCAAAACTACAGATTCGAGCTTGAGAGATGCTGTGCATCCATGTTCGTTTACCACAGGCAGGCAAGGCTGTGAAATAAAGGGCTAGAATCTGTAGTTCAAAGCTGTTGCTAGCAGGCATGGCATCGAGTTCAGTAATTTGCAGAAGCTTCCATCTATTTTCGTGCTTAGCCTCGATTTAGTATCTTGTTTTCAGCCATTGATTTTTGTTCATCCTTTAGCTTCTGTTTTTTTCAGGTTTCTTGCTTTGATATTTGTTTTGTGTTTTGAATTAATTAAGTGTCATTGTGAGATTTTCATTAATTGCTTTCCTTAACTGCATTGAGAACTTTCATTTGTGAGATTTTATACATAGCATCTAGCTGAGTCAAGCTTGTACTCGAGCTTAACTCAAAATTTGGAGCTTGATATTCAGCTCAAGTTCAACCGGACATCTATTTTAAGCTTGGGTTTAGCTCAAGACGTAATCAAATTACTTGAGCTTGATTTATTTCATTTATTAATTTTTGTATTTAAGCTCAACTAAGCTTGCACATATTCAAGCTCGGCTCGATAATTAAGTTTAGGGTTAATAATATATTAATAGCAATAATGTAATTTAATAATATAAAAAATAGAACATATATTAAAAATGAAAAGCTTAATAAGGTTTGCGAACTATTTGAGTCAAGTATTATTAAATTTGAATTTAGCTTGATTAATAGTTCAAGTTGCTTGAGGTCGAGCACAAGCTTGGCTCGATAATGATCAAATCAATTTTGACTCAAAAAAGAGTCAAACTTAAGTAACTTACCACCATTAGTGTCTCATTTGCACCTTTAATTGTGATGAGAGAAGTGGAAGAGTTTATAGGAAATAAACTAATAATTTATATATCACAAATTGACATTTAAATTATACTCATTTTATTATTTTAGTATATATATTTTTTTCAATTTGATAGATGAACTATATTTTTGTCTTAATTTATATCAAAAAAATAAAAATTTCCATGTAAATGTTGTACACTTGAGTAATTTTATAGAGAAAATGATAATTTAGGTATGAAATTTTAAAAAAATCAAATACAAAAATAAGAAAACAATTATAATTGAGGGGCAAGATATGATTTATTCTAGCTAATAACCCATGACAAAGTTCATCATAGAATCTAAGTTCATGGATCAACTTGTTCAAAAGTTATCAATTTTTTAGACTAATGTGAATAAAAAAAGTTTTGAGACCAAGTTGGAAAAAAGTTTCCAAGTTCATGGACTGAGAACAAATTATGCCTTAAAAAATTCAGACCCAACATAAAAATTCTTAATTTGATCAAAACGACACAGTTTCCTATATTTTGAAAGGCCTCGGGCACAGCTTAACTTGAACAAAAAAGCCAAACAAGAAAAACGCGGCGGCGGTTGATGAAGAAAGGGAAAGAAATGGCGGAAACCATATGTCAAAGCACAAAGGATCCATGGCGAGTCTTAGAATTCTATAGTGGCATTGGTGGCATGGTTGGTATTTCTTAAAAACCCTCCTAAAACCCCAAAAATCTTAATTTGTTTCCTTTTTTTCAGTGAATTAGTATTTAATTTTTACAATGACATTTTTTTCTTTCACATTTCACTGTTTTAGAGGTATTCTCTAATGAAAGCTGGCGTCAACTATCATGTAATCGAAGCCTTCGAGATCAACGATAAAGCTAATGATGTTTATCAGCACAATTTTGGTCACCGCCCTTATCAGGTTCTCTGTAATGGGTTTTCTTGAATGATTTTTTATATGTTTTGGAATTATATATATATTTTAGATTCAACCCAGTTTATTTAATTTAGTTTCTTTTTTCCTTTTTAGTGATTTCTGGTTATGGTTCACCGTAATTTTTTGTTTTCAGTTTCTATGCATTGGTGGGGGGAGAATTACATTATAAATTTTGGGGGTCAAAATGCAATTTTACCGTTACAAATTTTTAATTTTTGGAGGACTAAACTACAATTTTACCATTGGAGGATGGGTTGAAGGCCCCTTCCCCTGCTTAGGCTATTGAAACAATGGAAGTTCTTATTATTTACATGTTTATGTTTTCGAATTATGATTTTTTACTTTTAGAATCAACCCAATATATTGATTTAGTTTCTTTTTACCTTTTTAGTGATTTCTGGTTATGGTTCACTGTAATCTTTTAGACTTAGGGGTGAGTCAGAAATTTTATAGTGGGGACAGAATCAAATTGTAAATTTTTTGGATCAAAATGCAATTTCACCAATGTATTAGCTTACAAAGATTTTTAATTTTTGAAGGACTAAACTACAATTTTACCATTGAGGGGTGAAGGCCCCTTGCCCTGCTTAGGTTACTGCAACAATGGAAGTTCTTATTATTTACATGCGCATGTTTTCGAATTATGATTTTTTATTCTTAGAGTCAACCCAGTTTGTTAATTTAGTTTCTTTTCACCTTTTTAGTGATTTCTGGTTATAGTTCACTGTAAATTTCCACTCAGTTTCTATGCATTGGTGTTAGGCTCAGGGCAAAATCAGAAATTTTATATTGAGGACATAATTAAATTATAATTTTTTGGGGTCAAAATGCTATTTTATCATTATAACTTTTCAATTTTTGGAGGACTAAACTACAATTTTACCATTGGAGGGTGGGGGAAGGCCCCTGTCCCTGCTTAAGCTACTGAAACAATGGGAGTTTGCTGTAATTTTTTCCGTTTTCGGTTTCTATGCGTTGTTCTTAGGCAACTCGAGCAATGGGAGTTATTATTTATATGTTTATGTTTTGTTGAACAATATTGGTCAAGACAGGGAAATATTCAGAGCCTAACTGAAGTCGATCTTGATAGTTATCAAGCAAATGTGTGGCTTCTTTCACCTCCTTGTCAACCATATACTAGACAAGGTGAAGCTTACTAATGTTGCATATTACACTTTAAATGGATTATTCGAGTAGTTGATGGATAGCTCTTTGAATATGGGGAAACATGTTCTTGTGTTTTGTTTTGTTAGGTCTCCAGAAACACTCTGCCGATGCTCGAGCGTTTTCATTTCTTAATATTCTCGAACTTATGCCACGTATGTCAAAACCTCCAGATATGTTACTTGTAGAAAATGTTGTCGGATTCGAGGTATGTTTCTCGAGGACGTTAACATGACCCGTATTTGTAACATGAGGTGTTTTTACTTCTCATCTTTCTAATCTCTTTGTCTCGGTGTGCAGAAACGTTGCAGACTTCAGATACTCATGCAAAAATGGTAGAAGTATTGGTAAATTCCGGTCTTGTTACGCAGGAGTTTATTTTGAGCCCACTTCAATTCGGTGTTCCTTATTCCAGACCACGCTATTTTTGCCTGGTTATCTCTCTCTCTGTCTCATATTTAGAATGTTCTATCAGTCATTCGACAGCTTATCTCTCAATATTTAGAATATTTTCTGCTATATCGAGCACTGGAATGTTACAATGAACAAATTCATTTCACTTCAACCAATGGTTATGCTTTAATCCTGAACTTCATTTATCCTATGTTCTTCCAGTTTGTTTATTCCTGCATGCATATCGTTTCTTTTTCCGTGTGCGTGCACGTGTGATTACTTGTTAATTTTATATTCGAAGAATTTCGTATAATTTATGGTGTACTTGTGCAGGCAAAACGAAAGCCTTTATCTTTTCAGTACCAGCTGTTCAATAACCAGCTTCTCTTGTCTCCGAGCCCGTTATTTGGTAACAATGAGAAGACAGTGATCGGTGAAAACAGTCAATCACAAGAGAACTGGGATAACTTAATTGATTCTTGCCAGCCAATAGAAAACTTTCTTGAATTTACATCTTCAAGTGATCAAGTAGACACGGAAACCGGTCCTTTCGCGAATGCTGAAGTTTCTGGAAATGACCAGGAAACTTCAGAGACATTTGTCGAAGGAGATGAATTCGATTTTGGTGCTATAGATCAGTTTGTAGTTCCATTAAGTCTAATCGAGAGGTGGGGAAGTGCTATGGGTATCTTTACGTCATCATTTAACTTTTCTCGATCCCAACTTCTATTTTGATGCAATTACCGATTCTTTTTGCTTAAAAGTAATCCTTAATGAAGTTTAGATATTGTTTACCCGGATTCGAAACGGTGTTGATGTTTTACGAAAAGCTATTATCGGTATGTGAAAGGTACCGGCTCCCTTTTGGCAACTATCCAGGTAAAGTTTCCTTCTTAGGATACCGATGTCTATTATGGTATGCTCGTGTAGGTTTTGTTGGTAAAAGTATCATGGATATCCCTGTGCTAGGAGTCAGATTAAATTTTACCCCATTTACTTAAAAATTGGAAAAATTAGTCCCTGTACGTTAGAATAAAGAGCAAATTGATCCTTTCTGTTAAAATTTCACCCATTTTTACTGTTAAAACCTAATATAGCTGATAGAATAACCAGACAGTTACGCGTGATGTGTCACGTGTACCTCATACTGATGTACAGGAACCAATTTTTAACAACAGAAATAGATGAAATTTTGAACAGAAAAACTAATTTGTTCTTTGCCTATTTTTTTAGTAAAGGTACAAAATGCAATCTGACTCCTAATATAAGGGCCTTTATGTTATTTTAACCAGGTTTTGTTCCTTTTATGATATGATATGATTTAATATGATATATATATGTGAATGGTCAATTTGCAGCCAAAGAACAAGGGAAAAACATCTTCCTTAAAGGAGCAGTGCCTTAGATATTTTACTCCGAGGGAGGTACATGTTTCTCAACGTTTATATTGATCCCTGGTTTTCGGTTCTCATTTACGAATTCTAACGAGTTTTCTTCGAAAATGATCAGGTAGCCAATTTGCATTCTTTTCCAAAAGATTTTCAGTTCCCAAAGCACATAAGCCTTAGACAACGGTACGATGTTGGCATTTTAGACTATTTCCATTGTTTCAACAAAATCGGAGTTAATCTAAACTAATTTTTTGATGCAGTTACGCGATGCTTGGAAATAGTTTAAGTGTAGCCGTTGTTGCCCCCTTACTCCAGTACATGTTTGCTAACCGTCATGATTTTTCAGCACAAGAATTACATTAACACCGGATGCATATCTATTTCACTTCTTCAGACACACGACCTTTGCGTGTCCAAAGTTCTTAAGCAATGGCATTGGGGCGCCACTTGAATTTAGCCTGAGAAAACTATGTTAGCTGTTGACTGAGTCGTTGCTTCTTGCATCAGGTCGGTTCTCGTAGTTCATATATTCGATAACGTGAGAGAATGTGTAGAAATCGTATTATACGTAACGTATCTTAGATGGATACGGATTATAGAATACTTTCTAAAAAAATCCAATTAATTGTTAGGCTCAGTTGATTTGCCTATACTCTCAAACTTTAATCATTTGTATTGATCATTCCTTAAAGAAAAAAAATTGTTTTCATTCAATGTATGGGAAAGTTCTTAGACATATAATCTCTATGCTTAGAAGTGGGATTTTGTGCTGTCTATGTTGGTTTGATTTTACTTTGTAGTTGCTTGGACATGTTTTTATAATTGTACAATATTTGTGATTCTACTGTATTTGTACTTATTAATTCTAAAAAAGAATACCATTTACGAGACTCCAAGTAAGAATCAAATACAGCCAGAAAATGGAAGATCATATTTTTATTGGTAAAAGTACTATGAGACTTGAAAGTCGGATTGTATTTAATTCTTTGTACTAAAAAAATAGACAAATAAGTTCTTATTCATTAGATTAAAGTGCAAATTTATCATTCTATTAAAAACTCTGTTCATTTTTACGGTTAAAAACCAATCTTTACATGTCAAATGAGGTACATGTGTCAAGTCACGTGTAACTTTTTGGTTATTCTGTTAGCTATACTAATTTTTAATAGAAATGATCAAGTTGTTGATTTTTTGTATAAAGAGGATAAAATGTAATTTGACTTTTAGTACATGGGGCTTTCATGCTACTTTTTATCTATTTTTATAAATGAGATCATTGTGCTAAAAATGACCATAAATGAGACAATCATACTAGGAAGTGATTTGGGATCGATTAACACCACCCCTCAAATTTGGTTCTGTTATTGTGGAATTAAGGTCGAATAACTTGAGTTATAGTGTAAGCTAAAATCAAGCATTTTTAATGGATTTTTTTATATTTAATTACATTGAAAAATATTTGAAACTGAATTTAAGCATGAGACGAAGTTTACGTTTTTAATTCTAGGTTATACCTTTTAAGATTGAATCTAACTAAACAAGTCTAAGTAGATTTAATTTTTATCTTCAATCAAGTTCAAGCTTTAAAGATGAAATTATCTCACACTCGGGATTGTACTCAAATAAAACAAATGAAAAACATGGGGATTAAAATTAAAACATGAAAAGCACCACATCTGCAATGAAAAGAGACTGAAAATGAAAACAAGAGTAACCCTCCCTATTTTTGCCTTATTCCTAATCTCATTTCTCCCTTTTAGGTTTTTTATACATTACCAATAATTTTTATGGGTTCTTTTCTTGGGGGGGGGGGGTGATTTTCTGCTAATTTATTATTGCAGCTTTGCTCTCCAGCCAGGGATTTTCTGGATCAGCTTGTAAATACCATTCCAATTTATTATTGCAATTTTGCTCTTAGCCATTCCTTGGATTCTCTGGATGAACCTGTAAAACCCAAAAATATAATCTATGTTACTCAAATTTGAGTATGAGTGTACTCTAGATACAATTCGTGTTAAATATTCGAATATGTCAGAAATGTTAAAAGATATACCTGATATAATCTGTCTTCTTTATAGCTTTTAGTTCTAAGCTTAAGCTCTCCTCTGCTAGTTGTCATTTCATCCAATATCTCAGCATCATGGAAATCATCATCAGTGCCTTCTGCGCCATTTGACGATTCCCCTTCCTGCATTCCGATCATCAATATACATACATGCATGCAAGCATATGTAGCCTCAGTGTCACCTATGGTGAAACACACAAATACATATGTATGCAGGGACAAATCCAGAAAATTATTTTAAGAGGGTTAAGATGAATCATAAGTTATAGAGGTCAAAGTGTAATTTTATCATATACTAACATATAACATCATTAAAATTTAAGGGATTAAATGACAAATCTATCATTTTGAAGGGTCTAGGCCACTGCCTACCCTTTTGCCTTCGTTCCTGCATACATGCATGCATGCATATGTAGCCTTAGTGTCACCTATGGTGGAAACACAAAAAAGTCCTATAGAAAGATGTACCTGGAGTGATACTTTTCTCGGGGTACCAATGAATTCTTCGTACTCGGCGGCATCGAGTTCTTGAAGGTGTTCAGGCTGGAAAAATTTTGGGAGGACGTGTCGCCGGATACTGATGAGAAGGAAGAAAGGTACCGGGAACAATATCCCAGCAATAGGTATCCATGTGACCCCAAAACATATAATGAAATACGCAATTTGGAACAATGTGAACAACAAAATGGCCTTGAATGGTACCAACTCCAAATATGATGCATGTATGGTTTCCAAGACCCTGTTTCCATACATAAGAAAGTTAGCTTAGTGCCTGAGTAATCTCGGGTTTAGGGTTTAAAGTGGGACTTACTTATAACGACGGCTCGGGGTAATGAAGAGTAGCAATATCCTTTCCCAAAATTGGCAACCTTCGAGACTATCGATGGCCATGTAGGCGAAATATCCCCATAGTACCGATGTAGGGATCATTCTTATTACGGGTACAATGAACATTGGTATTGCAACAAGGATTGATTGCAACAGGTTGCTCATCCGTTGCTCATTAACTCTAACGGGTAAATAAGCGTCGATGTGTTTCTCGGGATCGAATTTTTCTTTACCGTTGTTCCCGCCGTCGTCTTTCGTCATGGCTTCTTTTAAGTTCCTCAATTCTTTGTCTGCTGAATCATGCTGCAATGACATTTCGATGTTATGTTGTAGTGAATCTCGAGATTGAATATGCGGTGGTACGAGTTTATGATACTTACAGCAGGGGATGCATCTAATTCAATGAACACGGCTTCCATTCTTCCGTAGATTTCGGATTGGCTTGCTTTTTGTTTCATGCCTTCCTTGACACTTTTCACCATTTTTTTCCGAATCATCTGCATATTCATCAGTTATATAGTCATCGAACAGACTTTAAATGGGAAATAGTTTCGAAAACTACGGAAGCATACCTGCTTGTTGAGAACCGCAAGGCTCTTGGTATGCATCGGAGATTGCGGTAGGACACCATTCGACGGAGGGAGTCCAAGCAATCCGCAAACGAATGTCTGAAAACCATTTTGAGCATAAATTTAGTATGAAACAGAATGAAACTTGTACGACAAGCAATGGTTACGTACCGTAATCCCAAGGATCAAGATATCCCAATGGTAAGCAGAGGGTTTCTTAAGGTTAAACTCCTTTTGTTGTGCCAGCTGCGATGCGACACTGTGATCGAAGAAATATAAACCAGCTATCATCGATGCCGGTATAATGGCAGCAAAGATGTACAATGGTGGAACCCTTCCCATGTCCTTCACTACTGTCCAATGATATAGTGATTCGGGTTCCCATAGAAGTGGACAGTACAACCTTCTGGGAACTCCGGAATCGACTTTCCGGGGTACGGTATATGACAATGCTGTCCAAACCAAGACCATTAGTGGAACACCGTAGTCTGCGATTAAACTTCGAAGCCAACCTGAAAACCAGAGCCGATAAGTACATCATTCTGAAAGGACAAACAAACAAAAAAAACCGGTTCAACTGAACCTGTTCCGTAGCGCCACGATCTCGCGTTCCGTGTCATTAGAGACGTGTATAGGACCCCGAACGAGAAAATGACTGCTAGCAATCCATTAGTGTATAGCCAGTGGAACTGATGTGTCTCCCCATGAGACTCTCCACCTTCCGGCATATGGAATTCACTGACCACGCCTTTAATCGCTTCTTGAAGGAAAAGAACAGTGATCAACATGCCGAAAAGCTCGCCTGCGATCCTCGTAAACCGGTTGATTATTACGCAAGCGTTGAATATGGCGAGCAGAACGAGCATCATCGCGGTCCATAAACAGACCCTAGTGAAGGCAAAAAAACATAAAGACAAACTATCAAACATAGGGACAGAGGTGGACTGTTATGATGCCGTCAATGCGTAGGGAAAATATATTTCATTACCATGATGTCCAAGCCAAATAAAGTTCTTTGCCCAGTTCTGGTCTTTCTATACTGAAATTGTACAAGTAAGTGTACATTATAATCGTCGGTTCCGCAACACCTACTATCAACATAGGTTGACCGCCGATAATCGAGTGTATGATACCGCAGATGGCGGTGGAAGCCAATGTTTCCACCGTGCTAAGCGTGCCACCTAAAGAAAAAAAAAAGACAGTTTCATTAACGATTTCACATATGTATGATGATAGTAACGGCATGTTTTACCTGTATCTCGACTCAATTGCTCTCCGAAAGCAATAACTGGAAGAGCGGAAGCAAAGAAGATATAGGTCGTCGGAGCTAATATCCTGTTTGATAAAAACGAAAATGAATAGGCACGGAAATATATGTAGCGGAGGAACATAAAAACGGTGATTGAATCGAATGAAAGACGTACCGAAAGCCTGAGCAGAATGCACTGGCCCAATCATGCCGATAACATGCTCTTCGTCCCTTGAAGTCGCTGATTATACCCGAAAATGGACGTTTGTTGTTTTCCATAACTGAATTAAGGGAAGAAAAAAAAGGGTTTCATGTTTATATCTATGTTACTTGGATTCCAAGATAGTGTTCGAAGAAGCTTGTATGTATGTATGCATAATAACATCATATAATACAGACAGGAACCAACAATTAACTCTTTTTTTCTCAGATGTATGTATGCATGCATACGATGCGGAGGGAGGAGCAGGCAGGAGCTCTTGATCCCTTAAAATGGGAAAAATTTGCTTTAAATCCCTCAAAATTCAGTAGTTAATATATGATAAAATTACCTCACATGCATGTGATGTACATACGTAAACCAATATGATAATTATTAAGAAACAAAGACAGTGATGAATAAGAGTATATATTAAGAACCTTTTCAAAAGCTTCCTCGCCGGAGATAGAATTTTCCGATGCAAGAGGTGGTCGGAGATTTCACGTTGGAGGCTAAAAAGAAAACGAAAAAATGGCTCAGTTCTTTTGCTTCTTTACTACAACACAGCTATGATATATATATATAAAAATGAAGAAAAGTAAAATTTACTAAATAATTACAGTAAGTTAGAGAGATAGTTTTACAGTGTGTTACGGTGAGAGCAAGGTGGGTTCAAAGTTCAAACAATGAACGGTTTTTGCGGGGTCAATTTCCATTTTACCAGCCCTTAAGCTTCGGGTTTAGCTTTTTTTTAAAAATATATATAATAGTAATAAATTTGTTTTATAACAATAAAAGAAAAAGTTAGCTATTTTGAGTATAATTACAGTACCTCAATAAATAAAAATGTGCTTAGAGATGAGGATGGAAACACTACTACATGCTTGGGGCTTAGGCGGCTTGGCCCGAATCAACTCCCATCAGGCTCGTGAAGGCTTTATGTTGGAACATTGGGGATATGGGCTGTACTAGAGTTGTGCATAGCCAGGGAGCACGATAAAAAAAAAGTTTGAGTAAAAATATATACTCGAAAAATAAGTTTGGATAAAAAAATAAGGTTCATTTAGAAAATAAGTCAGTCTCGAGTAAGGTTTTTTTACTTGGCCCAACCCGAAATTTCAATAAAAAACCTGTTATTTTTACTGTTGTTTTTCCATATTTTACTGTTGTTTTCTCACTTTTTATCCTTGTTTTACTATCATTCAATTATTATATTGCTACTATTTTGTTATTAATGTTTAAATGTTGTATAACATTTGTTTTATTATTAATTTTGTTACTATTTTAGAGGTATTTATCTGTTAAATTACACGTATCTTAGTGTTATTTAAGTATAAATATTTTTTAAAAATTATTTTCAATTTGTTAGGAAATATTCATTTTAATATTTTTAGTGTATTTGGTGTATTATATTTTTATATAAAAATAAAATTAAAAAAATTAACACTGGCCAAATTCGAGTTTTAATATTTTTATCTGGATCTAACTTGAGTAAAAATTTAGGTCTATTTTTTAGACCGAATCTAAACTTAACAATTAGACCTAAAATTTTATTAGGCCGGGTTTGACCCAACCCATAGGAAACTATAGACCGACTCTAGTTGTTCACTGCCTTAAACAATGGATCTTCTTATTTAAGCTTAATTTATGTTTTCTTATGGAAATAAAAAAAAAAGAAGAAAAAAAGGTAAAGATGTTGAATGTTGGGCTAGCATTTTGGGGTTTTAGTAACCATTTAGGTGTTTCTTAAGAAGGTAGGAGCGATGGATTTTTGTCTTTTTGGAATAATTCTATCAATGTGTTCTCTTCTCAATAAATAAAAATGTCACCAATTTTTTTTAGTGTATTCTGATGGAGTACGAATGATTTTAAAGTAGTTGCTAATTCATGACGTAAGATTATGCATAGTAATGGTGTTAAACCTTTCATTAAAATCGAATTAATCGATCGGATCGATTTAATTCCACTAATTGGTTAGTTGTCGAATTTAACCGATTAATGATTTTTTAAAATTTTGATTATCGATTAATTCAATTAACTTTCTAAACAAATGAACATTATCACTGTGTAAAATAAATAAATTAAAATTATTTGAAAACAAATAGATTAAGTTACATTTTTGTTAATAATAAGCTAACTTAATAATAAATATCACTAGAAAATATCAGAATTAAAAATATATATCTTATTTGATGAAAGTAATTTTGAAATTTACTCGTCACATCCCACATCCCTAACGAGTGTTTAGTGAACCAAACATATTTTATATTTTTTTCAAAATTTTAATCATATATACCAAACATTGTAATATTATATTCTTAACGATCATATTATCATATATAACATTTCATTAAAATCTTAATACGAGAAATACGAATAACTAAAATTCAAATAAGACAACAAATATAATTTTTTTTACAAATAAACAATTACGTTACAACAAAAAATAACAATAAACTTAAAATACAAACATCATAGTTTCAATTTCATGTTATGGCGTGACGAGCATCAAGCACCAACTTTGTAAGAACAAAACATTCATGTTCCTCAGCTCTCACTCTCTTTAATTTCAAATCCCATTTTCTTATACAAATTTATGGCATCTTCATAAATTTTGGGTATGTAAAAATTAATAAAATAAACCCAATCAAAATTATATATAATTGATAAAATTATTAACATCAAGATTAATTATTCTTAATTATTCATTTTTAAAATTGACAATGATTAAATTATTTTAATTTTTTTAGAATGACCAATATACTTAATATTAAAATTGAAAGGAATTGAAGAAACTTTTTACCCCCAATTTTCAACAACCAAAACCAAACGCATTTAATATAATAATATCTATCTTTCATCCACCATTTTGAAACTTGAATGTTATTTAACACAATATTCCTCTTTTATGTCAAGCATACCAAACGTGCCCTATTAATTTTATATGTTCTACATAATTTATATTACTTATGTATAAAACAATTTAATTATATGAAAAATTACCATTTACAAGTACCCTAATGAAATTAGTAACTTTTATTTAAATTTACTAAAATTGAATAAGTTTATACATTGTCCTATGTCATAAGAAACGCTAGTATACATCAATTTTATCCAATAACTTTATATCTTATTATATCATATATATATATAGATGATAATTTATATGAATATGATTTGCAACCAGATGATATATATAATATAAATCTTACTTTAAAAAAAATATGCATATAAAAAAAACAAGTACTTTAAAAAAAAAGTTCGAATAATACATATAACTTACAAGGATGGCCGCCAATGAAAAATCCATATACATACGTATACATATATATATGCATGTATGTATATCAGCACATTGACAGTAGCCATTTGCATGTATTTCCCATGAAATAAAGGAAAAAAGTAACAATAATTTCAGGATTATGCATGCTGCTATGATTTTTCATATTTTTTTTAATGTATCCGTGTCAGTGTCGAATGTATATTTAGATATGAATTATGAATCTATGACCGTCTAACAATCTCCCAAATATGTAAAAAATTAACATCGCGTATACAACAAATACTACACTTGTACCTGAATAACATAGGTTCGGGAAAGCACTTCACGAAATTGAGGTTGCCGAATGAGTTACCAGAGCAGCAGTATTTCTAGTTGTTGGTGGCCTGTGATTAGCTGCGTTTTCTAGCCGCTCCCATGCTTTTTTCCGTTTCTCGGCGGATTTGCTTAGCTCTGCTTCTTCTTCCTTTAAATGAATAAGGCAAGACATGAAAAATCCATCATCAATATCCATGAACATCTTCCTGACATTTAAAGTTAAGTTCAGGACCGATGGATTCCAATGGTTCCGGGCATTCTTTTCCAAGGCTGGAAGTATGATGGGAAAAATCACATGCCGGTTATGTGCGATTATATTTATGATATGTTCTTTATTCCAAAAGAGAAGTGCTCTTTCAGCCACCTGAAACAAGCAGATCAATTAAAATTAAGCTTATAATCGTTCTTTTCCATGTCCCGGATTGATTACAGCAATCAAGTCAAATGATTGAAATCTTATGATAATGAGTATAAAAACCATACAAGTATAGACAACTTTCAATCAATTACAGGTTGGATGATTGCATTATGTAGACATCTCCATTGTTGTAAAACAAAGACACGTAACTGAAAAGTTTAACAGCTACCCTCATTTTAAGACATCAGTAAGTACCCACAAACTGTCGCTGGGCACGGAGTTGACCGACATATGTTACATTCAGGGCAAACATATGTAACTAAGCTCGGTCTTATTTAAGCCAACCATAAAGCTGCAAACCCTTAGTTTAGACGTTATGTAACTCGTTAAATTGGGGCCTACCCCGAGTTTTCTCGAGTTATGCTCACTTCTGGTCAAAACTCAAACATGGCGGTGGTGTATGGTAGATCAGTGTCAAATCATAAAACATATCATTAGACTAGAAGATACATCTAGTCATTACAGGTCAAACATAGAGATATAACTAAGCTCGGTCTTATTTAAGCCAACCATAAAGGTACGAACCCTTAGTTTAGACATTATGTAACTCATTAAATCAGGGCCTCCCCCCCCCCTCCCGAGTTTTCTCGAGTTATGCTCACTTCTGGTCAAAACTCAAACATGATGGTGTATGGTAGATTAGTGTCAAATCACAAACATATCATTCGATCCGAAGATAACATCTAGTCATTACATTTCTTAACAAGTTAATAGATGCGTGTTTTAAGGCAGTATCGTAAAAGGATCAAGATGAGAACATACTAAGTACGAGATGTATAATCAAGGCAATAATGAGATGCAAAGTGAGCATATTGAGGTACAGAGAAATTTACCTGGAAGTGGAAACTGTTAATGCAACGACCAATCTGCCAAGACAATGGGACCATAACTTTTTGGAATTCCACCATGTCGATTTCTTCCAAAATATCCTTCAACTCGTCGAGAAACATCACCTCCTTCTGGCTGTTCGTTATTGGCCAGTACTTCAATAACCCCTTTATCACTGTACTAGATAGCTTCGGGTCCTTATCAATGAACTGAATGACACAATAAGACAATTGTTGAAAGTAAACTCCCAAAGTTTTTGGCTTGTGCAGCGGAATCAAAACCCTCTGCAAGAAGATCTTATGCTCCTCCTTTAAAGGCAGAGCGAATCCGCTGATTATACTCCCGAAAATGTCCAACAACTCAGTGATTCCATTATGTCTCTCCTCTTCGAAAACGAATCGATAAAATATATTGCTTATATCCTTTCGAATAAGTGGCCTATGAACCATAAACTTCCCATAAACCCTATGCAATATAGTCTTCAAACACTCCCTTTCTCTCGGATCCTCAGAATCGAACAAGTCGAGCAATCTCAAAATAAAGGCATGATCTATGTACTTTTTAGCTACTTTAGCATCGAGACACGAAGAAGTGATGAACTTGAGCAGCAAATCATACACAATTTGCAAATGTGGCCAAGCTGAACAAAATATTGGATCATCATCGTCGTTTTCACCATTATTACTTGTAATAGACCGATAATTTGGCGGGAAAACCCTAAACAGATTCGTCGAACACATCCTACACATGGCCAAAATCGCAGGTTCGCTAAATCTAATAGATCCAGAAGCCACGAAATCTAATAGCTCAAGCAGTGTCTGTCTCTTCACATCTTTTTCAATCGAATTTTTAGTCGCGTCACTGAAATCGAAAGTCGCACAACAAAGGCTAACCTTACTCACGAAAAGGTTCATCTTCTCTGAATTTGGCGCGTTTTTGAACGGCAACAAAGGTTCAATTCCTGCCACAACACTCGCCGGGAAAATGGAGGAGGACGTTCGTTTCGTGGCGCAGGGACGACCGCAGCCCGAGTTGAAACTGTTGGATCGGTGAGTGTGTGGACCGGCTGTCATGAATGAGTTCGGCCGAGTTAACTCCGGCGAATCCGAATTCCCGAAACTCCGTGGAATTTTACTGAGGAATTGCCTTAACATTGTAGAATTTTAAAGGTATTATAATTTTTAAAAAATATTAAATTGAGGACCAAAAAAGATTCTTAAATTTAAAACAGCTACATTATCCAGAACCCGATTTGATGAATCAATAAAACAATTTAAAAATAAAAACACTAATCCTAGAATTTATTGATAAAAACAGATGCTCTAAAAAATGAGGAAAAATAATTTTTTTTAAGATGATGAATCTGAATTTTATTATTCCATGATTAAAAAAAGAGAGAAAAAAAATTATTACAATCCTGTGGTACAGAAAGATCCGAATAGATTTTCTGAGAATGCAAAACTGTGTGTTTGAATAGAAAGGGAAAAAAAACGGATTATTTGTTCAAAGCTTGAGCGAGAGATATTGTTGTTATCGCTTTTTTTTCTTTTTCTTTTCTTGTTATTATTTACGGTGGAGAAAATCTATTTAAACAATAATAAGGTTTGAGTTTCTTTGAATCTTTCTTTGTTGTTGTTGAAGAAAATGAAAGGAAAGCAAACTAGAAAAAAAGAAAAGAAAAAAATTCTGTTGATGAGAAAATGTGATTTTTTTGTTAAAATATGATATAGGTCCTTATATTCTTCACAAATTTAAAATTTAATCTATATACTTTTATTTTTCAAAATTTAATCCCTTTAGTCTATTGTTAACATTTTTTTTATTTAATCCATTAGTGTAACATTTTGAAATTAAATATACTATATTTTTTAAAGGATGGAATTAGAATAAAATATCAATCAAGAGTTCAATTTAATGAAAAAAAATCATAAATAGATGTGTTTAATTATTTTAATTATTTAATCATATTCCCAATATCAACTTCGAATTTGAAGACCAATTAAGAATTTTATAACTAATCTGAATATTTATTATTGGAATACCTAATATAAATTTAAATAATGAATATCCAAATATTTATAGACATAAAAGAATAATTATTTTAAAATCTAAATTCACGATATCCAAATATCAAAAAAAAATATCAAATAAATATCTTAAACCACAATCCGAATTAGTGTTTTATTATTAGTTTAGGGTTCCTACACAGCAAGCTCTCCAAACCCTCCCAGAGGTCTAAGGTTCCATAGAGCTTTTACCCTTATTTCCTCTAAGCGCTCAGTTTTGCTCTGCTACTCTCCATTATTGTAAGCTTCCTTACTTCGAAACCCTAGATATTCACTTGACGAATCACTTATTTTTGGGTGAAAATTTAGTTACTTGTGTTTGATTTTAGGGTTTGAGATTTGATTCTGTTACTTTGAATCGTATTTTTACAATTTTCATTCTCTTTTGATGATTCTCGACTTTGCATGATAATTACAATTTGAAAGGAATTTTCACCTTTTAGTTCAATTTTGTGTTTTGAAAGGTTTGTAATTGGTTATACTTTCTTTATTGTTTTTATTTTGACTTTCTGTAAGCTTCTTTACATCGAAACCGGAGATCTTTTCTTTGATTAATCACTTACTTTTTTTCTGAAAATTTCATTCGTTGTTTTGATTTAGGGTTTGAGATCTGAATACGTTTCTCTGAATGTGGTTTTGTACTCTTTTTCTTTTTCTTTTTCCTGTTTCTGTTCCGATTATTCTCGACTTTGCATTACATAAACCCCCCCCCAATGTATTAGTTATCTCACAAATGACTAATGCTTTATATTTGTTAGCTTATTTTCCTTATCAATTTGAAAGAAATTTTAATTGTCGATTCAATATTCTCTTATTATTGTTTTAACTTTCTGTTCCGTTCATTCCTCTCAATTTTGGACTTGGACAATAATCAAAGATTATTTTTCCTTATGTTAAAATTATATCTACATCCAGCTGTCTTTTCTTTCTTTTGTTTTCTGTTTTTTTTTTAAATTATTTTAATAATTAATGTTGTGAAAAAAAAATTAAATCACTATTTTGTATGTTCTTGGTTTGTATAGTCATTCTTTTGTTTCATTGATCAAGTGAACATGTAAGCTTTGATTTAATAGAATTACAATGGATTGATGATTTGTTTGGTAATTTACAAGGCACTTGTATTTATATGTGGTTTACGGTTCTGATCTAGCATGTCCAATTATCTGGCATCTCAGCAATTGATGGCACAGCTTGAACCCATTTCCGGCAAGATGTCCATGGGATTTGGGATTGATGAATCTTTACAGCAGCAGATACCATCGAATATGGCGATAGATCAGATGGGATCCATGCCTAATAATCGTGAGTCTCAGTTACCGTCAATATCAAATCAACAAGTTGGATATGTTGAGTCCCAAGCTTATACTCAGCTACCACAGCAGTATTTAATGTCTAATAAGCCAGTGGGAGAAATGATTCCCACTGTGTTGGATAGCATGAGACAACATCAATTACCAACTTTGAATAAGCGTAAGGAGCTGATGGAACCAATTGCCCCGAGTTCTCTTCCAAAGAAGTTATCACTGCCAAACAAACAAGTGGCACATATGGAACACAGGCCATGGTTGCAACCATTATCTGTTCCTAGCAAAAGACCTTTTCAAATGCAATCTGTTTCTAGCTCACTGGGATCAGAACCTTCTCTGGCATCAAATAAGAGATCAGTTCCAAGCAAAGTTGGGTCATCAGCTTCAAGGAATCAACCTGCACCTATACGGCCATCATCAAAGGTTCAGACTGAGTCATTTCAATCTGTGAGGTCCAAGATGCGGGAATCTTTAGTTGGTGCCCTGGCATTGGTTTCTCAGCTGCAAAGTGAAAATGCAATGGTGGAGAAGAACTCTGGGAAGACAGAAGAGGGTTCTCACCCATTTGATTCCGGTTCTGGCAAGTCTGATGCTGTCCACACTTTATCTGCAGAACCTCAGGGGATATTGCTTCCCAACCGACATGGTGGTACTGTCGGAAATAATAGTGAAGGTACACAAGTTGTGCAATGCAATGAGCTGCAATTTCAATCCAGCAATCTTTTACCTGATGAGGATGTTCAATTTACTGACAACTTATTTGCAAGAGATGAACTTTTGCAGGGAAATGGCCTTTCTTGGGTATTAGAACCTCAATTGAAGGTGGGAAAAGATGGTTTAAAACAATCATTACAGTCTCCACAAGAATTGGCATATCAAATTGAAGCAGAACTCTTTAAATTATTTGGAGGTGTGAATAAAAAGTATAAGGAGAAGGGCAGGTCTCTTTTGTTTAACTTAAAGGATCGTAATAACCCTGAACTGAGAGAAAGAGTTGTGTCTGGTAAAATTACCCCACACAGGCTTTGTTCTATGAGTGCTGAGGAACTGGCTTCTAAAGAGCTTTCAGAGTGGCGGCAAGCAAAAGCAGAAGAGTTCGCTCAAATGGTAGTTTTGCCAGATGTAGAAGTTGATATTAGACGTCTAGTAAGGAAAACACATAAGGGTGAGTTTCAAGTAGAGGTTGAACAAACTGACAGTGCTTCAGTAGAAGTATCTGCTGGAACTTCAACTATTCGGCGACCAAAAACTGAGGCAAAAAAAACTCCTAGAACCATTAAAACTGTTGTAAAGAAAGATGAATCAGATACTGGAAGTGAAAAGAGTAATCTAGAGGACCCAAATCTTACCATTACCATTCCGTCAAACAAGGGACCTGATCCAATGCAAGGGTTGATGGGAGAAGAGGAAATCAAGAATGTGGATTTTTTGCCTCCAATTGTTTCCCTTGACGAGTTTATGCAATCTCTTGGTTCAGAGCCACCGTTTGAGAATTTACCTGATGAGGCTGGAAAAGTAACAGCAATTTCTGCTAAGGATGACTCAGAAGCTGGGTCTGACTCAAAGTCTTTTGGTCGAGCTTCACAAGTTCTTGAGAAGACAATGCCTGATAAACCTGGAACTAGTGATGCAAGCAATGTGAAATCAGTTTCAGATGTTAAGCTGAATGACATTCCTGCAAAAACAGAAACTATAGTTTCTACAACCACTTCGAAGGGTGAACGTGTCTGGGAAGGGATGCTCCAGCTAAACCTCTCAACCACGACCTCTGTTATTTGTACTTTTAAAAGGTATGTTTACAATTGCCTTGTTATGCAGAGCTATTTTTTTCTTAGAAATTTTTTTATTTAACATAATTGGTTGTTCATCCTATTTTGTTGCATCTGTCTCTCACTCATATATATATTCAATTTATCATGATTCTCCTTCATTTTAATCTGTATTTTAGTAAATGTACAGGAATATGTTTATGTATAATCATGTACTTTGTTGATAAGTAGACAGGGCTTAAATTGTTATTACCTCAACCTTGACAATGGCCGTGTATTCTAAATAATTTTAGAAATGAATTGGGGAACATTGTGGAGTTTGCAATATCTGAGATCTTTCCTAGTTTCTTATTGTTTAAACTGTAACTATGGTGGATATGATAGATTTTAAAAGCTTATTTCTACTTTAGATGACCAAATCAAGTACTTTTAGGGCTATGTAGAAGAACAACTTTTCATGAAGCAAGGATATTAGAGTGTCATGGTATATTGGCAGCTTGGAGACGCATTTTAGCTATTTTGAATGGTTTTGTTCTGCATGAGATGTTGATTGTTGACTTGCTAAGTTTCATTGATTTTACATTTAAGGCCTCATTCACATACTTAACAATCCAATTTTGGGTGCTGCAGCGGTGAAAAAACCTCTACGAAGGAGTGGCCTAGCATTCTTGAAATCAAAGGCAGAGTCAGACTTGAAGCGTTCGAGAAGTTCCTCCAAGAGCTTCCATTGTCTCGGAGTCGTGCTGTTATGGTATCTAAAGTTTATTTAAATTGTAGTGAATTCCTGTACTTGCCATATTATGTCCAAAAAGAAGCAAAAATGAGGGAACAAAAACAAACTTATTTACCCAATTGCATCATCCATTTATTATTTTTGCGTTTATGGAATTTGGTAAAAGCTGAGTGTTCTATGTTCGTGTTTCATTTGTGTAAAATCGCGAGTCAGTTATTTAATTTAGTGTTTGTGATGGTTAATTCTGATGGTAACCGTTGATCCAAGTAACAACAGACACCATATCAAACGAAAAAAAAGTTTTATAGTTCTCCATATCAAAATCTAACATAAGAATCTGGTTTTGGATTAATGTTGCAAGTTGGACTGATTCAAGTATTTGACCTTTCATTTTGCAGGTTATTCATATTGTTTGCAAGGAGGGATCGTCTGAGAGCGAACGGCAAAGCCTGGTCGAGGTAAGGGAAAAGGGAAATCGAAACATTGAACATTGAACAAAGAATTTGTTAGTGATGGTTTATAACTCAGATACCCTTTATGCAGACAGCTGATTCATATATTTCAGACGGGAGAGCTGGTCTTGCCGAGCCTGCTTCCGGGGTCGAACTTTATTGTTGCCCACCCCATGCAAAAACACTTGAAATGCTCACCAAGGTACTTTCAAAGGACCAAATTCAAGCTCTTAATGCGTTAGATAATGGTCTAATTGGTGTTGTTGTATGGAGAAGAACTCAATTAACATCACCGAACTCAACATCACACCATAAACACATCTCGAAAAAGCAACACTTCACTTCTCAAAAAAGCAACACTGACATTGATTCTAACTCTTCGTCGGTGCTGCCGCCGATGTCTTCTCATGGCGGACTTCCTCATCTCGAACCTCCTCCTGATGATGAGGGTGACGATATTCCACCGGGATTTGGCCCTGGGACAATGTCCCGGGACGAAGATGACCTACCCGAGTTTAATTTCTCTAGTGGCCCGAACACAAACCCGTCGGGGCCACAATACCCTGCCAGGTACCAATCCCAAGCCTCTCGTTTACACGCTCAAACATCATCTCGTCCTGTTGATCAAATGAGAGAGCTCATACAAAAGTATGGGCAACCAACTACTAATACTCCTCTAAGGGTTCCACTGCAACAGTGGAACGATAATGATGACGACGAGGACGACGATATACCGGAATGGCAGCCAGCATCCCAACAACAACCCCTACCACCCCAAGTCAATAGATTTCAACAGCCAATGCAAGTTCCGGATCAACAAAATATTGCTCAGCCATGGCAGCAACAGCAACAAGGGAATTGGTGGGTTCCTCCACCTGGTTCACAAGGCCAACAATTTGGTAATGGAAGTCAATACTATGGGCAAAATGTAAGAACTGGACAGCCTGTTTGGCGAAAAGATGTTTCTGACAATAGAGGGTTTTAGTTTCGAACTTTTGTAAATACAGGCGTTTTTGTAATCTTTGATGAAAATTTTGTTTCGTTGGTTTTTTTTCTTTCGTTTTTTTTGGTTTTATTAACTGTAGTTCTTGTTGAAGCAAAGAGATCTAAGTTAATTTAAATATTTTTATTTTTATAATTTAGAAAATAAGTATTTATACATTGACTATTTATTCGCATTTACTATTATTTTATTTTTAAAAATTTTCTTTTTGATAATTTTTAGAATTAAATTTATTTTATAATGATTGAATCGAAATGTATCATCAATACAGTTACATCGATCCAATTCTTATGCTCCAAACCTTCAATTAATTTTACTTGAGAGTGCATATGTTCATCCAAAGCTGCAACTTCCTCTCTTAAAGCCAACTTCATAAAAAGGATTAATATACCCGATATTTGGTATTTAAGTTTCTTTCTTTAATCTTGATATTATGCTCTCATAAAGACATATATTTTTATACATAAGCACCTCATTGTTGAAAATGGAATAAAAACATTTATACCCAATCAAATTTTGGTACTCAATGAATGTGTCATTCATGACTCTAAAATCATCGTACATTTGTTAAGGTTCAAAATTCTGAAAATACCCTCAATGATTCAAAAAGAAATAAATTTTAGGTAACATGAGTTGACACCAATTTAATTTTAAAAAACGAACCAAAGATCAAATAGAAAAAAACCTGCATTTAAAAAAGATGATTCTGTTAAAAAAGAAATAAAATATCTACTCGGCGTTCACTACAACAAAAATTAAATTTGTTTTTTACTAAATGATATAAAATGTTAATATAAATTAAAGCGGTTAAAAATCCAAGTCTCATCAAATATAAATATCTTTTATGAAAAAAAATCCAAAAAATAAATTTAGAACAGGATTTTTTTACCGTTAAATACAGGGTTGGAAAGAAAAATCCTGATTAGATGGAATAATGAATCACATTCAACAGGACCGAATTTACAACACTGCTTTAAACCAATTCCAAAACCCTCAATTCTTTACCCATTTTAGCCTAATTTCATCATGTCTAACACATGGATGTTGAAACTTCCAAGAATCTTGGATATGCAACGAAAACCTTTTAATAAATCTATACCCGTATCGGACACTGAAATCCAAATCCGAGTAACATTGACTAATGGTGGATAAAAGTACCATATCTGTACTTAGACTGATCTTTGTGTTAAAAATTTCATCTATTTCTATTATTAAAAAATATCCATGTATGTTATCGTAAAGACCAATTTGCTCCTTAATCTTAATGTACATGAACTAATTTTTTCATTTTTGAGTAAAGGGAAAAAATGCAATACAACTCCAAGTACAGGAACCTCAATGATACTTTTAGTGCATTGACAACTCAGAATTCAGATTACATGTTTCCTACATCCAGCATACCAGGTCTCATCTAAAAAAACTTAGCAGCAAGAAAATGTAACACACAGAAAATTTTAAGTTCAGCTGTTGTCTGATGAAGAACTTTTTAGCAAACAAAACTGCCATAACAATGTGTTCAATGATAAAAAGAGCAAACAATACGAACCAAAAAGCTATAAAACCTAAAACTTTCGTTTAGTCCAACAGTGCCCTCAAATACAACTACATGGTCATTTTTCTAAGGAAGCAAACCCCGAATGTTTATTTTCGCATTGTTATATGAACAACAAGAAAGACATGTTCATATACGTATGTATGTCAAACAAAAAAGGTGATTTTACCGTACAGGCTGTTGGTTGTAACGGTTCTTCTCTTTCTTCTTTGCAGCAGCAAGCTTCGCACTCCTTGCAGCAGCCTCTTGTGCAGCAGCTTTTGCAGCAGCGTCCATCTCTTTACTAGATTTCTTCTTCTTCATAGATGCCACCTTCTTTAGCCGCTCTTTCACATCAACAGCAGCTACATCCTCCTCAGTTTGCTCGGTCCCGGCAAAGTCATCTGGCCCATTGGTAGTGTCTGTACTAGTAGGTTGATCTTGTGATTCTTTTCCTTCCTTTGATTTATCCTTCTTTTTCTTCTTCTTGGCACTTTTAGACTCTCCGGGTGGATTATCTTTCTTTTCTCCCTCTCCTCCTTTCTTTTCTTGTGCAACATCTGTAAATATAAGACATAAAGACCTAGCTTGGAAGAGACATTTTCCGCTATCGATATTTTGGAAAAGGAACAGTTCTCGATTAGAAAAGCCAGATATAACTGTAAAAGGTTGCATGCATGCACTTGAGAGAGAATTCTGTATTTTCGAAGTTCGATTCACAAACAACTCCAAGGTCTTTATGCAATACGTCTTGGGAAAATCAATCATCAAAGGTTGTTTGTCAAGACAGAAATAATCTAAGAATTTATTCTAATAATTTCTAATCTCAAAATAGGAATAACTAGCCAACTTTCAGCCAAAACAATGGGAACAATGTTAAAAGCAGATAATTACAGATCTACTATAGAAAGTAATCAAAGCACCAAGTTGGTTAAAATTACCACGCGACTCGTCATTGCTGTTGTTTTCCTTCTGTGTGACTCCAAAATCAGCAAGAAGAGCCTCCAACTCTTCGAGTTCCTTTTTCTTCCTCTCTTTCTTTGAAAGTTGTCTTTCTGCCTCTTTGGGCGGTGCAGGAATTTCAGGATCCTTTTTTAGCACAGGCTCTGGATGTACTTGAATTTCCGGTTCATGTTCATGATCTTCCTCTATATCATCATCTCCTTCATCTAAAATATCTTCTTCACTCTCACTGTCCTGTAACCACGGATAAAACAAGACATAGCTTGTCAATAAGTCAACTAATTTCCATCATTCGCTCTGTATGATTATTGCCA
Source organism: Gossypium hirsutum (assembly GCF_007990345.1). Taxonomy (NCBI): domain Eukaryota; kingdom Viridiplantae; phylum Streptophyta; class Magnoliopsida; order Malvales; family Malvaceae; genus Gossypium; species Gossypium hirsutum. Next base: position 68,026,301 of record NC_053444.1, read on the forward strand.
TTCAATCATAGAGGATATATCATTTACACTCAAGGGTCTCATCCTCTTGGTAGAATAACAAATGAATAAAAAGGACTCAAGCCCTGTGAGCATGAAAGTAGATCATGTTCCGGGGGAAAAGCCATTGCAACAGAAACATCTAGATGTGCCAAAGCTTATAACAACATGATCCTCAATAGCTGCGAGCCCTATAATACTAACAATGGATTTTAAAACTAACTCGAATAAATATAAGACAAACAGATAAAACCAATATACACCACCATTAATTTCTATTATACCAGTAAAAGAAAAAAGACAGAAGACTTCATCCAGAGAGAAAGACCTATATATATAAAGCTTCGTATTGCCTTCTCCCATTTCTTTTTCAGAGGAAGGTTTCTGTACGAAAAGTGTTGATGACAGCATTTTTCTTAGTATTGCAATCAGGATAATAAGCATTCTAAGCATAAAAAGTACCCACAGTTCACCCTGAACTTGCATACAAACTGCTGGTAAAAATAATCATGACTATCACCAATTTGAAAAATCATGCCAGTAATTTTATAGCTTAGTCATACTCAAACCAGCTTCTTGGAAGAGTATCGAGTTCCTATAAAAACATTTACAATATCATGAACTCACGACCTCAGCTAGAACCTTTTCAGAAGAACTTCTGTTAAAAATTTTCTATCCAACTAAAGTATGCAGATATAGAGGCATTCTCAAGTATCACTGCTATTACTACAAATACCCAATAATCTATGAACCAAAATAGCTCCAAACTTGAACTCAAAATTGAGAACTACAAGCAGAAAACAATGAATTCAATCTAGAATTTATATGAGAACCCAAATCAATATCTCCACCCTCAAACAAGTATGCTATTGCTATCAGTTTCAGCCATCAAATCGTTGCTCAAATCATATACTACTAAGCGTTTCTATAGCACAACTTCACATAACATAATCATCCACAATCATTCAAATAAGAACAAAAGAATATCCAAGCAGAATTTTAATATATATTAAATTTCACACTAATGGATTTGGAAAAGAAATGGCAAAAGATCGTTTAACCAATAAAACTATTCACCTCTACATTAGCTGTCTTCTCTTCGTGACTCTGAGAAGGCTCCGAGGATCCCCAAACGGACTGAGGTGGAGCAGTGGTAGCATAATAATCGTCATCGTCTTCATCATCAACATCGGCCCACGATTTGACGGTGAGAGGTGCCGGAGCCCAAAACACCTGAGACTCGGCTTCTTGTTGCGACTTCTGTTGTTGTTTTTCAGACTTGGAAGAAGATTTCTTCGACCGCCGGTCCTTGTCGGATTTCTTCTTCTTCCGGAGAGTTTCGAGAGCAGCAAACACGTTCGTGTTGGTGATCACTAATGATCCTTCGTCTCTCCTGCTACCTCCACCCACCATTTCACCACCAAAATCGAAATCGAAAAAGTTGAATCGACGAATATACGAATTTTTTAAAGAACACTGAGATCGAGATGTTAATAACGAGATTTGATTTAAAATGTTGAAAGAATAAGGAATGATTGATTAGGGTTGGTTGAAATTTGAAGGGAATTGGAGATCAGAAGGGAGTGATTGTTTCTCGAGAAAAATAAAATTCGAGTAGAGAGAAAATTAGGGTTTAAAAAGGAAGCGTATTTTGTTGCAGAGTAGGGGAGTTAGGGATTATATTGGACGGGAAGAGGTAACGCAAAATAAGTAAACGCTTAACGTCGCCGTTTCGTTTTGGTAAGAATAATATAATTTTTGGCCCTTGAAGTTAGCAACTAAGTTCATATTGGTCCCTGTATTTTTTTTTGTCCATTTTGGCATTTGAACTTTACAGATAGGGCCTTTTCGGTCCCTAAACTTGATAATTGTAAAAGTTTGATGATGCAGCATTCTATGATTGTGCCATATCATGACTTGAAAATTAAAAATTTTATATAAAATTCTAGGTGATGATATAGTACAATTTTAAAGTGTCACATCTAATGTTTTAATAATCATATCAATGTTTAAACATGTCAAATCACCAATTTCCTATTCAATTAGTTTGATCAGTTCAATGTCAATGCAACAATAATAAAATAAATAATTAAAATATCATAAAAATCTAAAAAAAAAGAAATAACAAAGTTATTAAATCGGTTCAACTTGCATCGATTGTCTCTGTTTTCGATTTTTACCAATTTCAAGTAATTTCTGAGTCAACCTGTTCAACCCCTTGTTCAAACTATTATATCAATCAGTTCTCGATTCTTTCGATCCAATCTTGTTTTAGTAACACTGGCCACATCATTAAATATTGACAGAATCCAAGTTTAAGAACCAATTGTCAAATTCAAATACCAAAAATTATATTATCTCTTTAGCTTGCAATGTAGAAATCAAGTTTAGGAGTATGATTACGTGTGAGGAATATATTAACAACCTCACAACGCCCATTTAAAAAGAGGTGCCATTAGTCATGCGTTATCCTTAAATTTGAAATACTAAATTTAAATTAGATATTTAAAATAAAATAAAAATGAGGCAAAGCACTCAAAGAGAATTTAGGGAAATATGTCATGTTGGACGAGTTTTCTTGCAAACTAAAAATAAAATAACTAGCCTATTTGACCAATTAACAATTTTATTTTGACATATATGGCTAATTTAGCCCAACTTATCTTTCGAGTGACTAAAAAAAATATCACACTGCATGATAATTTATTTGAATCTCCAATTTCATATAAAAAAATATTTTAGTTATACATATGGAATTTATTTTTTTAGTCTTTAAATTTATATTTTTTATCAAATTATTTCAAAATATATGAAAAATTAAGGTTTATTAACTTTGCTGACATAACATTTATGTGGCAGTTCACATGTTATATATGCTACATTAATAATTAATTAATTTTTTAAATTAAAAATATTTAAAAATATATATTATTTTTATATTTTTTAAATAACTTAAATATTTTTTTTTATTTTGAATTTTTAAAATTTAATTAATGGTTTATATCCATGCTGGATTTACATGTATACCACGTGAGCAAAGTTAACAATATTAATTTTTTATCTATTTTGAGATAAATTGATAAATATTTTAAGTTTAAGATTAAAAGATAAATTAAATTAAGGATTAAAATGATATTTTTTTTTGTAAAATTAGAAGGATAAGTAAGTGGTTACGTCAATTACAAAAAAAAAAATCAGCTAATTATTCATAGAGCAAAAAACGAAAAGCCGCCATTATAATAGTGTTGCAACTGCTACTTTTAAGAACAAGGTCATGGAAACTCGAAATTTTACATTGAAGAAAAATGGTAAAAAGAAAAAAAAAACACAATCTTCAGGCTTAGCTAATCATGGCAAGAATAGAAAATAATAATAAACCGGCAAAAACAGTAGCAAAGATCAATGTTGCATTGCCATTTCTTTGTCTATCTTGTCATGTCTTTGCAATTGCATGTGTTTCCAGTTTCGAATGCAGCTCTTTGTCTCAAAAAAGATGATCCAACTGTGCAAGGAATTAGTAGAATACCGGTGGTGGTGGAGAAGAATAGTTTTTTCCGGCAAAAGGTGGCAATAATGGACTATAACCTGTAGGACTTGGCGGTGGTGGTGGTGGTTGTAATGTCCAACATGGTGGTCGTGGTGAAATAGTTGGTGGTGGTGGGGGTGGTGAAATAGGGTAGAGTGGACACGGCGGCGGAAGCAATGGCGGAGGTGGCAGTGAAGGTGATGGACTAAGCTTCGGGCTGCAATTAATGGCACTACAATTTAAAGGCACACAACTGAACATTTTACATTGTAATCTCGATCTTTGAAGATCTCTATTATCGAAACAGTTTTTCCGGTCATCGAATTCTTCCAAATCCAAACATGCCTGCGGCATTCCGGTGAAGAAATTATTATTGAAACTGAAGTTCATTAAGTTAGGTAACGAACAAACACGTTCATGAACAGTGCCCGACAACATATTATGCGACAAATCGAAATGTTCCAAGCTTTCCAATTTTCCGATCGATTCCGGCAATTCACCGATCAATTCATTGTTTTTCACATCAAAAACTGTTACGTTCTTCAATGATCCGATCTCTTCAGGCAAACATGAATGTAACCCATTGTTACTTAAAACGACTTCGTTTAAAGTACCCGACATGCTCCCCATACTCCTCGGTAAACACCCATGAAACCTGTTATTAGCTAAAACAATGACGGAAGCCGGCGAGTTCCCAATATTTTCCGGCAATTCAAAAGCAAACCTGTTATTATTCATAAAAATGGCGTCCAGTTTCTTTTCGAATAAAGCTTTGGGTACTTTACCTTCAAATTCATTGAACCTAATGTCGAGGAATTTAAGGTTTGGGATTCGAAGAACAACGTAAGGAAACTTGCCCGAAAATCGATTATTACTTAAATCAAGCTCGAAAAGACGTTTTAATTCTTTGAAACTCCATGGGATTTCTCCACAAAACCTGTTGGAGTTTACATGAAATAATGCTATATCATTAAGGAGTCCAAGTTCTTCCGGGAGTGTTCCGGAGATATCACCGTGGTTAAGATCGATTCCGGCGACGGTTATGATGGCGGGGTCGTCGAGAGCTGGGGAACAGAAAACTCCAGTGTAGTTGCATACATTGGATCCTACCCAATTGGAGGTTAAATTCAAAGGGTCTGAAATAATGGCTTGTTTCCATGCTTGTAAAGCTATGTAAGCAGTTTTAAGCCTTGGGTTGTCAAAGGTTAAGGATGATGATGGAAGAACTGAGTCGAAATCGGCGCCGGATTTGAACTCGCCGCCGTAATAAAACACTCTTCTACGGTTGTCGGATGTTGCAGTGGTGAAAGGAATGAATCTGAAAGTAACGAAGAATGCAATGATAAGAAGAACATTGTTAACAACCGTGTTCTTCATCAGACACAGCAATTGAAGATGTAATGGAAACTAAAATTAATGTCTGAAAAAACAAAAACAAAAAAAGATTGAATATTTTTTTAAAGCTTTGTTTAGGTCAGTAAGTAAGAAAAATAATGGTGAAGAAGAAGCAGTAGTGAAGGGAGAACTAATAAGTGTGCTAAAATATATAAAGTTAAATCACTTTTTATTGAGAAAAAAAATAAGAAATTCAATACGGATAGTAATTCGGTTCGGTGTATTAAGTTCGGTTCACATAAGAATTAAATTTACTCGGTCCATTAAATTTGCAAGTTGGGAGCTAAAAATTAAAGGTATAATATCAAATTTAATTTTAAATATTTATGTGTTTTTGTCAATTTGATAATTAAATTTTTTAATTAATTTCAATTAACTTAAAAGAAAAAGTTAAATTTCCTTTTCTTTAAGGAAAATGTCAACTAAAACCTTATGTTTTTTAGGCATGAAGATAAATTTAGCTCCTAACGTTTATTCATTTTGTCATTTTAGTCCTTTTTTGTGTTATTTTGACACTCAACATTTAAATTTTAGGTAAATTGTTTTTTTTTTGACAAAAAGATGACTGAACTCTTAAAATTTAGTTTATGCTTTACTGCTAATATGGATAATTTTTCTAGAATTTTTTACGAAATTTTTTATTTAAAAAAATATTTTTTTATGAATTATACATGAACTGTCACACTAGTGGTCACGACAATATTGTTAAAATTTTAACAATTCAGTCAGTTATTTCGTAAAAAAGTAAGTAATTTGACTAATTTTTAAAGGCTAAAAACCAAAATGACCCAAAAAGAAAAATGAATAAGAACCAAAATGAGTAAATGTTAGGAGCTAAATTTATCTTTATGCCTTTTTTGTAAAAAGATGTTGGCATGATAGCCCATGTGTACTTCATGCAGACATGATGTTGTTTGATTTATATGCCACGTCAACAAAAAAATTCAAAATTAAAAAAAAGAGTATACAAGTTTAAAAAAGATGCATGAAATACATATAGATTCCTATGCAGACTACAATGTTTAAAAATCTAAGGTTTTAGTCCGCATTATCGTTTTAAAAAATAGCATTTCAGCTATTTTTTAAAGGTTAATGTTCAAATTTAATTTTTTTTTTTTAAAGTTGAGGGTTAAATTTAACTAAAAAAAGAATAAAAACCAAATTAACAAAAGATGTAAATATTAAGGATTAAATTTAACATTATACCAAAATTAAACTTTAAATAGGTAAAATATTATTATCATGTCAACTAAATTATTAATTTCCGCGTTAAATATCGATTCAAATATAATTAAAGCATAACTAACATACGTAAATCTAAATTGCAAATAATTATGTAATTATTGTATGAACAAACCAAATCGGTTCAAATAATGATAATTTAACTCGGATCGGTTCAGTTACAAATTATAATTAAATCGATTCGATTTCAATTTAATTTAAAAAATAAAAAACTAAATAGCTATAATATTTTTAAAAGAAATATCAAAAACGAGAAAAACGATTAACACCTTTAATCACTCCACAAAAATAGGCATTAATTTCTAATCCATAGTTGGCTTTTAAATCTCGGTCAAAGAGTTAAATCCCACTAATTTTAAGTTGGACTTTACACTAAATCAAAGTTGGACTCAATATTTTAACACTTGAAATAACTAATGTATATATTTATGGATAAAATATGTTCTAAGTCCTTATATTTTATATGTTTAGAATTTAGTCTCTTGTTTTTTTTTATAGATTTGAAAAAGCAAGTTCAATTGTTAATACAGTTAAAATCTTCTGTTAAATTTAAGTTTATTACAACGTCTTTTTTCTTTGTTATGTAGCAACCAAGCTAGTTCTTTTTTTAATTTCAATATGTCCTACCGGTAAATTTGACAAAATAATTTAACCAGTATTAATAAGTGGACTTACATTTTTAAATCTGAAAAGAAGAGAAATTAAATTCCTTGAAATAAAATTAGGGACTAAATTTCAAATGTATGAAAGTACCACAATTTGGAGGATATTTTAACCTAATCATATTCAAGGACGAAGCAAATAACTTCTTATTGATGGTCAAATATGAACTTTTGAAGAGGTCAAAAGAATATTTTACCATTTTATTAACTTACAACTTTATAAATTCTAAAAGGGACCAAACTACAAATTTATTATTTTTAGGTATGGTTGTTAATTTTTTAAAAAGAGTTAAATCATTTTTGAAACAAAAATACTGACTAAAACATTAATTTTTAATGATTTAGCGTGAGAACTCATATAACAGTCCACATGTCCATCATGCTGACATGTCATTATTTGTTTTATATTACACGTTAACAAATATTTTAAAAAAGTTATAAAATTCCAAGTTCCAAAAAAAAATAGTTCATAAAATTTAGCATGAAATATACGTGTATCGTCATGCGAGCTATCATATTTAAAATTTTAACGTTTTAGCTAATATTTACATTAACAAACAACAATTTATTTCTTTTTAGAAGGTTGATAGTCAAATTTGACTCTTTTTAAAAGGTCGAATGCTAAATTTAGCTTAAAAAAAGGTCAATTTGACAAAAAGTATAAATTTTGTGGGCTAAATTTGACATTACGTCATATTTTACCAAAGCATTTTTTATCTATACTATTAATAAAATCCCTAATTGAGTTGGTGTCGCAATTCAACCGGGCACTAACTCGATTAAGGAAACTACAAAAATAACTTTTCATATTTAAAATAAGTTATACTATTCGAGGGTAGTTTAGTCTTTTCAATTAAAATAATAATAAAAAATGCATGTGGTGAGATTTGAATCAATGTCAATTACATCCAATATTTTATTTTGAGTTATTTATACGTTCTAATTTATTATGCATACTTTATTACTCCCATTAGTTGTATATATTAATAATATTATTGATTGAGATGGTGTCACATATTAATTCGACACCAACTTAGGATTGATGACAACACTACGATAAATAATTGTATTCATTTAGTATTCTTAATCCGATGTATTCATGTGTTAAAATTTCGTTTTACATAAAGTTTAATCTAATTTTTATTTTAATATCGTACATATTTCATGCGTTATTATAATTAATTTCAAAACATATATTTCATGTTTTATTGTATGTTATTTTTAAACGTACATATGTATTCTAAATATGTAATTTTCACAAGTATACGTGTGTGATAGAGTTTCTAATTTTATATTATAAATATATATTTGAAAGTAAATTTATATGTTTTTATATATCCAAAATTATATTTAAAAAATATTTATAATTTATATAAATTTTAATATATTAATAATTCGTAATTTTATTACATATTTTAAATATAATTGTTGTTGCTGTTGCCGCATATACCGTTCCATAAATAGTAACTACGACTTTCTATAAATAGAAACAATTTTCTATTACATTGAAAAATGTTAGCACATTGCAAAACCCTCCTTCACCCACCTGGTCCCATCTCACACACGCGTACACTAATACATTGTAGTGACGATCGTTAAATAAAAAAAAAAAGTTCGGAATATGGTCGTCGGAATTTTCGACGGCCTTTTTCGATCAATTTACGAAGGGTGTCTATCTAGTTATGACGTTGCCATTGAACGCAGACCGTACTACCGTAATTGTGGTTGTGCCCTTCACGACAAATCACGCCGGAGTTGTCTCCACAAGTTCTCCAAAAGCACAAACGTGTCTTACCCAATAAGGAGACTCTGGAAAGAGGGATGTTTGGCTTTAGATGCGGCCACCATGGCTTCGCCATCTCCTTCGCCGTGCATTAAGAGTTTTCACAAGGCTTTAAAGCAATCGTTGGAATTATGTAAAGAAGAAGGAGATGGTTATGAAGACAATTACTCTATGGCTAAGTTGTGGAATTGAAATATGGAAAGGGAATGAATAAATTTTTAGACCAATTTTTTTTAGAATTAAAGAAAAAGGATTAGAGGGTAATTTTTATTTTTGATGGCCTAATAAAAAATCTAGAAAGAAAAGTTTTTTGATTTATGCCATTTTTTATTAATTCCCTAAAAATTTGGTTGGTTGCTATGTAACTGGGGTTTAAAAATTTGTTCATCAATAAATCATTGCATTTTGCGTAGCTAGAAAAAATTTTTGGGTTCGGAATTAAATTATATATCTTTATAATAGTAAAAATATGTTTTGATCATTTTAATAACCTATTCTTTATAATTTTTAAAGGGTTAAATCAAATTTTTATAATCTTTTGAAGGCTAAAATATAATTTTACTATTACTAATTTAAAATTTATAAATTATAAAAGGTGTAAATTAAAATTTTACCATTTTAAGGAAGCCATGGCTCCTCTAGACCTCTACTACGGGTTTTTTACAAAATTATTATAAAAAAATAAAAAATAACCAAAATATTATAACTTTTTTTTATTTACCAAAATATTATAATTTTTTTTATTTACCAAACTATACAAAAAAAAACTTGACAACAGCCTGATCAGGCCAATCACATTGGCGGCACCAATGGTGCCAACGGACTAAAATGTAACTATCTGCAGTTTCAAGGATTAAAATAGTTTGCTTAATTTTTTAAATTAAAATAGAGTTATTAAATGAGAATAGTTTATTAAATTAAAATAGAGTTATTAAATGAGAATAGTTTATTAAATTAAAATAGAGTTATTACTTAATTAGAATTCTAAGTATCTTAATTATCACTAGACCTGTCCATGGGCCGGGCCGAGCCCGAGAAAATTTTCGGCCCGCCTCCTAGGCCCAGGCCTGGCCCGAAATATGGGCCTGAAATTTTGCCCAGGCCCGGCCTGGGAAAAATATCATAAGCCCGAGCCCGGCCCATTTTTAAAATAAACATTAAAAATTTATTTTAAAAATAAAAAAATAAAAATAAAAGTATTTTAAAATTAAAAATATATATTTATTATATTCGGGCCGGACCAGGGCCAAAAAAGTGGTGCCTGAGGCCCGGCCCGTTTTTTTGCCCAAGCCATATTTCGGGCCTATATTTTTACCCGAACCCTCCCATATTTCAGGCAGGCCAGGCCGCCCGGCCCATGAACAGGTCTAATTATCACTTAACTAATATTAGATTTAATTAAAAAAATTAATAGAAATACCAGGCATGCCTTATTGAAAAACCATAAGTAATAATAAAACTGATCACCCATAAATGTAACCCAAATAGAAAAAATAAATTATAATTATAAACTATTCTCATCAAATTTAGTAAATTTTTTAAATAAACTATTCTCATCAAATTATCAAAATAATACATAAAATTTGAATTAGTTTATACTTTTTAAAATAGTTTTACTTTATGTAAAATATATTTACTTTAATAATAAAATAAAGGGCTTTTATGAGTAAAAACTATAGATTAAGAGCTTATTTATCTACAAAAATAGGTTGAGGGCTTGTTTATTAAATAAAAAAGTGAGTTGAAGGGAAATAAAAAGAAAATAATAAATAATGAGAGCTTAGAAGGCAATTAGCCACATTTTAATTTTAGTGCGCCCACATGCACAGTAGCAATTCACTTTCAAAATTCAAAATGGTACATTTGCACGTCAGGTCTTTGAAACTGCAGATAGTTACATTTTAGTCCTTTGGCACCATTGGTGCCGCCAATCTCTTTGGCACCATTGATGCCGCCAATCTCTTTGGCACCTTTAGTGCCTCCAATGTGATTGGCCTGACCAGGGTGCTTTTTGCAGGTTTTTCTTTTCTTTTTTTTTTTGTTTTTTTAAGTATATTTTGGTAAATAAAAAAATTTATAATATTTTGGTAAATAAAAAAATTATAATATTTTGGTTATTTTTTATTTTTTTATAATAATTTTGTAAAAAACCCCCTCTACTACGCTTTGCCACTGCGTATATATATTCTTACTTATGCCTTTGTTTTAATTATCTGAATTAATTAAAATAAAAATTGATGTTTCTTCGATTTGATTTTTTTAATTATATCAGTATTTAATTATTATTTTTCGATGACATAATGATCTTTCACTTACTATATGAATCAAACCAACTAAAATTTGAATTTATTTTGGTTGATCTAGTTTAAATAATTATTGACTTTTTTTTATCGTGTTTTGGTCAAGACGTGAACAGACAAAATTTAAAATATGAATTTATCCGTGAACACATATGAACATTAAATAAATTAAACTTGATTTTGTGAGCCTTGAAATCTTTTTCATAATTGATTTATTCATCTTGAATATAAACACCCTAAAGATTTCATGAATATAAACACCCCACATTCCTACCTTTGAATGTTATTAGTGCTAGTGAAACCGAACAAAACCAACCAACTGGACCAAAAATCGATTCATATATTATTCGGACAAAACTATTGAACCGATCTACAAGTAAATAGTTTGAAAATGATAAAATAAAAAAAGAGACAAAAAATCGACAACATTACACCATTCAAAAAGAGATAAAAGTATTTGGAATCAGATTGGATTTTAACTCAAAAAATAAATAAATCAACCCCTATCCATTAGATCAAAAAACAAAATGATCATTTCTATTAAAAATTTACCGTTATAAATTGACTTGGCTAATGAAATAACCAAACAATTAAATATTACATGCCACGTGTACCTTATGCTGACATACAAAGATCAATTTTTAACAGTAAAAATGAATAAAATTATTAACAGAAACAAGTTTGTCATTTGATCTAACGTATAGGGACTAATTTATCTATTTTTTCAGTAGAAGGGTAAAATGCAATCAAACTCTCCATGATACTTTTACCTTAAAAAAGATCACATTTCCTCAATGCCAAACAGCCGCACAATAAGGAAAATAAGTTACCAACATGATAGAAAAACGATACAGCATATAACGTTCGTATGAGAATCCACCACCATTTAGCTGTAAATTTACATATATATACAGTTTTTTTTTCAAAGAGAGGGAACCTCGGAGTTCGGGACAGACGAGTCCATGCCCTGACGAACATCGCCTCGACAAAGCGGGCAAACCCTGTAAACCGAAGAGAGAGACGTTAGTTCCCGAACAAGATGCAAGGGAAATGAATGGTAATGGCAATTATACCCGTGTATTTCTTTAAGCCATTTATCGACGCAAGACATGTGAAACTCGTGTTGGCAAGGCAGAACTCGTATTTTCTCCTCTTCTTCGTATTCAGCCAGGCATATATGACACCTATATATACACGATAAGTTATAGCAGCAGTGAGAGTAATAAAAATAATCGATGTGTGATAAGATATGAGGTTTATTAAGGTATGATTAAACTGAATATAAGGACTCCTTTCCCTATCCACGATTGTTAAGAAAGAACTTACTGGTCAACTGTGTCCCCGACCTTTGATGCATCCACTTTTTTGTGATTTCTAAGAGGGAAAGAATCAACTACAGATTCGGGAGCCGGGAGTGAGACCATTGATAAGGAAAGTGATACCGGTTGACGATGAATTTCATCCAAAACCTAGAAATTTTCGTTTTGACAGAACAAAGAAACGAGATTAATTTGCAAAGCTTCACATTATCGAATATTTAATGCATGGAGAATTGAAACGTAAATCATTATTGCATTCCGTTTTACCTAGGTATTTAGTACAAAATGGAGTTTTTTAGGTGAAAATACCGTGGAGGCCCTTATATTAAGAGTCAGATTACATTTTGCCCCCCACTAAAAAAATGGACAAATTAGTTCATGTACGTTAGATCAAAAAAGCAAACCGGTCATTCTATTAAAAATTTCATCCATTTCTATTGTTAAAAAATAGTCTTTGTACATTAACATGAGGTACACGTGGTATATGACTATTCCGTCAACCAAACCAGTTTTTTATAATAGAAGTGAAAGAAATTTTTGACAGAAATGACCAGTTTGCTCTCTTAATCTAATATACAAAGACTAATTTATCCATTTTTTAGTAAATGGGACAAAATGCAATCTTGCTCTAATACAGGAACCTTTATGGTACTTTACCAAGTTTCATGTGATTACAACATATTTGCGAGTTTGCAGGGAAAATATATACAGGCAAGCTATCAAACCTACTTTTGCTATATGATTTGCAACATGGGGCTAATGAGAAGCAACATAATGACAGATGAGTGTAGCCGAGATGCAAATATTAGGATAGATGTATGACGAGATAAAAGGAAAAGTACCTCAAATAAAGCCTCAGCGAGCATAACTATTCGTGATATACTTGCACGAGCACTAGACTCGTCAGTTAACAAGAGAGAATCGCACGAGCACGTGCCATCAGGGTGGAGTCCAGATGGACAAAACGTAGTTTGCTGACTATTTTCGTCATGGCCACCGAGCAGCCTTTCCCAGATCTGAAAAAGATTCAAAATTGTAAAGAGATATTGATAAATGTTGTCACATGTTTAAAAAGATTAAATTTTTCATGCATGCATAATACCTCTGATCTCGAGTGCCGTCTTCGTTCATTCAAGCTATGGATTCTACTGGTGCTGAGGTAACCAGAATCACCTCCGGCTCCATCATAAAAGAAATCACCACTGAAATCTAGGAGCCATCTGTCTTGAGATGCTACATCGTTCCTATCATCGGATGGGGAATCATTAAGTCTTCTAGAACCGTGTCTCGAAAATGCATCCCAGAACAATCTTCTACTGTTCCTCCTGGCTTCACGATTACTTGTATCAGCACCGCCATCGGATATAATATTGGAAGAAATGCTCACAACATCAACGTGAAGCACACCTCCATCGCCGTGGCCTTGTTCCCTATTGGACACGAGAAATCCTAAACCCGAAGGTATCGATTCTTCTCTAAGGGAGTGTAAGGTCGCCAGTTCAGAGTCAAGAAGAGCGGAATCAGAACCTGAGCTATGGACTGTCATTACTTCACCCAATTGATTCTCAACAGGTATCCGATGTGAATCTTCAAGCCCTTGAGGAGATGAAATACTCGATTCGGGACAAAACCGAGATGAACCCTTGTTTTCACAGCCACTGACTGCATCCTCATTAGTTGAAAGATTTATTGAGTCATGGTCGGAAGATTGTTGTTCTTTAAAGGAAATGCTAGCTGAAGTACTACTATCCCTACGAGATTCACCACGAGAGCTTACCTGAGGAACAACCAAATCCTTACTTTCAGTCAAGCATTTCCTACAATCATTTGCTTCTACATCTCTTGAACCACCATCAATCGACAGATCCCCACCGGCTTCGTTATTGCTTTCAGCTGAAGTTCCGGTTTCAGTACCAGTGCAGCTGAGCCCCGTTTCCGTACTGCATATCGAACCAGATTCCTCTAAGGGAGTTTGGACCATGTTGGAAATCGAGTCACGGTGTTCCGAACTCTTCACTGGGATTTGGGTGGGATAATCTTCCATCTAAATCAAAAGAACGTTATTCTATCATTCCCTGCAACATATTCTCGAGCTCCCGAGTGAAATATTATAACTAAAGACAAAAAACAAGAAATAAAACAATAGCTTCCAAAACATAAACATGTTCTTGAACATGCAACCGGAAACACAAGCATTGTTGCTAATTCACTCGACTATTGCATCCTCGATGAAGACAAAAATGACGAGATGTTCAACCCGCAGCCATAATGAAGATTCAATACTGCCTTTCTGTCTACATCTTTGAAAATTAAAGCTACTTGATGAAAATTTTTAACTAAAAATGAACCTTTTTTTCGGGTCAATATATCAAGCAAACATCAATAGAGAAAACAATCAAACCAAGAGTAAAAGTATCACGGAGACCCTTGTACTAAGAGTCAGATTGAATTTTGCTTCATTTACTCAAAAAATGAGCAAATTTAATCCGTTTACATTAAATCAAAGAGCAAGCTAGTCCTTTTTATTAAAAATTCATCCATGTCTACTCATAAAATTTGACATGATTGACGGAATAATCATACATGTTTATTACATTTACACATGTAAAAATAGACAAAAATTTTAACAAAACAACCCATTTGCTCTTTGATCTATCATAGACTAATTTAATTTACTCATTTTTAGTGGAGGGAATAAAATAGAATCCGACTCCTTGTACAGCGGTCTCAGTACTTTTTAACTCTAAGCTATACTTGCTAAATTAACTCTAAGCAAGTAATACTTGCTAAATTAATGTCCATCTCGATGATTAGGTGTTGCTAATTTAAGCTATGAGCTACCATAATTTACAAAAATACTACTAAAGAACATTGATCTTCTTTATAAATTCATCCTTTTAAATAAAAGATACACAGAGAACAGACCAATAATTTATGAACTATAAAGATACACACGAAAAATTTTCAGAAAATAAAATTGTAGGAATTACCAAGCATTTAGCCACATAAAGACCAAAAATTTTACAAATAAAATCTAAAATAAATTAACAAAAAAAAAAAGAGAAACCGATTATTAACATGCTAAAAAGTAAACAAAAAATACCCAAATTTATCTGAAATAAGTGATTTTCTTATGAATTAAGCAAAACCCAGGTCGCTAAAACGTTTATTTAATTAAAATTTTTAAAAAAATTTGGGTATTGAATTTATCATCAAAAAGTCCAAAATTAGAGATCTTTTTGTATATAAATAGCAAAACTCAAATCATTTTTTATAGTTAAAATACCTCAAGAGGAGCATAAGAAGAACCGCTACTGCAGGTGAATAAAGAAGATAGTCTGGGAAACCGGTTGAATCGGAGGTTGAGTCTTCCCTGTGATGGGTTCAACCCCGGTCGACTGCTACTCGAACCCATTTTCAAGCTCTTTCTTTTTTTTCAAGCGATTTTTTGAGGGAAAATAAGAGGGAGGTTTTTTTTTTCTTCCTTCTTCGAATTGTTAACGGAGTTTTTATGTTTTAACAATCAATGACAAAGAAGACCCGATTCAAAGTTTTTACTTTTTATTTAAAATTAAAAATAACAGTGGCAACGAACCATTTTCCGTGGGCTTACGTATGTATGGCTTCCTATGTTTGTATCGCTTCCTTATATGGAATTCAGTCCTTGTAATAATAAGGAAAAAGGTCTAATTCTATATTCAGTCCTTGGTGCTTTTCTAAATATTTGAAATCCAGTCCCTAATCCAGTCCTTGGTGTTCATGGTCAAGTTGGGTTTAGGCCCGATTCCAAAAGAAATTAAGTTTGGGTGGAAGCTTGGCTCGTTTTACTATTTAAAAAATAATTTATTTTTTTATTTTAATTTAATTATAAAAATATATAGGTGTTAATATAAATTATTTTTTATGTTTTTATTATTTTAAACAGTAAAACAAGTTGGGTCGAGGCGAGGATGAAAAACTTAAGCTCATGTTTGACCAAAAGCGAGTCGAGTTTGGTCCATAATCACCCCTACTATTAACTAGCTTCCATGAGATTCTAACGTGCTTTATTAAATAGATTTTAATTTTTAAATTTAACATTTGAATATTAAAATGATACATATTTAAATTTAACGAGAATTTATTAACAATATTATTATTTAGATTTTAATTTTTTTAATCAGACAATTTAATAAACTTAATTTTAGGAAATAAAAACAAAATTTTAATAGTTCGAAAACTATAAAAACTAATATTAAACCTAAAATTTTTATTTTTTTTATTAATATCCAAGTTTAATGGTACATGCTTTTTAAAATTTATAAAATTATAAATTAATATAATGATAAAATATATTTTGGATTCCTTAAAAATTAATTAATTATTTCTAACTCCTAAAAATATTTATTTAATTAATAGAATAATCTAATCATTAATCATTAATCATTAATAACTTGCTTAATGAACTATAATTTTACTTAATTGATAAAATAATTTAGCTCAACATATCATGAATTTAAATATTATGTTTATCGATGGTCGGGGTTCGATCATCGTCCTAATTATGAAGTAGTTTTAAAATTCGTGATCAGTATTTATCCCCAAATAAGTCTACAGAATGTGAAGAATTAATTATTAGGCTCGTTCCGATAAATACATTAAAAATATATATCTTATGTTTACCAAAAAAATTTATGCGTGGCACGTTCTTGTGCCATGCTTTGAAATAAATAATAATTCTTAACACATTATTTAAAATTTAATAATAAGATAATTCACATTGTATTATAGTATTATTTTCCACTCATTTGAGTGCACTTTAGGGACATTACATGTGAGTTTATCATCTTTGTTATGAAAGTGGTGGGAAAATTAATTAGGTTGTAAAAAAAATTAAATAAAATCTTTATTATTATTTAAGAATTTGATCGAGCTAGTGTCATCTATCAATCGAGTTTCAGTTCAGTTATGAGATTATCAAAAAAATCTATTATTTTTATGAAGCAACAAATATTATTTTGAATTTATTTTTATTTTTATATAAAATTTAAGAAAATACATGATATTTAAATTTAATATATCATAATTTATATTATATCAACTTTATCATTTCAATAAACTCGTATTTAGTTTTTATATCAAATTTTTATAATTTTATTATATAATTTTTTTACCCACGTTGTGAATATGTTATAATCTAATATCCAATAAAAACCTAAAAAAAATCTATAAATGCAAACTATAACCTAAGATTTAATGCTTTGCTTGAAATGTTTGATAATTAATAAATTGGTTTTATTTATTTAACAATAATTAATTTATTTTTTCACATGATTAGTGACAATAAACTCTAAAGATAAGAGTTATTACCATATCTAAATAAGAAGGGAGAAAGTTAGGTAATATAAATTGGTGTTTGCATTGGATTTTTTTTAATGTGATATTTATGTTATTTTTCAATCCAATATAATACATGTATTTGACAAAAGGTATACATTTTTATACCTAAATGTAAGGTGTTAACTGTTTAGTGAAACTGATTTCATGAAGATTCATAACTAACTTTTATTAAATCAACCCTAAAACTCGGATTAAATCAAAACCATTGAACTGTATTTGACAAATTAGATGCAAAATTAAACAAATTCATAAATAAAACTAATTTTATTCTATCGGTTAAATAAAATAAAAATAAAATCTAATAATATTAACAATTAACTTCCATCAAATCAATCCTAAAACCTGAATTAAACACTAAAAAAAGCTAACATCGTTACTATTGGGTACCAAAATATGTATATTTTTTTTAAATGCGCGTACAATATGTAGAAGCCCAAATTTGCCGGGCCCATACCAACAAAATAACCCAAACAATAAACCCGAAGCCCAACTACCCCAGCCCATTAACCTAAGCTCAGCAACCCTAATCCCACTAACCCTAGCCACCTACCCCCCACTTGCCCACTTGCCCACTTGCGCCGAACACCACCATGCCACTGTTGGCCATGGCCACCTGCAAGAAGCCAAGTAGAAATAAACAAATAGAAAATAAACATTTGTAATCGGTTATAAAAAACCGAAAATCTCACCATTATAGAGGAGGGGGAATTTTTTATTTTTTGCTATGAAAACAAAAGATTTTCTTTCAATATTAACAGATTCAATACAAGAACCATTCGAAAATATATATACAATCAGGGGCTCTAACACCAAATCGGAGAATCAAATCTAAAACCTAAGGTGACTCTTTCTTTTTTTTTCTTTACTGTTTTGAGTTTATTTTTACATAAAAATACTAAAAAATATTAAAACATAAAAACATATGCATTATTAAGCAAAAAAAAAGGAAAAAAAAAAAGAAAAAAAATATTTTTTACCTTTTCCGGCCACCGCGTGCGGTGGCCGGCGCCGGCGCCGGCGAGCCTCCGGTGGCCGTCCGGTGACCGGCCCCCCTGGCCGGATTCCCCTTCCCCCCTCCCTTCTCTCTCCCTTCTCTCTTCCCTCTCTCTCTTCTTTTTTTCTTTCCCTCTCCCCAAATGATTTTTTTTGGCTATTTTAGGCCTTTATATAGCCCCCAAAAACGTCGTTTTGGGGGCTACACTTAAGCCTCAAAACGACGTCGTTTTGACCATTGCCCGACCCATCCGACCCAACCCGCTAGAGGATCC
This sequence comes from Gossypium hirsutum, assembly GCF_007990345.1. Classification (NCBI taxonomy): domain Eukaryota; kingdom Viridiplantae; phylum Streptophyta; class Magnoliopsida; order Malvales; family Malvaceae; genus Gossypium; species Gossypium hirsutum. The sequence goes on from NC_053444.1 coordinate 68,045,172, forward strand.
GCGTGTTTTCGTTTGAATGGGATATTTATGCGCGCAGTCCTTCCACTTTTTCAGGATTTTGCAATTAAGTCATTTTTCTTGTTTCCAATTTGGCCCCATAATTTCTCGCGCTTTTCGATTTAGTCCCCGCTAATGTGCTGCGTTTTAATGGAATGGAATAATTGTTGTTTCGGTCCCCCTATGTTTGGTGCGCGCTCAAATAAGCCCATTTCTCTTCATTTCCTTTCACATTTGCCCCAGAACTTTGTTTTTAATTCAATTTTAGTCCTTTTTTCGTTTATTTTCATATCTTTATTAAATATCCTTGTTATTTTTATATTATTAGTATTATTAGTATTACTATTATTATTATTATGTATTAGTATATATTTTTATTATGTACGCGTATACATGTATATATATTTTCATATTTAATATTTTTATTTCATTTTTTTCTAATATTTTATTATAATTTATATATATATACATATACATATTCTTTATTTATTTTAAGTATATATTTTTTATATTTCATATTTTCTACAGGCATATATATACTTATATATTTACATATTTTAATTCATATACTTATAAATGTATGTACATACTTACGTTATTTTATTTTTATAATATACATATTTATATTTTTTGTCTTTATGTAATATATATACATACATGCGCATGTTATTTATATATATGTAATTATGTTTTCATATTTTATAATTCTTGTACATACACATATATATATATATGTATAGACATACATATTTTCATTATATATATATACCTACATAGTTTTTTTTTGTATTTTAAATCTTTTAAAATTCATACATGCATTTTTAAAACTTTTATAATTTTATTCATTTCTTTATTATTATTATTGTTTTACTTTATGTTTATCTATTTATTTATGTGTCCATTATTATTTTTTTTAAAAATGTTTTAGTTTTTTTTTATTTTGTTTATTTACTTGTTATTGTATATAATTGATTTTTTATATATTTATTTTTGTTATCTTCGCTCGTATTATTTTTACTCGCATTATCGTAATTGTTATTCCGTCACATCAATTTTTACCCGAATTCGTAAAAAAGGAAAATTTTGGAAACAAAAGCAATACTCGATACTTGGGATCTTCGAGAGAATTGGGTCCTAACGTGCTGGGTTCTAATTTTCTGTTGAATCTAAATGCTCGAGAATGCTCTTTAATAAAAAACATAAATAAAAACTCATTATCGGGATTTCAATATGTTGTGTCCTAACGCATTGGATATGACACGTGGTTTTCTCGATATGAGGATTTTTCGAAAGTAAAGGCAATATTCCGTATTTAGAAAATTCGAGAAAATCGTGCCCTAACTTACTGAGATTCGATTTTTCTCGTTGATTTTAAGTAATCGAATATCCTTTTAAAATTAAAATAAATGAGGTTTAAATAAAAAATAAAAGGAAAGCTTACTCTCAAAAAATACAAGGTGTCGTGTCCTAACTTACTGGATGTGACATCTTGTTAATTCGAGATAAGAAGGCATTTTTCATTTTGACTTATCCAAGTAATTAAAAAAAAAACGCAATATAAAGAAGGATCTTATTTTTAAATTCTTTTCGAGTTTTTAATTTTCGACATAAAGACATTAAATAATCAACTAAGGTACCAATTTTGGGCGTGTCGAGGGTGCTAATCCTTCCTCGTGCGTAACCGACTCCCGAACCTTTTTTTTCTGAATTTCGTAGACCAAAATCGTTGTTTTCATAAAATTAAATCATTTATTAAAAACAACCACTTTTTGAGGTGACCCGATCACACCTCATCAAAAAAAGGATTGGTGGCGACTCCCGTTTTCATTCTTTTTTTCAAAATCCAAGTCGACCCCGTTTTATCAAAAAAATGGTGTCAACACAATATTAAATAAAAAATAATACAAATATCATATTAAAAAAACATTACCAAACTTAGGCAATATATATATATGTAGGTTGATTTGGTATTGTCTAATTTAGTGATGACATTGCTATTCCAACCTAATTTTTATTACAAAATCAAAATTTAATGACATTTTGTTTTCTTGGTTTCAAATCCAAACAAGTTAAAAGGTTGTTTTCTATGTAGAATTCTTACCAACTAATTGTGTTTAGTCCATTTCATTAACAAAAACTAATCAACTAATCATTTCTAGAAAATGAAAAGCAAAAATGAATTGTGCATCAAAGTGGTTTAAAAAATGATTTTTTTGATTAAAAAAAAACGAAAATTTAACCTACTTAAATATAGTGTAAAAAATGTGAAATTACATGTCAGATCCTTCAATTACATGGAGTGGATCAAATTAGTCCATCTATTACTAATTGGATTAATTTAATTATTATACTATTGAAAAAAAATCAAACAAGGCCAATTTGTAATAATGTTAACTTTTATGGTTAAAAAAAATAAATATTAACATTATTAACCGTAAATGTTAATTTTGTTGGAAATTGAACTTATTTGACTCTTTTTAATAATACCGAGATTAATTTAATCGAATCATTGTAATAGAGAGACTTGGTAAATACATTTACATAAAAAAATATACATGTAAATTTTACGAACCGAGCCGAATGAAGTGGATTTGTCTAAGTTCTGTTCAAATAAAGCTTAAGCTATAATTTAAAAACCTCATTAAATTATAAGAAATACACTTGTTTTTCAATTTTGTTTTTTAACAGTACAGATTATTTTAAAATTTTAACATTAAAGTCCTTTACCACAATAAGAAATTTACCTTTTTAACTTATCCGTAAATGATAAAATTATAAATTAATATAAATAAGTTGTAGTTTGCCCTCTGGAAAATAAAAAATTTCCACATTTAATCCTTTAAAAAATAATGGAGTCATAAATTAATAAAAACAGGACTATTCTTTGACTTAAAAAAAACTACAATTAAATTCCACCCTCTTTAAAAAATCACAGCTTCACCCTAATATTATAATATTAAAAAATAAAAATACGTAGATTTCAAAAAAAAAAGTGGGAAAAATGATATGCTAAAAAATTTATTTTTGAACAATTTTATTATAAGTTCTGATCATATCTGCTATTTTTGAGATAATATTTAGAACTACTCATAGTCCATCCACAATGCATAAATAGAAGAATAATGTGCCTCAGTTCACTCAAACCCACATCCTCTTACATTGATAATAATGCACATGTCAATCAAATTATAACTCAATCGACAATTTATCTACAATGTTTTTTCTTTCTCCTTCATAAAGTAATGCTAAAAAAAAGGACAACCAAAAATATATTATATGTTGCATAAAATAATGCCAAAAAACATACAACCAAGAGTATGTATTATATTCTATATATAAAGAATATGGTTTTGCCTTTATTATATTGAGAGGGACCAAAATGTACGAAAATGATGGGTGTTTAAGGCTAAACCACAAAATGTTGTTGAAAAAACCATGTGAATTCTCATCCACAAACACATAGAGCATAATCATAAGGGGGAATATTTATTTAATTAGACATGATAATCTGGAATAGGGTTATTGGCATTTTACTATACTCTTTTTAGTTAATTTTTGTTATTCGTCCCTATATTTTACGAAAGCTATGGATTTAATCTAGTTTTTTTAATTTTGTACTTTTGGATTATAAAATTTCAGTCATTGACAAATGATGATTTTTAAATTCATTAAATCATATTATTTTCAAAATCTAACATTGTCGTATGTGTAATGCCATATCATCTCGCTAATTAATGGATTATCGACTATCATTTTATGTTAATATTGAATTTCAAAATTTCAAAAGTATAGGGACTTGAAATGATTCATTTGGAGAATATAAACTAAATCTACAACTGTACACGCAATATATGACTAATAATTGAATTTAACTAAATGGACTTAAATTCTATTGTTTGGGTTGTGACTAAAATTTTGAAAATTTAAAAGTACAAGGACTAAAATGGATCAGATTAAAGTATAGGGATTAAATCCATAACTTTAACAAAGTATAGGAGCTAATAAAGAATTTAACCTACTGTTTTTTCCCACTACCTAAAGAATTTTCTTTTTAAATATACCTTTTTTTATTTGTCAAATCTTTTAAACGTTGTTAACAATGTTGAGGCGGCACGATAGTGTTGATTGAGATAGAGACACGTGGCGAAATGTCATGTCAACACTATTGGATCATTATTAAGTTAAATAATTGAATTACTGAAAAAAGAAAAGAAAATCAAATTAAAAATTTAGAAACACATGGGAAATTTAAAAATTGTAAATTAAAAAAATCATAAAATCGAAAATATAAAAATAAAAAAAATTATTTATATAATTATTGTTTTTTGAATTTTATAAAACTTATCTGTTATAAATATTTTTATTTTTTATATTATAAAATAATATGAAAAATTATAATATTTTTAAAAGGTGAAAAAAATTACATACTTCTTTCTTTTTAGAATTTTAACATATTTTAAGGAACTTGCATTGCAGGCCAACAAACACACTTATTTTTTATAAATTAAATATAAATGATTTTAACGTATTTAATTTAATGTAAGTAATATTTAAAATAAATAATATTTTATAAATAAAATATATGAATTGGAATTAGGATACCAAATTTAATAATTGAAAATTATTATTATTATTATTTTTCATTTTAATAGGTTTGACCCAAATTAATTCATTGTTTTTATCATCTTTACTTTTACAAAACTACTTTTAGTGAAAATAATTTTTAAAATTTTCAAAATTTAAATTTTATATAAAAATAATATGAATTTTTAATAAAATTTAAAAATATTTATTCTTTATTTTATTTATATGAATTAAATTTACATTTTTTATATTACAAACAATCAATTATTAAAAATTTAAAAAATATATTTTTACAAAATATTTAGAATGTCTATTGTTACTTTGTTTTTTTTCGAAAAAAGTTGAATTATTTTGCTTGTAATGTTTATCCCTATTTGTTTAATTTTGTTTGTGGAATTTAAAAAAAAAAAACCAACAATGGAGATAATAATAACCTATAAATATTTTATTAAAAAAAATAAAAATAAACTATAATTATATATGAAAAACACTTAAAAATTTTGGTATCGAAATGATACTATTATGTATATATAAAAACTTAATTTTAAGGTAAAAGTAGTACGAAAGTTATTATACTAAGAGTCAAATTGTATTTTATCTCTTTTACTCAAAAAATGAGTAAATTAGTTATTGCATGTTAGATCAAATAACAAACTGGTATTTTCTGTTAAAAAGTCATTCATTTCTACTATTAAAAATTGACATGGCTGATGAAATAACCAGATAGTTCCACACAACACGCCAAGTGTACCTCATGCAAACGTACAAAGACCAATTTTTAATAATAAAAATGGATAAAGTTTTAACAGAATAACTAATTTGCTATTTGATCTAATATGCATAGATTAATTTATCTATTTTTTAAATAAAGAGTGCGAAATGCAATTTGAATTTTAGTTCAAGGACTTCCATGGTCCTAAATATAATATATTCTTATAAATGATATTTGGGCCTAAGCCCACGTTTGTAAAATTAAGAAGGATCTCTCTTTTTCAATTATGGGTTGATTGATCGTTGAAAAATAGCCCTAATTTCTAAAAAAGCCCAATTTTCATTAGCTAATCCCAATTCATCATCCCTTTATGAAAGACTGAAAGCCGAGCTATTTAATTAGGGTTAGGGTTTTATCAGTGCAAGCCTCTCTCGCGGTTTTCATTTCCCCTCCGCAAGTAGCCAGCCGTTTCACACACTCAAGAAGAGAGAGAGCTCGTAAATCATGGCGGAACAGGTTCACATTCAGATCCACTATCTATCTCTTTGCTTTGCTTCTCTTTTGTTTCTGATTTTTTTTTTTACTTTTTTTTGCAGACCGAAAAAGCTTTTTTGAAGCAACCCAAAGTGTTTTTGAGGTAATTTTCAATCCTCAAAACCATGAAAGTATTTTGAATTTAGGGTTTTATTGATTTCGAAGCGTTCTTTTTTTCAGCTCGAAGAAAGGTGGGAAAGGGAAGAGACCAGGAAAGGGTGGGAATCGCTTCTGGAAAAGCATTGGATTGGGCTTCAAGACTCCCCGTGAAGCTATTGAAGGTTCTTTTTCTTTAATTTAAAAAAAAAACTATCCATTGATGTATGTAATTTAAGCTTAAAATTTAATTAAGCCATGGTTAGGGTTTTTATTTTGTTGTGCCTATGAAATATTCGAAAATGGGTCCTTTATATAATGGTATACTTACTGGAAAGAAAAGATGAATTAATTGATTGATTAATGTTAGTTTATGATAAGGAATGTGTAGAATGTGTTTTTGTAATGTTTTGTTTATTTGTTTCCTAAAGGAACCTACATCGATAAGAAATGCCCGTTCACTGGCATGGTTTCAATCCGGGGTCGTATCTTAGCCGGTACTTGCCATAGTGCCAAGATGGTCAGGACAATCATTGTTCGACGGAACTACCTTCATTATATCAAGAAATACCAAAGGCATGATTCAGCTTCGTTTTAGTCAAATCTTTGTGACGAGAATGGTCTTTTGAGAGTGAATGTTTTTTGTTTTTCTTTTCAGGTACGAGAAGCGCCATTCAAACATCCCTGCACATATTTCACCATGCTTCCGTGTGAAGGAAGGGGATCATGTCATTATTGGGCAATGCAGGTTAAACTTCTGAACCTGATGAGTATAATATTAATCCTTTTTTATAGTTGGGTGTTGGTCAGCATGCCTTAGACCCCTTTGGGGTGAGACACATTCGCTTAGGTTCACTTGAGCTCGCAAGAAAAGGGTTTTCGCGAGTGTGCCTCCTGCCTTTGACTACACTCGAAGTTGTTAATATTGGTTGTTTATAATGTGTGTATATATCTTTTTTAATGTCAGGCCGTTGTCGAAGACCGTGAGGTTTAATGTTTTGAAAGTGATTCCAGCAGGATCTTCTGGTGGTGGGAAGAAAGCTTTCACCGGAATGTAAGCTTTTCTATGGTAGTCCATGGTTATAGGAACCAATAGAGAAGATAATCAAAGAAATTAAGTTCTTAAACTGCATTTAGCTTTGAGGATATTTTACTGTTAGAATTGTTTTCTTTTTTGGGTTATTTTCTTGTTTTGATTTTGTCGAATTACGAAATACGGAATTTTGAAGATATCTTTATTTAAGTTTGGCTTTGGAATTTTTGCTTCATTCCTATTATTTTGCTTTCTAAGAATGAATTTAGATTTATGGGTGAACTATGAATGAGGGCATAAATTCTTCAATTCTTATGAACTTGCTTTGGACATATGGGTCAAATAAGATTTTGGTCCTACAATTGTACTCGAATTTGGGATTTAGTCCATGTTCTTTTGTAATTTGGTTAGATTTATTAGATATGAAAATGGTTAGATTTATTTTATTCTAAATATATTAGTGCTTTTTTGTGCTGAACGTCAAATTAATTTTCTTTTTTGCTTTTAATGAAAATTTTAATTTAAAAATAATAAATAGTAAAAAAGAAATAATCTATTTATTTTTTCTATCACAAGCAAAATTATTTCAGTCGGATTACGCATTGAATGATAATTAAATCAAAATAATCTTATATTTCTGTTTATTATTGAGATCAAAGTTTTTTTTTATTAAAAATGATAAATAACATTTGTAGTCCCTTAACTATTATTAAATTTTATTGTCATAAAATGTTGATTCAACAATTTGAAATTTTTTATTTTTGTCACTAACCATTATTTAAAATTAAGATAATAGAAACTTTTAATATTTATATATTATATATTGTATGTACATTGTATTAATTTAGTTTTGATTTTAAAAAATTAACTATTATGTATTTTCTTTTTGCAGTTTTACTTTTATTTATAATTTGGATTCTTTGGGTGATTCTAGTTTGGTATATCTCTGAAATTTAGTTGATAGATATGTTTTTTTTAAGTTTTTTAAGTGAAAAAATTACAAAGAAAAACAAAATTGAAAAAAAAATTCAGTTGCCACATTGGGTAAATTTTTTTAGAATTAAAGTCAAATTAATACAATATGTAAATGTTAAGGGTTAAAATTGTTATTATTTCAATTTTAAAGGTTGTTGTGTTATCTTTTTATTAACCATTTAATAGTGGTGATAAAAATAAAATTGAATAGTAATGTGATCATTTTGTAATTTTTCAAAGTTGAGTGATTAAGAAAAAACTTACCCAATAGTAAGGTGACAGCAATATTAAATTTTCGTTTTGATCATTAAACTATAAAAAATTACAATTTAGTCACTAAAGTTTTCAAGATTTTTTTTAGTCACTCATCCGTTGGCTCTTGACGGAATGGTGATGTGGCAGTGGCATTGGCTAAGATAAATTTAATCCTCATAATTTCCACATAATTCCCTTGTTAAATGAAACGGTGCGTTTTGCATGAATAAAAATAAACTATTCACCTTCTGCCTACTCTTTTCAAAGTTGATTGGAAAGTTAAACTAAATCCAAAAGATGATACCTACGAATTTTAGGTCACCATACCTCCTCCACAATTCCAAGAGATATGGAAAGAAGTTGTCGAAGAAAAGAAGATGCATTTACAGTGAAGTAAAAGAAAGATAACACCAAATCAGTTTTTAGACTAATATTACAGATTTCCATTTTAGTTTTTCTTTTGTCTTTGATTCTTTTTTTGTTTTTCTATCAATCTTTCGCTGTTCTCTGCAAGATTTTCGAATTTATAAATAAACACACGCACACTTCTAATAATGATCACTATACCATAGCTTACGTTTTCCTTCTAATGTTTTCGAGTACTTATAAAATAACTTTAAAATAGAGGTTAGATTTAAAGAGTTTAGGCAAAAATTATTATAGGTTAAAGTTTTGGATCGACATGTGTTGGGGTACGGTGGCCTGAAATTTGTGGGTGTTGATTTTAGGTTTAGTTTAACTTTGCAATCAACTTTGAAAAGAGCAAGTAGAGGTGGATTAAATTTATCTTAATCACCGCCACGTTGTCTTTCAATGTAATTTATCTTAAAAAAAATCTCATTTTGTGAATCGAAGTGCGAGAATATATCTCTTTCGGTTTGATTTATGAATAATTATGTTCCGATGATTTCGATCATAAACCTAAGATCCAATGAGGAAACTGATTTATTAACCAATCAAAATAATTAATTTGATTAATGATGAAATCATCCGAATCGACTCAAATGAACGGAGTAGCTGAGGGGGATATTATTGCTCACAAGAATCCTATCCAAATTTTACTTAAACCACATTTTCAGACTCAGTGAGCTGGCCTTTACTGTTTACATTTCTAATTTTCTATCCACCTTTCATGGCGATTGCTCCACCTTCTCTTCACAAATATTTGTACGCGAAATACCCTTGCGTTTCTCATGATTTCCGGTTTCGTCATTCCCTCCGTTTCTCTTGTCGACCGTTCCGGTTCACTGCTAGGGCTAGCTCCACTGTCTCTTTGGAGACGGTAAACTCTATCTCCCCCTTTTCTTTTTCCCGGTTTTTTAATTTCATTTTTTCTTATTTATACTTTGATGAAATTTCGACTATTTTTAATAACTTGGACAAAAAAGATGTTTTAAATAATAAAAATTTCAGATTTAATTATCAAAACTGAAAGTTAAAAATCATTAATTATTTCTTTTATTTGCTGAAAATATTGTGATAATTATTTTTGATCAATTTATGCCAATTGAGCATTAATTCAGATGGCATCGTAGTTGTTTTCAGTAGAACGCGAATTTAAACTCACTTAAATGCCTATAATTCTTGAAGATTTGAGTGACGGATATAAGAAATGCATATAATTTTTCAGGATTTAAGCATTCAGAAGAATCAAACAGAGGGAACAGATTTGTTTTCTTGCCCTGTGTGCTATGAACCACTTATACGAAAAGGCCCGCCGGGTTTAAACTTGTAAGTTAGTACGTACTGTATGTATTTGTTAATCTTTCTATCAGACTCGAGTACGACTATCAGACGCATTTTGCCTAACTTGCAGGGCAGCTATTTACCGGTCCGGATTTAAGTGTAAACAATGCGACAAATCGTATTCGAGTAAAGACACGTATCTCGATCTGACTGTTACTGCCGGATTGAGAGACTACACTGAAGTCAAGCCAGCCGGGACCGAGCTATTCCGGTATGAGTAGTTTCTATATACACATGGATTTAAATTGAAGAATATTTATACGTATCCGACACTTTATTTGAGTCTGAGTAATATAAACTCTGCTTACTTCTGTAGGAGTCCTTTTGTATCATTTGTCTATGAAAGAGGCTGGCGTCAAAATTTCAACCGCCGTGGATTTCCCGGGCCTGATGAAGAGGTAAATCTTGATTGGATTTGTATAATGTTTGAATTTGCCGATGTGAACATGACGTTGTTCGGTTTGATGTATCGAGTTTGTAAACCTTGTGATTTTTGTCGAATTATGCAGTTCAGAATGGCTCAGGAGTACTTCAAACCTGTAGAAGGTGGCATTTTAGTTGATGTTAGCTGTGGAAGTGGTTTGTTTTCCCGGAAATTCGTGAAATCCGGAACTTATTCTGGTGTTATAGCACTCGATTTTTCCGAAAACATGCTCCGGCAATGTAATGATTTCATCGAGCAAGATGCTTCTATTTTGGCTAGGTAATGCCTACCTACCACTTTTATATTTCTTCATAAGCAAGGAACTGATCCACACTTTCAATCGGTGAATTTTCAGCAATATCGCTCTTGTTAGGGCCGATGTTTCCCGGCTTCCTTTCTCATCGGGTTCCGTTGATGCCGTACATGCCGGTGCCGCCCTGCATTGCTGGCCATCGCCTATGAATGCCGTAAGCATTCTTTCCCAATATGTTCTTTGTCACAAATTAGAGCTTGAACTTGACTTGAAATTTGAGGTTTGACGTTTGGCTCGAGCTTTAATTAAGTTTTACTTTTAACATTCAAGCTCAATTCGGGATGAAGTCTCGATTGGGCTCGTTTACATGGTAAAAAACATATTCTTAAAGCATTTGCTTGTTTTGATCATTTTCAGGTTGCCGAAATTAGTCGTATATTGAGAAGTGGCGGAGTCTTTGTCGGAAGCACTTTTCTCCGTTATACGTCGTCTACTCCCCGTATAATCCGACCTTTCCGAGAGGTACAAGCGAATTCATTCGGATTTCTTTTTAACTTTATACCAAACATCTATGCTACCCCGACACTTTTTCTTCAAGTTTCAGTATCCGACACCCGTGTTCTCGGTTTTTTTAGAGGATTCTGCAAAATTACAGTTACCTTACGGAGGAAGAGATCGAAGCCTTGTGTACATCTTGCGGTCTTACCAACTATACAAGAAATATTCAACAATCTTTCATCATGTTTTCGGCTCAGAAGCCTTAAAGCAAGATTCGGGTTCAGATAATTTCAGATATATATATTTTCAATGCACCTCCGATCATGATCCGTAATGATTAGTTGCATAACATTATTGATTACACACGCATAATTAAAAACTATATTCAAGTTCTCACATCAACTCAAATAAATAGTTCAAGTTGAATAATTTAACTCTGATTTAAATTAAACAACTCAAATTGTTCGAACAACTTAATATTTATATATGGAATTTCTAAGTTCATTTATATTTATATTAGATTTTTAGTTCTATATATATAAATAGGAGAGTGTTGATGGGGCAAGTCGGACACTGACTTGTAAAACTCAAAACCTAGAGGAGACGGGAGGGAGGAGTTTGGGGCCTGGCCCTCAAAAATTTAAAAATTACATTTTTCTTTAAAATGTATAAAATTATAAATTAATAATAATAAAATTACGATGAGATTTTAAATTAGTTTTTTAAAAACTTGTAAAAATATTATCTAATACAATGGTGAAATTGCATTTTAATTCCTATAAGAATTTATAACTTAATTTTACCTGAATAACTATTTATTATTATTTTTTAAAATACATTTATATTTTTAAAAATAAAATTAAATAAAAATGAACAAGTCCATCTTTGGACAAACAAATGATGTCAGTTTTTGTTAGGGTTTAACCTAAGAAAATAGTAGAGAGTCTCTCTGTTTTTCACTGTCATGCATAGTTGTTCCATTTTAACTAAAATTTCTGTGTTTCTCATTTAACCAAAATAACTAAAAAAATCCCCTACTAATTTAAACACTGCTTCTAAAGCTATATAAAAGCCCCAACTAAAACATAAATCATCAACAATCTTTTATGGTGATAAAAAAATTTCATGTTCAAGTTTTTCAATTGACATGCATTCTCGGTTCCATCTCTGAACAATCTTTACGTTGCATGGCGTCAAAAATCTGGCCATTGAACACCAAGATGCAAAGCCGTACATGCTTGTGTTCGCCCACCAAGCACCCTGGTTCCTTCAAGTGTAGCTGCCATCGGCATTCCAACGAGCCGGTTTCATCCGGTTGTCGAACCGTGCCGGTCTGTGCCGCCTTTTTGAATTATAGGGGATTGGGTTCCATCAAGAAAACGAATTTCAACACGGTGAATTTGTTGCAAATGGTGAACCCGTCGTCGAGATCGAGGGTGGACATGCAAAGGATATGGAATTTCCAACCTGAACCTTCAAGGTTTTTTTTTTAATTAATTTTTTATTTAATGCCTAAAATTAACTATAGTTATTTTCAAACCCTTAGATAAGAGGATAATACACTTCAGGCACTCAAATCTACGTCTTCTTACACTGATCAATGCTAACGGAACTAAGACTTAATCGACATAAACTTTAATTTTTATCACTATATAAGCATTCATTTTCTTCTGCAACTTATCTTCTCACTAGAAAATAGTTCTTTTTTCCTCGTAGTAGTAGAATCTCTAAGGTTTTTTTTTTGCTTTTTCGTTTCATTTAAGGGGGTGAATGGTTTTCAAAATGGGAGCTTCGATGTTACCGGACCTTGGAGCCGAGATACTGATACCAGTTTGTGCGGTGATCGGCATAGCCTTTTCGCTGCTGCAATGGGTATTGGTTTCAAAGAAGCTCTCGCCGGGATCCTCCAGGAATGACGGTGCAGATTGAGAAAACGGGTTTACCGATCGCCTCATTGAAGAAGTAGTCTTGATGATCACCATATGGTTTTTGGACCTTATAATTGTTGTCGAGGAAGATCGCTTTCTAGGCTTGTCTTGAACCTTTAATGAAAGATTTGTTCTAGAGGTGTTTATGCTCGATTTTTGTTTTGAGTTTTTGTTTCCTGCACTTCGAATTCAAAGAGATTCATGGAGTTTAGTGGGAATGCCTGGTTCAACAAGGAAATGTTTTTTTAGCATTTTGGCCTAGGTGGACTAGATTATCTCGCCGAACTCCATGAACCCTTTGAGCTTGAAATTCTCTCAGGTGTCCTCGCTGGATCCCTCGTCTCTGGTGTCCAGGTAATATTAACAAGTCTTGATATTGCTTGTATCCCAAGTTACATCTTTAATGTCTTTTCCGTCTCGTAGATCGCTATCTCCGCTTCAAACACTGGTGGTGCTTGGGACAATGCTAAGTACATTGAGGTATATACATTATTTGATCGAGTCACTTTCTACAATCCATGATCGATGTTTTGAAAGTAATGGTTCTATATATACACTTGGATTTTGTTGATCACAGGCTGGTGCTTCGGAACATGCAAGAACTCTCGGTCCCAAAGGATCCAGTCCACATAAAGCGGCCATTGGTGACCCTTTAAAGGATACATCCGGTCCATCATTGAACATCCTTATCAAGCTAATGGCGGTCGAATCGCTCGTCTTTGCTGCTACACCGTGGTTCACCGATCCCAGTCTCTACCAGTTCTTCTCCAGAGATGCCATATCAAGGTTCAAACCGGGCATCGAAAAAATTTTCCCTTGAAAGGGTTCACGTACGGCGACATCAATGACGACAACAACGACAATGATGATTTCGGGCATGGATAATTACAATTGATTTGTATCTATTTCATTAGGCTTTGCAGTAGTCCATGTAGTGTAAATTTGAAGCTCAAATTTAGTAGTAAGTTCGGTAGTGATGGTGGGATATTATTCACAAATATTTCAAACACAATTCTTTTTTAATCCAAATTTAAATGAATAAAATATTTTCCAAAAAGTTTCAATATCTCGATATAATTATACTGCACTAGAAATTTTATTACATGTGTATGCGTGTGAAACTATTTAGAATATATATCTTTAAAAATACATATAATAAAAAATAAAATATATAGTTTGAAACTAATTAATTATAATAACACATAAATACATTAGATTAATACTATTAAATTTCAAATATATAAAATTTATAAGGATTTATAGTATATTTTAATCTTTAAACTTTTACGCGCGTGGAAACCATAATATAAAAAAAGCAAATGCCAATTATATAAGAATTTGATCCTAATCAATGTATAATTAAATTGATCATAACCTCAATAAAAGAGTGACCATGTTGTATTAATTTTATAATAAATTATTATTTTTTGAAAGGAATTGAGGTGTTGATGAGCTGTGTAGGATCTAGATGTAATTTTAAAAATATATTAATATTAATATAAACTTATTTTTATATTTTTTTTAATTTTTATCAGCCTCATAAATTTTAGAGTAAACTGTACTAGTAGTCACCCAATTATTAATAATTTTTTTTATCACTTAACTATGTAAGATTATAAAATGATCATCCAATTATTCGATTTTTTTCACTAATCATTAAATGGCTAATGGAAAGGCAATCTGACAAAAAAAAATCGAATAATTGAATGATCGTTTTACAACTTTTCATAATAATATGACCACAAAAAAACATACTAATAGTTGGGTGACTATCAGTATAGTTTACCCAAAACTTTATTCTTTACTTTGCCTCTAACTATTACCATTGTAATGTGGGTTAAGATTCACTTCATTACTTTTTCATCCATTAATATTCAATACAACGATCATCATTCAAATGTATAAGTCCCAGCTATTCAATGTGAAAATAAATTTATAAATGGTGATTAAATATGAATTAAATAAATGAAAAAGTAACGGAGTAAAATCAAACTCTCGAAATACCAAACCCTACATGGTACTCTTTAATTGAATAAACCAATGGTTGATAAGGGATGAACACATATACCCACTTTAGCCAAGCTTTACTAAACAAGGGTGATGCACACTTTAGCCACAAATATTGGACTAACTATGCAAATGAAAATATAAAAATAATTTAAGTGACAAAAATAAGTTAATTTTGGTTTACTATTCATATGCATACCTTGATAATTATATAACAGAAAATGCAACATTTTTTTATGGGAAGAGTTTTAATATTTGACTATATGTTTTTTTGTTTGATGAAATTTTTATTTCTTTCTTTATACTATTTAATTTCATAGATTTAGTTTTTTTTTTTAAATAATTTGATTCAGTGATAGTCAAAATTAATTCGAGACAAAACACATCAGATTGAAAATCGAAATATATCAAATTACAATGCCCATACATTGTGAGACTTAAACCTAAAATAATCTGGAGGAGAATCACATACGATATTTGTGCATGGTAAGGCTCAAATATGGGCACTCAAGATCTCTGAGTGTTAGCCTTTACCAATACTACCAAAGCCTCGTTGACAATAATATTAGTGATTTTGACTATGGTCAAGGGCCGCAGGAAGGGGGCAAACAGGACCCTGAACCCTTAAAATTGAAAAACATATATTTTTGCCCTTTAAAATGTATAAAATTATAAAATAGTAATAATAAATTTACATTTTGACCCCCTAAAAATGATAAAATTTTAATTTAGTCTTTTAAAAAATTATAAAAATATTAGCTAATATGATGGTGAAATTGCATTTTAACTCTTATCAAAATTTATACATTAATTCTACCCCTTCCAAAAAAAATTTCTAGCTTCACCCCTGATTATGGCAGATTATTAATAATAGTAGGAGGACCAAATTATATCAAATCAAAAGTGTATGGACGAAACATCTAAATTTAAGCATAGTACAAGAATGAAAACTATAATTTTATGGATTATTAATTAATAGTTTTTAATGAGTTAAAAAACTTAATTATCAGTATATCAAATAATTATTATACTAGAAATTTTATCATATACATATGCGTGTGAAAACCATAGATTTAGAATATATGTATGTGTTTAAAAATAACATAAAATAAACAATGAAACATATGGTTCGAAACTAATTATAATACATTAAATATGTACGATAAAAAAATAAAAAATTAGATTAAATTATGAATAAAACTACATTTAAACATATAAATACATCACATAAATTATACCATATTATATTTATGGAATTGAGGACTTTTAATTTTAGTGCACGTGGTCTACACATGACTTGAACATCATAGGGTTTGTTTTATAGCTTTAAATAATGGGTTTACGTAAATAGGGACTGGAACGTGACTACGTAAGGCTTTTAAATTTTTGAAAAATTGTCATTAAGTCCTTTAATTTTTTTAAATTTTACTATACCTTCTAAAGTTTTTAAATTTTCAATTAAGCTTTTAAAACTTTTTGAAAATTTTAATTGAACTTTATAAAATTTACTGCTAAATTTCTCATTAATTTACTCAAAATTTTTAAAAAATTTTAATTAAACCCCTCAAAATTTTTGAAAATTTTATTTATATCCTCCAGAATTTGATGCAACTTGCCTTGTAACATAATCTGATTAAATCTAAATTTCAATTTGTGGTTTTATATTCCACCTTTTGTCAACTTGCCTTGTAACAAAATTCAACTGCGAAAGTAATAATAAAAAATATTTTAAAATTATAAAATTTAGTTCAATTAATTTTTTTAACTCGGTTTAACTAGCTCATGAATTAATCAACTTTTTTTTATCTCTTCTCGATCGATTTTCGATCTAACTGATCCAATCAACGTACTATATGAATATAGAAATTTATCACCATTCATATTATATGAAATATTTATGTGAAAGTTAATATAATTTTGTAATATCTAAAACACAAAAAAAAATTAAAATTTTTGTCAAAAATTTAAACATAATATGAGTGTATGAAAAGTGGTTTGCAATATTTGTCTTTGGGTTAATTTAACTAATTGTCCCTAGAGTATTACTTAGATTTCAAATTAGTCCTTAAACTTTAAAACATTTTAATTGAATCCTTAAAGTATTGGTATTGTACCAATCATATCATTATGTCAACTTAGCCGTTAATTTAGATGTTGATTATTAGTTTGGATTTGACATAGAGCATACTTAAAATACATGCAACAAATTATAAACATGTGTATGCTTACCACATAAACATGTTGGATATGAAAAACAAACCGTATAAAAGAATTTAGAAGAGTATTTTTTTTAATTTAAAAAACATCAAATTCAAGTTATTGATGTGGTAGTCACACAGATGTTTACAATTTAACCCACATATATTTTAAATATACTCCACGTCAAATTTTAACTAACATTAACACCCAAGCTAAAGAAGGTCATATTTGATACGATATCAATACTTTTAAGATTCAATTAAAATATTTCAAAGTTTAAAAACCAATTTAAGGTCTAAGAAATTACTAGAATGTTTTATACATTAATAATTTGATTTTTGTAGATTCTGGCATGTTGATTTGTATGTGTCATATTCATGTTAATTTTAGTATAATTTCATACTTTGTGTAATATCTTGTTTCACATATCAAATTTTTATATATTTCACTTCTATTATTTCAACCACATATTTTTTTCAAGTTTAACAATTTAATCCTCGTCACCATAAAAATTTCATATTTTTCCACAATTTCACTTTTACAATACTATATGCATATATCATCATTTCATGACATTTATTAAATTTTTATCATAATTTTCTTATTCACATATTAAATTGCTTCACACTTAAATTTTTTTAATATATTTTTTAATTTAGTCCCTATTACCATGTAATTTATTTTTACCATATAAGTATTTTAATCAAATAATTCACTATAATATCTCATTTCATATAACAATTTTTCATGCATATTACTTCTCTTGTTTCAATTATAAATTCTACAAAATTTACAATTTAATCCTTAACATCATAAGAATTCATTATTTATTATAATTTCACATTAACATCACTTTGTAATCAGTTCACTAATATTTTCAGGATATCTACCAAACAACAAAAAATATTTTATACAAATTCATCCAAACACCAAAAAATATTAACTTTTCTAAAAAAGTCATTTTCCAAAAATCATTTTCAAAATTCAATTTCAATGAAACAAATGGAACTTAAAAAGATTTGAATACAAATATAAAACCCGAAGAATAAGTTTAAAATGGGCTGGGCCTATTTAATCCAAGTCCATTTTCGGGTTTTAAAGAGAAAAAAAACCCCGAATCCAAAACCTGTATCCTACACATTTCAGACACGGGTATATGAGGATACGACCCTCCAAATACGTAGAAAAACTTTAAATATATATAAATAAAATTGAACTGGAAAAAGTGAAGCCTCTAAATCATACAGGTGAGTAAATATATCTACATATTTACTTTTTAAGCTTTGCCACAAATGACACTATGAGATACTTGAAGCAAGAAAACCAGGCAAAAGTTCCAT
The DNA here is from genome assembly GCF_007990345.1 of Gossypium hirsutum. Taxonomy (NCBI): domain Eukaryota; kingdom Viridiplantae; phylum Streptophyta; class Magnoliopsida; order Malvales; family Malvaceae; genus Gossypium; species Gossypium hirsutum. Next base: position 68,063,753 of record NC_053444.1, read on the forward strand.
CACAGCTTCCGGCTAAATACGAATTCCGGTTTTTACAGAAAAGCTTGAACCGAGGGCAGAACAAATTAACAATCAAGGGGAGAGAAGACTACTTTCAAAGCCTCTCTTTGTGCTTAGCCTCATCTCGAACTCCTACGATAGTCGGCTCTTATTGCCCACAAATGTTCTACCACGAATTTCATCTCCGGCCGATTGTGTCTTATGGGTGCTGCACATTGAAATGACAATGCAAACATCTTCACTATTATCTCCGCATCAACAGCTTCTTCCATCATAGAATCCACTAGTTCCACGGCTTGTCCTTCGTTAAACTTACGGAATGCCTATATGACAATAAAACCATTAATGATGTGAATAACAACCTCGGGTTTTTGGAACTTAATGATTTGAATGCAATGAAAGTTTACCCATCTAAGTGTGATGCGCTCTTCAACAGGTCTCCTTAGATCCACAGGACGACGGCCGGACAGAATTTCGATAAGTAAAATCCCAAATGAGTACACATCACTCTTGGTCGTGAGTTGATAGGTTTTCATGTACTCGGGATCAAGGTAACCAACCGTTCCTTTCACTTTGGTTGAAATATGTGTTTGGTCCGAATCCATGGGACCAAGTCTCGCGAATCCAAAATCAGCCACTTTGGCTCTCATGCTTTCCGTAAGAAGAATGTTCGACGACTTCACATCTCGATGAATAATTTGCTTCTCTGATTCACGATAAAGAACGACATTGCTTAGAAATAAAGGAGTAAGGCCAAAACCAGCTAATTCTGCAAGTTTTATCTTACCTGCATAAAGATGGAGATAGGTAAGGCCATGAGCAACATCAATGGCAATTTCAAGTCGCTGATTGAAATCCAAGATTTTGCCGCGTTGACCTGCCAAGGAATAGTAGCAGTTACCGTTTGTAAGATTTGAGCAATATCGTTGAAAAATTGGCAGTTATTATGGTCTTGAGAGAGCTTACCATCCAAATGATCTCTTAGAGTACCATTTGGTACATATTCCGTAATAATAAGCCGTTCATTTCCTTTATCGACATAACCAAGAAGCCTCACAAGGTTCCTATGATCAATCTTGGATAGAAGTTCAACTTCACTGCTGAACTCAGTTTGCAGATTCTCGAAATGTTCCTAGACAATATTCTATGTCAACCGAAACAGCACGATCGGAAAAATAAGATGGGTTTAAACCTTAATCACAAAAAGAAGCACTACAAAAGAAAGAAGCCAAGAATTTAATTTAAGCCAGTTCCAAGTCCATCACCGATAAAGACAGTTAACATGTCAATGTATCCGAGAATCCTTCAGAAAACCAGTTTCAAAACTACTCTACTAGTGGGTTTACTTACCTTCTTTGCTCGTTTAATGGCAACCACCTGACCGGAATCTAGCTGAGCCCTGTAGACAGTTCCGAACCCCCCTTCACCTATCTGTAGAGCTGGTGAGAAATTACGGGTAGCTCTGGTGACCTGTGCTAGATTGAGATGCACTGACCCGGTTCTATTGAGGTTTGGAGACACTGAGAATACTGAAGAAGTAGGAGGAACCTTTTCATGAGGAACATGAATATTCACATCTAAAGGGGACGTCGAATCACCTGCAAGAACAGAACCATTTGTTTATGCCGCATTAACAGAGAAGCTAAATTAATGCCAAAATGGACAAGATGCACGGCTTAGGTAAGTTAAGACTCACTTGAATTCAGCTCCTTTTTAAGAACAGTAGAGGCGGTTTCTCTCTTTTTCCTATAAACACAAGGGCAGATAAAAACGCAACATGTCAAAACAATTCCCGATGCTGCTATCCCAACTTTGGACGAGGCTGAATATTTCTTCCCCTCCGGATTATCATCTTTCTTCTTTTGCTCCCGCAAGAATTTTCTTCTTCCTACGGACAATTCAGCTGCAAAAATACCCGGAATTTACTTCTATCAAGCACTAAACATTTCGTAAAACCCAAACCCGTATTACAGTGCATACCTGATGAAAGGTCCAACCCACAGTAATCAGTTCCGATATAACCTTCAAACGCACAATGCTCTGCATAGTGAAACTGCAAGGCCTTACAGAACAGAACTTTATCTACCAGATTACCATTCAAATAAAACAGTACACGACCGAATGAATTCGAATACTCTAAGCGATCAGCACCGCAAATCTTCGACTTTACTTCGAGACTGGAAGCAAAGGATCTCGATACTTGCATGAACAACAGTAGACTAAACATAAAAGCAGTCATTCTCAATGAATTAACGCACTCAAACTTCCATAAAAGAAACCCGAATTACTAACGAATCAACGATTATTCGGATCAATACAGTAATATAAACCCTAATAAGCTTTGATTCAAAGGTTATCAAACAAAAAAGCTCAAAAAATTGAAGCTTATAGTATCTCCAACTCAACAAATTAACAAAGAACAAGTAAAAAATTGGACCAAAAGTCTTGAAATTTGAATTGATTGAATCAACAAGAACAGTGAAACCCCTGCAAAAAAGTTCAACTCAAAGATATAAACTTTATGATAAAAGAAAAAAAAACTTTTTAGCCGAAAACTAAAAAATGAAGTTCCCATAGTTCATGGAGACAAATTCAACCTTTCTAAAAACCCTAAAAGAATACACAACAGATGAAAAGAATCAAAACGACCCAGTTCACCAAATTGAGAAATGAAACAGACCCAGATAGCAAAAACGTATAAAAACCTCAAAAGAAACGAAAAAAAAACCCCATAGAAATGTGGCAGTAAACCGAACCTGAAAAAGTTAAAAAAGGCGGCTAGTTATTTAAGGTCGTTGATGGTGTAAGTATATATGTATGTATGTAATTGCAGTCGTTGTTTTAGCGTGTGAAATATCGTAAGGGAAGACCTGACTTTGCCTTTGACAAGGAAGAAAGAATATATGGCGTGGGGTTTTGAGATTTGACGATTCGCATGGCTGTAAAATAGATATTTTTTTTTGGGATAAAGTGATATTTAGTCCTTCAAAATGGTAATTGTTTTCAATTTTATCTTTGAACTTATTTTTTGAGTCTATATTAATCTTGAAACTTGATAATTTTTTTAATTTGGTCCTAGGGTTCTAAATTAACCGAGCTTAAATAAATGGGCCTCTATTAATGCTATTTTATATATTTTTACGCTTGTTCGTGTTCAATTCGTGTTTGTTAATAATTTCAAATTTTTTGTTCATGTTCATTTATTTAAAATTACACGTGTTCATGTTCGTTTGTTAACTTAAACGAACACGAACATATTCATTTGTTTGTATACTTTAGTTCATGTTAGTCTCAAAGCTTGACAATTTTTCTCAATTTGATCCCTGAACTTGGATTCCGATAAGATTTGATGACAGCGGAGTGCCACATCGTCTCCTAATTTTTAAAAAAATATATATATAATTTGGAAAATACAAGAAAATTTAAAATTTGTATTTAAAAAAATTATGTGATGATGTGGTATAATCTTAGAGGGTCATGTCATTATACTTTAACAGAATTCAAGTTTAGAGATCAAATGGGTTCATATTAAAAAATATATATTGGAATAAATAATTTGATATTTTTTATACAAATGCCGAGCATTAGTCATAGACTCATAGTCCCTTCCCAACCCTTAAAATAGAAAAATAAATGTACTTTAACACACTCAAACCTACGTCCTCTAAAATAGGCAAAAATATCAATATGAATCGAACTAAGACTTAGTCAACAATAATTTGTTAGTTTTTAAATAAAAATTTCATGTATATAAATTAACATAAATTATTGATTTATTGATTTTCAAGTTAATCATTTAGTGTCAATTTTTTTTTATTGTATTCAATAGTTAGACTAACTTCTTAATTTACATAAATTACAAGGACTAAATTTTGACAAATAAATTTATAATTTGACCCACAGACTAGGGCCTTTTTCAGCACAAAGAAAAACTAGGGCCTTTTAATTTAAGTGCCCATCTATATGGGGTAAAATTTTAGTTTTGATCTATCTATTATTGTTTAAATTTTAGATTTAATTTTTTATATTTTAATTTAGTGCAACTTGATTTTTATTTTTATAACATCATTAAGTAGTCCAAATAGTTAATTCGGGTTAAAACGTTCTTGTGATTTTTTCATTAAAAATACTCTTAATTTGTCGTACATGGATCTTCTTGTGATGAAATAGATATTTAAAAAATATTTGCATCTGCATTTTAACTAGAATAATTAAAGATGTTAATTATTTGGACTAACAAGTGATATTATAAAAGTAAAAGACTAAATTATACTAAATTAAAGTATATAAATTAAATCCCAAATTGAGCATGGTAAAGGGACCAAAATCAGAATTTGACCTCCATGTAATGAGTAACTTTTCCCACATTTTTCCTTTTGTTCACATTAATCTCGAAGCTTGACAGTTTTTCCCGGTTTAGCTAATGAAATTGGATTTCATTAAAATATAATGATGTGATGCAATTATATTTTTATTTTTTTAGTTTTATATAATTTTTAAAAATATTCAAACAATAATATGATATAATTTTAGAGTTTTGTATCATCACACCTTAACGAAATTCAAGTCTGGGAACAAGATTAAAAAAAATTTACCAAAATTAAAGATTAAATGTGGCTTTATCCTATTTTTTTCAAAACTTCATTTTGGGTTTTATTTTTAGTAAAATTGTAATTTAAAAATTATACCTTTATGTTTAGAACAAAATCGCAACATGTTTATTCTCCTTTAAACCAATTACCTATTTTTAAAAATTCAAGCTTCTGACATAGATAATAATAAATGTTGGGATTTTAGAGCCATTCATTTTACCATGCAATGCAGACATTACACACGACAAAAAAAAAAAGAAACTAGCTAATTAATAATTTTTATGTTTTATTGCAATAAAATCTTCGGTGGATGAGTAACTCGGTCCATGGAAATAAGGGCGAATCTAAAAATTTACTTTTTGAAGTTAAAGATGAATCATAAATTTTTAGAGAGATCAAAGTATAATGTTATTATTATATCAAATTGTAATCTTATAAATTTTAAGGGGATTAAAAAGTATATTTACCATTTTGCATAACTAAAAGAAATTCAAAAAAAAAAACACTTCATTTAGGCATATTGCCAAACACTTAATATGCAATGTACTAATTCTAGCAATACCATGTATGAAGTTAGAAAGGTGATATTCTGCTATTACTCATCGTAATATATGTAAGTTATGGATTTAACCATTAATTTTATTTTGGTCAATTTTAATCCTATATTTTTCGCATTTTATAATTTCAATTTTAACCCAATGATAGTAGTTAGATGCATTTGGTTAAATTCTGATATTAGTCATATACTATTTGTAAAGTTGTATATTTAGTCTATATTCTTTAATTTGATTATTTTTAATCCTTATACTTTTCGAAATTTAAAATTTCAGTCTTCATGCAAGCATCAACCATTAAATTCATTAATCGACTTTTTTTGTGAGTAATGCATAAAAACATCAAGTTTACATAATTTTATAATGTGATAATAGTTTAACATATAAGGTTTTGGAAATACTAGATTTTAAAGAATTTAACTGCTACGGCTTGGACAGGACTGAAATAAAAACTAAAAATGACCAAATTAAAGTACAAAGGCTAAATCTACAACTTCTGTGTAGACCTGTTCATGGGTTGGGCCACTCGGCCTGGCTCAAAGGCCCACCCAAAATGTGAGAGGGTTTGAGCAAAAATATAGGCCCGAAAAATGGGTTTGAACAAAAAAAATAAGGCCCGTTTAAAAAATGAGCCGGGCTTTGGGTAATGCAAATTTGGCCCGAGCCCGGCCCGAATTCATTAAAGGACAAAAAATATGTTTTTTAAATATTATTTTCTTATTGTTTTCTTCCTATTTTGCTACCATTTTACTATTATGTTACTATTTTGTTGTTATAGTTTGGATATTGTATAAAACTTATTTTATTGTTAATTTTGTTATTATTTTAGAGGCATTTACTTGTTAAGTTGCATCTATCTTAGTTTTATTTAAATATACATATTTTTTAAAAATTTATTTTCAATTTGTTGGGAAACATTTATTTTGATGTTTTTAGTATATTTGGTGTATTATATATTTTTTAAAATTATATAAAAATTAATATAAAAAATAAAATGTGTTGGCCAGGTCGGACCCGTGTTTTAACATTTTTATCTAGGTCGAGCTTAAGCAAATTTTTTAACTCATTTTTCTAGTTGGGCCCGAGCCTAACAAATAGGCCTAAATTTTTAATTGGGCCTGACCCGGTCCATGCACACCTCTACTTCTGTGTAATCTATAAACTAATAACAAAATTTAATCGAAAGAAAAATAGCCAATGGACACATCACATGAGAGAAAGGAAATGGAGAAGAAACAAATAAGGTTAGGCAAATGGCTATCCTTCCTTTTTCTCCCTTAAAACAATATCTCTTTATCCATGTATCCCATTCATGGACTCACTCTCAACCCACAAATAACAATTAAAAGATTTCTCCATTTTTTCCATTTATTTGCTTTTGATATTTAAAGAATAAAAAGAATGGTATATGTGTTATATTTTTTTAAATTTTCTTTTTTTATGTTATAATTGTAACAAAAACAATGTAATTCATCAATGAGACATCGATTTAATGACAATATTAAAATTCTAGTAATTGTAAAATTTTAGATTCAAGTTCTACTCAATATAAATATATGGGTTCTCGTTCAAATTTATTCTATCTAAGAGCTGGATAGTTTGTCTGACTCGACTTGGGTCGACTTAGATTTGGACGAGAAAATATTAATTTGAAGCTAATCCTATATGCTCAAATTATCATTCATAAAAATTAATAGATATTTTCATTATTAGTACTAAATAAATAATAAGTTCGAATTGATTGTAAATAAATAAAATATTATAGCGTTTATAGGTGTGAATTAAACACTTATTTTATTATTTATTTCATATTAATTTTATTTTTCGTATTTTTTATTATTATTTTATCTCAAAATTACTAAACTGAACTCTCACCTATTCCCCGCCATCTCTTTCATTCCAACCATCATTTCACATGCTTTTGCCTTTTTCTCTTGCAATTCCTTTAGGATATGTATACCTTTTTCTCTTTGTCCTTCTCTCTCAAGACAAAGGTACACCCATTTTTTGTTTCTTGCATATGGTACGTTATATGGTTAGAAATTACAAAAGAACTCACTCTTTTCGGTAAAAATTAAGATATCTTTCGTGTTTATTTTATAATATATAAAAATTAATTTTTTAAAATTTTTCGACAGTATCATCCCGAAAATTCAAACATGAGTTATCTTTCTAAAAATATAATACACTTTATCACAACAATACGTTTGATACGTACAAACAAATCTCACTAAGAAGTATAATTCTTTTCATATGTATACTATCATGGTTATTAAAATTCCTACACAATATTTAGCTAAAAGGAAAATGCCCAATTAGATCCATTAGTTCTAAATATATTAGCTAAAATACAAAATATATGGGAAAAAGAAGGACCAATAAAAGAAAAAGGTTAGAGATAGAGAAAGAAAGCAACTATGCTATTGTGGTATACAATTGGGGACCAAAAGTGATAAAAAGATGTAACATTTGCCTACTTTCTTTTTTGGCCAACAGCATTTGCCTACTTTAGTGCAGTAATATCATCTAAATTTTTTGATAAAATCTATATATTCTAATAAAATATATTTAATGTTAAAAGCATATCCCAAATTGACAAGTTGATAAATAATGGGAAATTTTAATAGTATTAAATTGGACCAATATAAATATTTAGTTATTTCGTCAATAAAATTGTTATCTCACATAGGTCCGAGGTTATATCATTAAACTACCTATAAGATTGTTGCTGCTCGCCATTAATGATCAATCAATCGAGTTACCTTGTTGAACTAACAAATGACGATTAAATGACAAAGCTCTCTTACTCCCTATTGTTTCTCCACCTCTATTTCCTCCATTGACGACTCGAGTGAAATCACGAAACAACCTACATCCATATTTACCCCACAATAGATCATACGAAACTAAAAGATAAAAAGAAAAACTATGTACGAATGGTGGCCAATCTTTTGCCAAAGTTATAAAAGCAAAGGCGTATGTAGTTTTTGGCATTGCCAACTAGCAAAGTTTGGCTGTTGTTGGCTTTGGAGACGTATAGCTCATACAAGTTCACGTGATCTCCTTTCTTTAAGGGTTTTTAATTTTTGTTTTCTTTCTATTTCACTCACTACATATAATTTCTATATATCTATATATATTTCGTACTTCATTGCAGATAGATTTACACATTAGCAATGGATTCCACTAAAATCTCAGCTCTTCTTTTCATTTGCATGCTTTTCATTTCCTCAGCTACTCCAGTTCTTGGTTGTCGTTCATGTCGTAAAGCACATCCCAAGGCTAAGCCTATTAAAAAGCCCCATCCTGTTAAACCCCCAATCCATGTAAAACCACCGGTTACAGTCCCTCCAGTCACTGTCCCACCAGTGACAGTCCCTCCAATAGTAAAACCACCAGTTACAGTCCCACCAGTGACTGTTCCTCCTGTGAAGCCACCAGTTGAACTCCCTCCGATTGCAAAACCACCCATTACAGTCCCACCAGTGACTGTTCCTCCTGTAAAGCCACCTGTTGATCTCCCTCCAATTGCTAAGCCACCCATTACGGTTCCACCAGTGACCGTCCCTCCAGTGACTGTTCCTCCTGTAAAGCCACCTGTTGATCTCCCTCCAATTGCAAAGCCACCCATTACAGTTCCACCAGTGACTGTTCCTCCTGTGAAGCCACCTGTTGATCTCCCTCCGGTGACTGTTCCTCCTGTGAAGCCACCAGTTGAGCTCCCTCCAATTGCAAAGCCACCCATTACAGTCCCACCAGTGATTGTTCCTCCTGTGAAGCCACCAGTTGACCTCCCCCCAATTGCAAAACCGCCCATCACAGTCCCTCCAGTGACCCTCCCAGTCCCTCCAGTTACTGTCCCTCCAGTGACTGTTCCTCCTGTAAAGCCACCAGTTGACCTCCCTCCAATTGCAAAACCACCCGTCACAGTCCCACCAGTGACTGTTCCTCCTGTGAAGCCACCAGTTGACCTCCCTCCAATTGCAAAACCACCCATCACAGTCCCTCCGGTGACCGTCCCAGTCCCTCCAGTTACTGTCCCTCCAGTTACTGTTCCTCCCGTAAAGCCACCAGTTGACCTCCCTCCAATTGCAAAACCACCCATCACAGTCCCACCAGTGACCGTCCCAGTCCCACCAGTGACTGTTCCTCCTGTGAAACCACCTATCAACCTCCCCCCAGTAACAGTGCCACCAGTTACTAACCCACCAAGTGGGAAACCCTGCCCACCTCCACCATCAACCAAGGCCACTTGCCCCATCGACACACTGAAGTTGGGTGCTTGTGTGGACCTACTAGGAGGGGCTGTCCACGTTGGTGTCGGTGACCCTGTCGTAAATGCATGCTGCCCGGTCCTTAAGGGACTCGTTGAACTTGAAGCTGCTGTGTGCTTATGCACCACCCTTAAGCTCAAACTCCTCAATCTCAAGATTTATGCACCCATTGCTCTTCAGCTTCTCATCAGTTGTGGGAAAACTCCCCCTCCCGGTTACACTTGCTCTCTCTAGACCTAAGTTAAGCACTTTCATCACTTCATCATTTCATCACACACACACTGTGTGTACATACGTATTCATTCATGCTTTTCTTTAGGTTGGATTTTCCCACTAGAATGCAAATAGGTCAAATTCAGTTTTTAGTTCCTATACAATGCTCAAATTTAAGATTTAGTCACCGTATTTTTATTTGATATAATTTAATCACTTTATTTTTATAATTGTTATTAGTTAGTCCAAATAATTAATATTATTAACTATTTCGATTAAAATGATGATGTGAATTTTTCTTGAAAACACTTCTTCCAACAACAACAAAAAATTCATGTCAGCCTGATGAGTTGGAAGAGATATTCCATAACATTGTTTAAATTGAAATGGGTAACAATGTTATTGTTTGGATTATGCAATGACATTATAAAAATAAGTAAATTGAAATATGCCAAATTAAAGTATAGTGACACACCAACAAGTGTTGGATGCAGTGATAAAATATATTGTACTCTCAAAAAGAGAAATCAGGTTTAAATTTTAGAGGCGACATTATTAGGAGAGACAACACAAGCCCTGAAAGCAGTTGTCTTCATGGACCACAAAATGAAAATCGAAGATAACTTGATTTATATAAAAGAAAGACTAAATCCTAAATTTAAACTTTGTAGAGGGACCTCAGAATTTGACCTTAAAAATACAATACTCATTGAATTCCATGTCGTACGGATTTTGCAGGTTGGTAGGTTCTTATGACGAAATAGGACAAATGAGAGGGAGTCACCATTTTATCAATTGAATTGGAAAGCTATGCTGGCTAGGCTCTTATTTTTAATACCAATTCTTTTTTTTTAGTTATTTTTAAAGATTATTGCAGGTGTGTTTTTTATTATTATTATAAAAAAACAGTGTTATTTCGTATCAGTTAACTCTTGAATTATTTGTAATTTTATATTTAAATGAATGTTTTGAGTTGTTGCTAATTGATTTTTAATCAAATGCTTAAGATTGTATCGATACATCCTATACATGTTATACATATAGCACGATATTACTTGGGCTGCTGTGAACATCCTTTCGGGGATCGGTAGGATTGGAGGTTTACTGCATAACTCGAGTAGCAAAATTCTTGTACCTTTTTTTAAGAACATTGGTGAAACTGAGCTTGCGACGCTGTCAAGGAGGTTTTGTGCATGTTTAAAGCTTCGTCATGGTTTCAGTCGCATGAGTTGATGGTGGAATCAGACTGCTCAAATGTAGTTAAGTGGGTGCAGCTGTTTAATAGTCTCAGTTTTGATGGAGTTGGTGCGACGCAAGATACTAATAGGAAGCTGCCTTTGCTGCTATAGACTTGACCAGGGTTCGATTTTTGTGAAATAAAAAGTTCAAGGATTAAATTACGACAAATTAAAATAAATAACCAACTTCCCAATTATTGTAAAATAGAGATGAAATTCAATTTATCGACAAAAAGCCTTACCTTATTCTTACAATATTGTAGTTTGTTATTTTGTGTTTTTTAACTCTTTTTACCATCGATTTACTTTACCCTAACGGATGGTAATAACATTTATTACATTTGCAACTAACAAAAACAGATAAGAGTTTTATCTGCTCTCAAGGAAATGATAACCACAAGGGGCAATTGGAAGAATACAGCATCAATAGAAAATGGCTAGCTGTAAGGTTGAAGGGGACCAAGTTTTTAAGCTATGGCACATGAACCTCGTTTGTCTCTATGTTCTCAATAACATGTGGTGTGTGTTGAAATGGTCCTATACATATATATCATTAAATCTCAAACAATCAACTAAAATATATATGCAGGTTAAGTCTTAACACGGTTGGTATGGGCATTGTTGCCAATACAGGAGAACGTGAGTTTGAGTGCACTAAAGTGCATTATCCTCCTAATTATGAGTAGTTCTAAGCATTGTATATATATATATAAAAGATATATTGACAGATTAAATACACTGAAAATTTAGAAAAAAAATTTAGACATATCTATTTCTAACACATATTCATATCTAATGTTATCAGTCGGTCCAAGCATGTTGTGATTTGGGCTCAAGTGAAGTTATTTTGTTGTTTTTAACTTGTAATATTCAAAATGATTGAACAAATAAATATTTACAGGTGATTATTTAATATCTTTTGTATGAATGTTTTTAATGTTTTGCATATAAAACAAAATGTACAAG